>NC_133654.1:221898366-222225929 GCF_009905375.1 Apium graveolens
TTCATCATCTAGATTCAGAACTGATGTTGATGGAATATCTGCATTGAAATCAGCATCCAAAAGTGGTGTTGTTGGTGGAGTGAGTTGAGTTGGTGGAGCTTCCAAGTACAGAACCTCAGACACAACCAATTTATGTATGTCTATTTCAACACTTGTACCTGGGTCTTCAGCATGTACTGGATCAATTATAGGAGACACTGGAGGTATAGGCACTTGCTCTGGAATATCCTCTTGCTCTTGAATATGAGACTTTTGAGCTTGAGTAAAGTCTGATTCAGCTGTGGGAAGTAATTCAATTACTATAGGTTCTGTTGGGATCAGAGATTCCTGACCCCCTTCCTTAGCTGCTTCTTCCAGAACTTCTTCAGAGTGTGATGATTCACTTACAGCCCTCCTGGCTCTTTGCTTTTTAAGTCTCTTTGCTGAAGTTGAGACTCTGGGAGCTTCATCATCAGAATTTAGCTTTCTAAGCCTTTTGAGGGGCCTAGAACTCCCAGTTTCAGTATCTTTCTGAGAAGAGATCTTCCCAGCTTCTACAACAACAGGTTCTGATATTGTAACCTGTTCCTCATTATCTGACTCATCTCTCAGAACAATTCTCCTTCTCTTCTGTTGAGATTGAGGTACTATCTTTGTCCTCTTGGGTTTTGAAGATGAAGGCTTCACTGGATGTGCTGAAGGTTGAGGTTGAGATGACTATGTTGGTTTGTAATATGTCCTGATGGAGGGTTGAGTTGTTTGATGTTGAGAAGTTTGAGGTGTTTGTGTAGTTGTGGTATGTTCTGATGGTTGTTGTGTTGGTTGTGATGAGTTGGTGGGTTGAACATGAGGATAGATAGATGTATAAATTTGTGGATCAACATTTACCAAGATCTGTTTTACTAACTGAGGATCTGTAAGGGTCTTAGCCCTTGTTTCTTCTTGTCAGCATTTAACAAATCATTAAAGGCCCTTTTTGCAAGCTTAAAAGGTGAAATATTATCACTGAACAATTCGGGTTATATAAGCTGACAGAATCTAGCAAAATATACTACATTCCTATCCTCTGTCATCCTATCCCCTATGAAACTTAGCACAAAACTTGCAAAATCAAAATGAGTTTGATGAATAAGGGCATACCCGATTTGCTGACTCATGATGAGAATAACATCAAAGTTGGAGCACTTATTGGCGAATGCCTTAGTGATACAATCAAAGAAAAATCTCCATTCCTTTCCGATATTTGATCTTTTCAGTTGACCCAGCTTTCCCAAACTTTTCTCATAGCCCAGACTGGCCATAAGCTGCTGTAAAACAGGATCCTCCACTGTTGAGAATGTGCAACCTTCAGGTAAGTGGAGAGCTTTATGAACTACTCCAAGAGTAACCACATGCTCGACATCTCCTGATGTGAAAACAATGCTTGGAGTACCAGTAGCACCACCATCATCAAATAGCCAAGTTCGCCAAAATGTCAGCACTTGTTTGCTTGAAATAGATTGGGGTTGGGTCAAAGCATACCCAATCTCACTATTGGCTAATAAATTTTGCACAAAGTGTAGATCTGATAGAGCTTCAGCCTTATTCAAGATTGCAGCATAGTTATTTGGTACAAACTTGGCTTCATCAACAATTAAATCCTTGAGCGCCATCAGAAATAAGTGAGAAGTTAGAGTGCCTGTTAGGTGTTTGAGAAAATTTCTGTAAAGAAAACCATCAGAAAATGTGAGAGAGAATAAGAAAAGAGAGAGAGTGAGTAGAATAAAAATGAAAATAAAAGATTTGTAAATCTTTTATCTCTTTTACTTAGACACCCCACGTGACAACAATTAATGAGAAGTGGAACAGACCTTTACACCTGTCAGCCATGCAACAGTTAAGGCAAAGGTTAATGGGCACGGTAAATAAGTAATGATTACATTGCACGTTCAGTTTTTTAAAAAAACTGTTCCCACTTAATAAATGATTATTACTGCTTTATCTCACATAAACCAATATTCTGAGAAAATATGACCGTTCAAGTAATGACCAAAAATAAACCAAGTAAATAAATACTGCCACATCAGCATCAGAACTTGATTATTATCAGAATTTAAAAGTCATCAGAATATGGCTCCTTAACTCGAAAAGTGAATGTTTATTCCTGTAATTCTTCACACAAATACTGATATGGGTACATCAGAACTTAATCATCGGAACTTCCATCAGAACTTGTCCTCAGAATTTATGCAACTGACACTTAAACTGTTCATCTAAAACAACATTGATCACAGTAATTTTCATCATTCATAAGGAGTGTAAGTGTGAGCATTTAGCTAAATATCAGACAAAGAGTAAAGTCTGATTCACTTCAGTACATCTTAGAAATAAGGCATAACTAAGAACTTTGCTCAAAATCTGTCATTATTTTGAAGTCTACTATAGAATGAGTTCATGCATGATTCCACCTCAACTGTTTTGTGCTCATTTTATGCATCTTTTGAAATTCCATTTTACAGTGGCTTCTCAGTGTAAGCGAGTCACGGCTGCTTATCAGAATTTATGCTGTTATCAGAGTATTTCTCCAGTATTCAGAGAATGTGAGAAGTCACCAAGAAAATTTTATTTTGCTTTTCTAATGTATATTACTTAATACCAGCAATGCACTTGGGTCTTCCCTTCCACATTTTTACTCTAGATCTCAAAGGAGTACCTGATATTTATTTCTTTTCTTTTTCTTTTGATAAGTGAGGTTTATCAGCACTTAGTACATCCATAAGATTTACCAACATCAGAACTTAACAGATAAGAAGCACTATTCTAGTTTTTGACTTAGTAATAAGATACACAAAGTAAACATAACTAAGCACAGTATCAGAATTTGCTAGTGTTAAAAGATTTCCACATAAATAATTACTTCATACATGGGATCATCAGTATGTTAAAGACTACTAGGTCAACATCTAGCACAGTTATCCTCATTGGATTGAATAGTCACAAAAATATTCATATCACTATCAGAGTTTAGAAAGTCATAATAACAATAACCGAGCTTAAACAATGATCAAACGAGATGATTCAGAGGAATCAAGTTTCTTGTTAAACAATCCTTAAAATTGGATATTCATTTTAAATTTTTAAAACCAAGGTTAGGTTGCTGATCAGTCACGCATTAAGCCCGAGCAAGGCACGCAACTCTGCTCTAATTACTGGATCCAGGGCACACATTGGCCTACCTTGACCACGAATCTGGTCTGACCACGAATCTGGTCCACATAAGAAAACTATCCAATTCTAAAACAGTTCAGTATGATAAATAATATAATTCAATAAAACAAGATCATAATCAATGATGCTAAAACACTTGAATAAAAGCGTAATGCAATTCATGGGTATCACAAGGGTATATCAAGGTATGTATGAGGAATGGTTTTCATCCTGTAACAGAATCAGGGATTAAATGAGCAATGATTTCACAAAGTTTAGTCATTTGATGTTATAAGGTATGCTTGAGTATAAAAGTTTTTGTATGTTTAAGCAAGTATGTTCCAGTGTTTGGTGTATGGTGGATATATGTTAATTGGATAGTATTGTATTTGTGTGGTTTAGTGTCTAGTAAATCAACAATGAATGGTTTACAAAGAATAAGGCTTACAGCTCAGAGATCAAATGATGTGATCGGGCTACAGGCTGAATCATCCAAAGTACTTAACATAAAAAACAGAACTATTTTGAATACTAGCAATGTCACTGGAGAATTGAGAAATGTTTGCAATATATCTCGAGAAAGGTTCAAAAGTACTTGCCTTGCAGGGCTTTACAACTATTACTGATCGACTCTGAGCTGACTCTGACGCTCAGGCTTTAACGTCCAACCACTAGATCACCTTGGATTCGACTTCGACACTCAGGTGTTTCGGTTGAAACCCTACTGAGCTCATTGACTGACCACTAGGTTATCTTTAGTCCAACGTCCACTTTCAGTTTCCCGACTAGAACCTACAGGGTCGAAATACTCTATGTTAGATTTCCAGTTATGCTTGACATATCCTTGATACCAATCCTGCCCAAACGATATCAAATCCCGATTCGTAATTATATGTATTATAATAACACACACAACAATTAGGGTTTACGTATTCAAGACCCGAATCCGTACTCATATTCCGAAAATACATATACCCGTCGCTTTACAAAATTAGGGTTATTGGTTTTGGAAAAATATTTTATCACAACGCACAATCAAGTTTCGTATAAATATATGTATGTATGTATGTATGTATGTATATATGCTCGATCAACGTTCCGATAACTACTGGATACGCTTTCGTGTTTCCGTGATTCGATTTTCCGGAAATCGGGCAGCACCTCCTTTATTTATCGGACTATCCCGTCGAACAACTTGACATCAAACCAATTCACCACAACTACAATGACAACTCAATCACAATCCAATTGCACAAATCCCAATCACCGATTCATACCACTAATATCAATCGAAATCCATAAATTCCCAAATTCCAATTCAATTACAATTATTAATTATTAATCATATTTTATAAATTTAAATCATGTGACTCAGAATAATCATCACGGTCCACCGTCGGCTCGCCGAGGCTCATCGCCGACGGCGGTAAAAATTCGCGGGTGCCCGTATAAACCAGGTTTCCAATGCGAACCTTCATCGATTATAAAATTAATTTGCAATTATCGAGAAATTTTCATCAGAATTTAGCCGAAAATAAAAAAAATATGAAACTCATGCCATGCGCACACGCTCGGTTGAGCAAGGAGAGATGCAGGACAATAACAGCAAACAAACACGAAACCAGATTCACAGATAACCTCATGCCACAACAATCAGATATCATATATACATATACAGAGGCATATAAGCATATACCCAATCCAATTAACCGAAGTAAGGCGGCCGGAGTTCAAGGGGCCGGAACTCACCTGAAAACCGTGAGATGCAAAGAGAGGGAGGAGAGGGAAGGAAGAGAGAGAGAAGGGAGGAAAGATTAAAAGAAAAACGGTGAGAGAGAGGAAAGAATGAGAGACTGCAGAGAGATATTCAGGCGAGAGGGGAGAAAATAAAGACAGTCGCGGGGGAGAAAACAGAGGAGTGGTTTTGTGCGTGTGTGATTTTATTTTATTATATTTTTTTTTCTGCAACCAGACAACAACACGTGTAATTTATTTTGCCAAACTGCATGTCTAACTAACACATAACAACTAAGCGCACAAACATCTTCCACGTAGCAAAATACGATAAATATGAGTTCTTTGTAGTCCAATTATGTCCCACATTTCCAATTTAACGTATAAACGCATGGTTGAAAATGAACCAAAAAATTACCAAATTAGTTTTAAAATTTTATAAAAATCCCAAAACTAATAAAATAAAATTTTCATAATTTTTAAAATATTTTTGAAATGCAACTCGTACTCGCATTTCACAATTAACGAATCGAGCTGCACTTAAAACAAATTCATAAAATCACGAAAATAGTCTTAAAATATTATAAATATCCCGAAGTTAATAAGAACATAAATTTCGAAATTTTGAAATAATATTTGAAACATTATTTATACCCGCTTTTAACGAATAAACGAAATAACGCACGGGTGAAATTAATCCCAAAAATTTCCAAAATAATTTTAAAATTATCGGAATATTCCAAACTTAAATAAATATGAGTTTTATAATTTTTAAAACATTTATGAATTCAATATTGATTTTACTAATAAATATAGTCTGAAAATCTTTGCAGGATAAATAATCAATAAAATATTGATTTCTAAATTTTATAAAATCCCAAAAATAGATATATTAATTATAAAATCATAAAAACAATTTTAGAGATAATCCAAATATTTATGAAAATAAATTTGTCCTAAAACCACTTTTACAAGTAACAACGAAGCAATACATCTCAACAAACAATCATACAAATAATCCTTAAACACCAACGATCTCACATAATTAATAACAAGATAATATCAAACTAACAGAACCTATACACATATTTTATTTATTTAATTACTCAATAATTATACATTTAAATAATAAAATATACGAGTCGTTATAGACACTGTTGTTGGGTCCACAAAACATGCTTGGGACTGGTCCGATCACTCCATCACCCCGAAAGATTTTACTGACATAGTGGCTGGCCAGGATTTGGAATGTGTGAATCTGATGGGGGCTCAATCTATGGCGTCGGTAAATATATTCTCGCTTTAACTTCTTTTATTCTTATATTTATATTATTTTCTTGCCTTACATCTTTTGTTTCTCCTTCTCTTTCAGACTAATGCTTACTTCCAGGAGGCCATTAGACAAGCCGAATCTTGGAAGAAAGCTTCGGACAACTCGGATAACGCCCTTAGGAGGCAACGGATGAAGTATGTTGCGCTGGAGAAGAAGATGAAACGTAAGGATGAGGAGTTAGTGGAGGCTGAGCTAGTTACTCTAAAGGCTGAAAAGGATAGGATCATTAACTCTTATCTGGATACGGAGGAGTTTGCTCTGTCCATAAGTTAGTACTTTCTTTCCGACAAACTATATGTAATAAATTTTTAGGTTCTGAGCATACCAAGTCCTTGGTACTTCATCTCCATCCATAGTTTTTAACTTGTAGGATCCTCTTCCTTAAACGCTCTTAATCTTGTATGGACCTTCCCAATTCAGGGCGATTTTCCCCTCTGCCCTACTCCAGAAGCTTGCACTTTCCTTAAGACCAAGTCACCTTGCTTGAAAAACCTTTCTTTCACCCTTAGGTTGTAATAAAAGGAAGTTTTTTATGATATTCCACAATCTTCGCATGTGCTTCATCCCGCACTTCATCTATTAAGTCCAGGGCTAACCTTTTCCCTTCCTCATTTTCTTCAGCATCGTATGCTTGGATTCTCGGAGATGAATGTGATATCTCGATTGGAATGACTGATTCTTCCCCATATGCTAACATAAACGCTGTTGCTCCCGTAGTGACTCTACAAGTGGTCCTGTAAGCCCAAAATATCGGAAGAATCTCATCTACCCAGTTATTCCTGGATTTTTCAATCCTCTTCTTTAATCCATCAAGAATAATTTGATTTACTACTTCTGCTTGCCCATTGGCCTAAGGATGAGCCACAGAAGTAAACCGTAGCTCAATCTCATTCTCCTCACACTACTTCCTGATTCCTTATTATTAAATTGTGTTCCATTATCGGTTACCAAGATGCGAGGGATTCCATATCTGCACATGATGTTTTCCCACAGGAATTGTGTAACTTGCTTTATCGTAATCTTGGCTAAAGGCTTGGCTTTGATCCACTTAGTAAAGTAGTCAATAGCCATAATTAAAAACTTCCTTTGTGCCGTGGCCATGGGGAAAGGCCCGAGAATATCCATTCCCCACATAGCGAAGGGGATGGGAGAGTTGATGAAAGTCAACATCTCGGGGGGTTTTCGGACAAGTGGTGCGTGCTTCTGACATCGATCATACTTCTTCACATAGTTTTTGGCATCAACCATCATTTCCGGCCAATGGAAGCCTAACCTGGTTATTTTGTGCACAAGAACTCTGCCCCCTAAGTGTTGTCCATAAATTCCTTCATGTACTTCTTCGAGGACCAAATGTGCCTCATCGGGCCTAAGGCATCTCAGCGAAACTATATATAGGCATAGCGGTTTGGGTTAATTGAGAATTATTGTAGCCCATCCTTATGAAGGTATCATAGAGTAAGATGTCCACCGATGCTCCATTGTCTACAAGGACTCTTTTCACCGGATTGTTCCCTACTATGGGTGTTATGACTAGGGGGTCATCATGGGGAAACTTGACCCCTTCCTAGTCGAAATAATCAAATACCATTGCTACTCCTGTCCTGGCCCTTTTCGGAGCTTCCCCCACTATGTGCATGACTTCTCTAGCATAAGTTTTCCTTGAGTTTTTAAACGATCCAGCAACGGTTGGTCCTCCGAAGATCATGTTTATCGCTGGCCCTCGTGGTTGAGATTTTTGCCCCTGATCATCTTGATTTCTCTTACGATCATCAAAGTTCCTTCTTCTATTATTGGGTTTCTCTCCGTCCCCAGTATACTTACTCAATCTCCCTTTTAGATCAGGAATTCGATTTCATCCTTCATTTGTCGGCACTCATCGGTGACATGACCGGCATCCTTGTGGAATCTACATATTTGCTTTTATCTAGCTTTGCGGGATCAGTCTTAAGGGGTTTGGGCCAACTAACATCCCTATCTTTCTCGATTTCCATGAAGATTTGGCTCCTAGGAACATTCAGCCTAACATATTCAGTAAACTTTTATCCATGCCCTCCCCTCTTCAGGGTTGAGTCAACATCTTTCTTGATTCTAGGATACTTGTTCTTGGCATTATATTCTAGATCAGTCTTTCGCTTCTTTCCACCAGCGGGCTCGTTGTTCACCACCGTCTTTTTCACATTTTCCTCCACCTTGATATACTTCCCGACCCTATCTTGGAGCTGTAACATGCTTTCAAGGGGGCGCTTGGGTAAGGACACCTTGAAGAACTCATCTCTAGTTCCCTGCTGCAGTGCTATTATAGCTACCTTGTCATCAAGATCTGGGACCTTCAAGGCTTCCTTTGTGAAACGGTTCAGATAGCCTCTCAAAGACTCCTTTGCTCCTTGCACAATGCTCATGAGAGATGCTGAACTTTTCTTATATACTCTACCACTGATAAATTGATTGATGAAATCTTTGCTCAAATCCTTAAAAGATCCAATCGAGTTTGGAGGTAGAGGGCTGTACCACCTTTAAGCCATGCTCGACAGGGTTTGAGGAAAGGCCCGACACTTAATAGCATCATTTACGGGTTGTAGCAACATGATGTTAGAAAACATCCTGACATGATTTGCCGGGTCGCCAGTACCATCATATGCTTTGATGGCGGGCATCTTAAACTTCCTTGAGATGTGGACATTCATTATCTCTTCAGTGAATGGTGGAGTTGGATCATTAGGATCTTCTAGGGGAATACGATCACTTGTATCAGCCCTTGGAGAAACAACCGTTCTTGGTATTGGATCATCCAGGTTTATGATTGGAGGAAGATTTCTCTTCCTTGGAGCAAGTGGGGGTCTTGGGGTCAGGTGCATCTCCAGGTCGTGCTTCAGCCTTTAGATCTCAACTTCATGAGCTTTAATCCTCTCTTGGACATCTTGGGGATTCTTCCCTTGAGTGCTCCTGGGGTGCTGATTAGCATCAGACATCGGTTCTTTACCAGTATGCCTCTTTCTTGGAGCAACATCGTCCTCCGATGATTCAGAGTCTCTATCAGTATTAGGTCCAGAGAATTCTTGATCCTCCGGAATAGGAGCCAAACCATGTATATATTGGGGCGTCCGCCCTTGTGCTTCACTACGATTAGAGTGTCCACTTCTTCCAACCTCGGGGTATAGGGGCATCCCCTAAGGGGGGTTAGTGGCCATGATTGTTGAGTACTCATACCCAACAGGTCGAGAATTCACAGGTGCATGTAGCTGCTGAAATTGAGGATTCGTCCCTTGAGGTGACGGGGTATTCGTCCCTTGTGGATGAGGCTCAGTTGTTCTTACTAGAGTTCCCCCTTGGGTGGAGGCATAAGTTGAGTGCAGGGGTATCTCCACCAATGATGAGATGGTTTGGGTTGTCCCAGCCGGTGCTCCTTCAGGGGCATTGCTTCTGCTCCGTGTGTTCACCATGGTTGTTGTTATGCTTTCCCACAGACGATGCCAAATATTAAGGATAAAAACTAGAGTGTATTTAATGCTAGGGTTCGTGAGCTTCAAGGCTCTATTTGACTGCTCTCGTGTTTTGTGACTCAATCTGCCTTCACAAGACGCCTACGTACCTTGCTGTATGCCAAGGATCAAGTAAAAAAATGCAGTTCTGATTTGTGGGGTGAGACCCTTTATATAGGCATGTGCTGCCTTTGAATTGGATTAGGAGACTTGGTGGACAAGTCTCAGATTTATAGTGGACTTTGGAGTCCTATAATGCAGGAAATTGATTCCTTGTCCCATAGGGTTTCTTGGAGTTCAGTCTCCAAGGAATTGTATCCCTATTTGGTTTTCACTTATCAGCTGATTTTACCCATATTAATTAATTACGAAATTAATTAATATTCAGGGTTTTGGGCCATTTAAAATGGGCTTTATTGACATCCCAAACCGGGCATAATTAATGCGATATTAGTTATGCAACCGGGGTTTACTTTACTCCCAATCAGAATCAAATCTTAAAATAGAAACTAAAAACTAATCTAAGTCATTAGATCATTATAATCTAATGGTCCTCCTATAAAGCAAAACAGTTAAACTAATCTGCACCCTCCCACACGCAATCTAAGATTTTCCCCTCAGTTTTTAATTTTATTTTTCCCGTCAAATGGTAAGTTTTATTTAAATCCGACTTCACCGTATTTTCTCCATCTCTTAACTATCGATTTGCATACTATATGTGTTATATTTGGAAGTAATTTAAAAAAAAATATTTAGTTTCTAGTTTCTATTCTAAAATTGGTTTCTATCAGAGTAGTATATATATATATAAATAAATATATATATAGTAAATTACATCGTGATGGCTGTATTTTACACCGATTTTCAAAATAGCGGTCAAAATTTTAAATTCTCAAAACAAGCAACTTTTTATTCCGCCTTTCAAAAATATTGCTACCGACAACTCCGCGTAAATTATAAAATAGTGGCTGCTCGGAGGATGCACAGAACAGCGTTGCTCGCTGTGTTTTACACTTATTGTCAAAGTAGTGGTAAAATTTTATAAATTGTTAATATCTTTTTTCGCATTTTAAAAGAATAGTTTTGTCAAATTACTACATGAACTCCACCTTTATTGCAACTAAAAATCTATGATATCGCTAAACCAATAATTATAATCTCAACTTAAATAATCAACAATTTTTTCACTTCTTTTAATTCAATAAAGTATCTGGCTTTTATCTTTTTCAACCGTCTCATACAAGACCGCGAATCAAAACCTAAACAAAAATATAGGGAAGAACATCCTCCCGTTTTAAAAAAAACTCAAAAACAATCATAATTATGAAATGATTTGTTAATCGATGCCTAGTATTATCAATCAAACTAGAAAACACTCTATAAATCTTTCACAATGGCAATCTGTCATTATTTTGAAAATTTAAAAGTGTAGCCACTAATTTTAAAATAAGTGTATAATACCGTAATCATTATGTACTTTACACTTTAAATATATTAGTTAATGACAGACACTTAACATGAGTTTACGCTAATTATTTTTTTGAAAAGCGGAATGAAAATTTGGCCACTAATTTAAAATTTTGCACTATTTTGAAAATCGGGGTATAATACGGCCATCACTATGTAAATTACCCCCCTCTCTTATATATATATATATACCAAAAGGACGTTATAGGACCAACAAATATTAATATAAACAGTAGGGAGAGTATTATAGTATGACTAAGACTTGGTATGCATA
This sequence comes from Apium graveolens, assembly GCF_009905375.1. NCBI lineage: Eukaryota > Viridiplantae > Streptophyta > Magnoliopsida > Apiales > Apiaceae > Apium > Apium graveolens. The sequence goes on from NC_133654.1 coordinate 221,909,819, forward strand.
TTATATATAACTAAGTCATGGCAAAACACAAGAATTAACACAAAATATTAAAACATGATATGAACAAGAATAAGATTTGAAATTACTTGGAAATGCTTTTGATTATATAACTGAAAGCAATCTGCTAGTCTTTGTGTACAATTTGAGAAAACTTGAGAATAAACTTCAGAAATATGAACTGCTATCACTGGTACAAGATGTGTATATTATCTGCTCTCTAATTTCAAGTGTGTTTATTACTCTCTTCTTCTTCCTATTTATAGAAGGATGAGGAGTCTAATTTCTTGAAACAACATCATTCTTTTTCTTATAGTGGAGTTCTGCTTTCCTGAGTGGACAACTTGACTTGAGTGGGAGGTCCTCTTTTTCTTAGTGGAGAGGTTGCTTTCCTGAGTGGGAGGCTGCTTTCTTCACAGGATTTTGAGTATGATTCCTCTTCCACCTAAAGTTGCTTTTTTTTGGTGAATATTGTTGAGTTGGTCTCAGTGGGAATCTTCTTTTGTGTCTTCTTTGTCTTCTTTTGAATAATGCTGAGTTAGTCTCAGTGGGAAGTGTCTTCTTTGTCTTCTTTTGTGTCCTCTGCTTATTTTACGGAGAAATGCTGATATAATGAAAACTGGATACAAAATTTAAATGCGGTACAATATTTTTTTAAGTACTTTTTACCATTTTACCCCTAATAATTTGGAGTAAAAAAGTGTCTTTACAAACTGATTATAATATTGAAATAAAGGAAAACTAAACAATATGAAATGATGTAAAATTGGATGAAATTTTTTGGGGGTATTTTGGATTTTTTTTTTGAGATTTCAATCAGTGGAAACTACAGGGGAAAATATCCCGTGGCAGTCATCTTCGTTGTCATCTCCTAAATGAACCGGACTGCTGTCATCGTCGGAATCATAAATTGAATTTGCGAGTTGAAGTAAGGATTCTTTGTATTGGCTTCTGGTTTTTGCTCGGGCTAATAATGCCTGGGCATTTGATTTTTGGGCAAAGAAAGTGGTAACTTCTTTGTTGGTAATAAAACTTTGACTTGATAACCATTTTTGAATGATCTCTTTGGAAATATTTTGGTCTTCTTTAAAATTGCTCCACCATTTGACTTTAAAGGACCGAACAATACATAACTGTATTTGGTTGAAATGAATTTTAAACTCCCAAGAACAGACCTATGGAAGAAAGAAATTTGAACATAACATTAAAAGAGGAGGAAAACATCTTTCGTATTCTGTGGGTTTGAAGTGTGTTTTGAACAGTTTTAGACATTCAGATGCATTTGGAGTAAGAATTTCTTCAGTTGCTCCGAAGAAATCCCACCATTGAAAGAACCAAACAGGGAGTTCCTGAACTTGGATTTTGGTGTTGAAATAAAACAACCAGGAATGACTATTCTTCTGATTTTGAATAAAGAATGAATTATGCCATGCTTGCTGGTAATCCCAATAGGAATATGAGGAGCAGTGGTTTAATTGTCTTTTAAAGTTTGAAGGAAAAAATTTTGGACGGTGGAGTTCTTGGCCCCATTGACTTGGGTGGATGACCTTTTGTATTTGACATGTTGTGTATGAAGGCGTTGAGTGTTCTCTATCCTGGGCGTTATAAAAATGTTTGAACGTGACCGATTCAGTAGACAAGAGAATGGCTTGATAGTAGTCATTATTTTTTGATAGATCCCAGGGTTTGAACATCTATCCTTTAGGGAAAACATTTGAAATTGCTAGGGAGGCATCATCATTGTTAAATTCCCTTTCGACTGATACTATTTTTTGATGGCTTCTTTTGATATAGTAATCAGAATTGGATTTTGAAAAGTTTGACTGGCTGACTACTATCTCCTGGTTTTGCATTTTTGGGGTATCAATTTCTAATTTTGACATAGGTCTCTGAGTAACTAATAGTGTTGGGTTTTGAAAACTGACTCTTTGTGTAGTTTGAAAGGGAGTATTTGTAGGTTGGCTGGAAGAAGTGTTTTGTTGGGTAATTTTAGTTGATTTTTTTGAAGAGCTTTGGGATGCTGTTGAGGGATTTTGGATGTTGAGGCCATAAGCTTTGATGGTTTGAAGGGCTAGAAATAATTTATTGTCTTCTTCATCTGCAATTACCTTATCGATCCAGGATGTGATCGGTTTTCCTAAAGAAGTACTCGCTTTTCTTTGTTGAGTGACCGGGAGTTGTCCGGGAAAGGCTGGGGTTTTTCCCCCACCTCTGCCTTTTCGAGGCATGAGACTATCTGTTTTGTAGAAACTCACGGGTCAGGAAATCAGGGACATAGTTCATATCTCCCTTAATGTGTTCAATATCAAAATAAAAAATGCTTAATAATGCTTGCCATCTGGCAAAAATTTGTTTTGATGCAATATTTTGGACATCTTTTTGTTAAACCTCTTTTGCAGATTTACAATCAACTCTAAGGAGAAATTTTTGATTTAATAAATCACTCTGAAATTTTGTAATACATAAAACAATTGAAAGTATTTCCTTTTTTATAGTAAAATAATTTCTTTGACAATCATTCCAATGTGAAAATGTAAATTGGACTATTTATTCTTTACCATTGACTACTTGTTTTAGTATACCGCCGTATCCTAACTCAGAAGCATCTGTTTCAACTACTTTAGAAGCATTTGGATCAGCAAGGTGTAGACAAGGGATTTCTAGAACCTGAGCTTTGATTTGTCGAACAATTTCGGTATGTTCAGATGACCAAGGGGCGGGGTTAGTTTTAAGGCGGTCATGTAAGGGTTTGGCTATCCTATTGATGTTTGGATAAAAGTCTAGGACATAGTTGAGACTTCCTAAAAATCTTTGGAGTTGGGTTTTATCTGTGATTTTATCGGGAAATTTTGTTGCAAATGTTAGGGCTCTTTCAATTGGTGTAACTGTCCCTTTTGATATGTAGTGGCCAAGAAATCTTATACGAGTTTGAAATTGGGAAATCTTGGATTTTGATATGACTAAACCATTTTTCCTAGATATATGCAGAAAGTTTTAAGGTGTTTGAAATTTTGTTCAATAGATTCTGAAAAAACTAGAACATCATCAATATATACTATACAGAATGTAGAATAGTCATTGAATATGTCATTCATAATTCTTTGGAATTCGCTAGGGGCAGTTTTGATTCCAAATGGAAGGACATTCCATTGATACTGTCCGAATGGGACCGTAAAAGCGGTTTTATATCTATCTTTAGGGTGGATTTGAATCTGCCAAAATCCTGATTTTAAATCAAATTTGGAGAATATTACCGAAGATCTTAATTTTTGTAAAAGGTCTTTTTTATTAGGTATAGGGTACCGTACCCATCTTAAGGCTTTATTTAGAGGCTTATAATTTATAACTAGCCTTGGTGTCCCTCTCTCAATTTCAGCATTTTTGTTTACATAGAAAGCTGCACAGGACCACGGGGGTCTGGATTTTGATATGATTCCTTTAGATTCGAGATTGGTGATTTCTTTTCTGCAATGTTGTTCTAAGTCGGAGTTCATTTGTATAGGTCTCGCTTTTGTTGGTATTTCCTTCTCATCAAAATCTTTTTCATAAGGTAAATCAATCATATGTTGTTTTCTATGCCAAAATGCATTTGGTAGGTCAGAACAGAGTTCCACTTCTATTTGTTTTAGTAATTTTAAGATTTTTTCTATGATAAATCGGTCTTGTAACTGCTTCTCAATCTTGTGAGAGGAAAGGTCTTGTTTTAGATGGGATAATTATATCTGTTTGCCTTGTATTAAGGCATTTATGTCGTTATTATATATAGAATATGCCTTTATTATATTGAGGTTCCTTGTTTTGGGTTTTTCAAGAAATGGGAAGGTAAGTTTGGTGTCATGGGTTTGAAAGTAATACCTTCGTAGGTGACAGTATAGGGGGTTATTAAATTGAAGAAAGGTGTACCTAATATGACAAGATGATGTATGCCTTTAACTAGGAGAAAAGATGTCTTAATTTGGAAGGTTTTATTATTGATAGAGGCATCAACCTTACTAACTACATTGAGGTTTGAGTTATTAGCGGCGGTTAATTTTTCGTTGGTATGTTGATGAAATCTTTTTGGTATTATTTCTTCTTTAATGCAATTCAAATCTGCTCCTATATCGAATAAGGCAATGGTATCTAAGATAAAGTCATTTGAGAAGACAACCTTGACTTTTATGAGATATTTTCGGTAGGTAACTTGTCTTAATTCATATAAGAAATCTTCATCTTGTTCAGGAGTATTGTTTAAACTACTTAGTTATTTTTGTTCATTATTTTGCTCTTCTACTTCACGAACTAGAAGGACATTTAAAGCTTTAGAATCTATCTTCTGTTGTTTTTTAAGGATTTTTAATTCTTCTTTGATTTCTTTGATTTCTTTGTGTAGGTCTTGTATTATTGGAACGGATTTCTGGTTGGGTTTATGTTTTTTTTAATATTGTGGTCAAGTCATATGTAGTTTTTGTTGATGGGAGAATAGAAGGTTTTTGTTCTGGTTTGGGTTCAATTGGTCGTTGGAGTAATTTTTCTAAGAGCTTTTTTCTTATTTGGGGATCAGTTATCTTTTCTATAATTTCGAGAGAATGTTCCTCATTTCTGGTGAGGACGTTGATTCGTCTGTCTTCAGAGGAGGAATTGTGAGAGGAAGATGAGCTTGTTGCAATCTCATCTATTTGAAGAGGTTCATCATTTCCAGACATTTCAGATGTCTCAGAGTCGGAAGATTCAAGGAGTAAAGCCGAGATTTTGTTGGATAGGCTTTCTTCTATGTTTAACTCTTGTATTTTCCTATTAAGTTTGCAGAATCTAGATATATGTCCCTTTTTTCCGCATTTGTAACAAGTTATATCTTTATTGGTTGGTTTAGTAAATCTATTTTTGTTGAAAGGTTTTTTGTTTTAGGAAGGTTTATTGTTATTATTAAAGGAAGGTTTATTATAGAACGGTTTTGTTGATTTTTTGTAGAAATGTTTAGATTTTGTGAAAGACCTTTTCTGATAAGGTCTTTGATATGGCTTGCATTCGCCATCACATTTTGTTTTTGAATAGCTTTTGTTGGGATTATAGTCAAACTGTTGACAGAAAGTACCTAATTCCTGCTTTGTTCTTTTCATCTCCCATTTGAGATGTCTTTGAAGTTTTAAATCTTGACAAATCTTTCAGCCTTCTCGTTGTGTTTGGCTTATGAGTTGGCCATATGTCAGGTTTTTGTAAGGAATCAGGCTTCCGTGTTCAGTTATTAAAGAAGTTTTAACTCTTTCACCGAGTAAGGTTGGAAGTCCGGCTAAGAATTTTTCCTTCCAATTTGCATGGTTCGAGTCTTATCTAAGCATGACTCTGGTAAGGAAAGTAATTTTATATCTTTGGAAATCACTAAGTTTTTTACATTTGAGATTATGTAAAAGCTCATCATTCTTATCTCTCAGTTGAGAAGGGTCACCAATGAAGTGGTGTGTTATGACTAGAATGAGTTGTGCTACTGCTTCTTGGATAGGGTTTCCTTGTTCATCTAAAATGGGTTTTCCGTCTTCATCTTCCCTAATGGAATTTAAGATTTCAAGATGATTTTCAGGGATAAGGTGATAGTCCCACCTACCTTTTAATTGGCCAGAGAACCCTGCTATGAGTAATTCAGCTATAGCTTTGTCTGGGGTTCCTATTTGGGTTGTATAAGCATTGGCTGCCATGGTCATTTGTTGTAAATGATTTAGAATGTTATATTCAGACATTCCGTCTATATTCCATTCATAAACAGAGGATGCATTGAATTTAGACTGGGTTAAAATTTCAGGTCTATTTTCAATTCAAATGTCCGGAGCTGTGAATTTTGGAATCATTTGTCGGAGGTCATGAACTTGGGGTATTTCATTTATGAAAGCATCTTCATCTGAGTCATGATGTATGACATTCAGTTGTTTAGATGAAACACTGTCAGCAACTACTTGGGTTGTGGAAGAGGAGGCTTCAAGTCTGCTAAGATGGTCTTTGATGTCTTTAACGAATTCTGGTCTTTTTGAATTTGTTGTTGGCTTTGTCTAGAAACTTGGTATGGCTTAAAGATGGGTTCTTGGTTATTAATACTTTTGGGGAAATCTATTGTTTTTTGAATTCTGTCTTCTATTCGGTTTAGTTGACTTCCTATGCTATTTAGGTGAGTGTTTGTGTAATTAACAACAAGGATTGTAATCCTAGTATTTTTTAGTATGTCATCATTTGGTCTCTTGATGGGGTGTGCCTCGATTTTTTCACTATGAACTGTTAGTGTGACATTTCTAAAAGATGGGTGGTGTGATTCTATAGTTCCGCTACTTGTTTCCCATTGTTTCTGTTTTTGGCTCATGCTTCGAGTGATGGGGTTTAGGTAATTTGTGAATGGGAAGAATAAGTTTTGGTCAGAGGAGTAAATTTCCAACCAATCAAAGAATAACATTTGGATTTTGTTTTGGTTGAGAAATTCATAATAAATTCCTTGAAGTTGTGTTTTTTGTTGTTTGAAGTTGGTAAAAAACCAATTTCTTTTTTCAGTATTTTGGGGAGAGTAGAACTCTTCACGAAGAAAAGTTTTATTGATTTAAAATTCTATTTCAATCATATTTAGCTCACTTGGCATTCCCATATTCTCAGTTATAGCAAAGAAGGTTGGGGATGTTGGTGATGTTGGTGATGAAGGGGAAATCGTGTTTTGATTTGGTGGTAATTGACTTTGTTTATAGAAAGGGTGAGGTATATTGGAAGAATAATCCACACCACTCATAGATGTATTGGGTATATCTGATGTAGAGTATCTTGGTCTTGAGGAAGTGTTAATGATAGAAGGGATTTGAGAAATCCTTCCTAAATTTAAGGTTCTTGAGGAAGCATCAGAATATCGGGAACTAATAAAAGGGGCTCGGGATGATCGATCAAATTCAAGAGTGACTCTTCCATTGTCATCTTGGTGAACTTGGTGTATTTGTGTGTTTGGTTCTAATCTTTCCGGTAATCTAGGGCGAGCTACTCCTTGTAAAACCCATTCAGTGGGAAGGAAATGTCATGCCATTTTATGGATCGAGGAATGACTGTGTTAAACCTTGAAAGGTCATTTTGAAGAAAGATGGTTTCTCCTTTGACGAAAGCATTTTTATGCCCATCATCACCAATGGACATTATTGCTTTGTAATGAATTCGAAAGATTAAAGCAACCGGAATTGATCCTTCTAACATTTTATAGTTGTGAGTTTTAACTTGGAGTGTCATGCTATGGATAACATTCCCGTCTTTAAGAGAAATGGATAAATTTGGATAACAACTAAAAGAGATGGGTCTGTTACATAGACTTAATTCTATGGAACTTAACAGAGAGTCATTGAACTCAAGGAATCTAGCATCTCTTAAAATGGCTAATATTGAGGTGTCTAATCCTTCTTTGGTTAAGGGCTTAATTCCTACTTGGACTAGACCAATATGGATGTAATTGTATGATTTTGCTAGTTTTTCTAGGGAACTTTTGGTGAGAAGGTGAGTTGTTTCGAATGATTTTGATAGGTGTATGTCCCTTTCTTCGGTTTTGATGGAAGAACTTGAACTATACCATTTTGTATCATAAACTTGGCTTTTTGGGATTTTTGGGATGTCCTAACGCTCTATTGCTTTTTGGAGGTTTTCGACGTTAGTTTCCTCACTATGTGTAATATTTCTTGAGTCTGACGTACTAGTGGAAGAGTTTGAAAGAGATGTAGTTCTGCAGAATACAGAATCCATATTCTAGGTTCAAAAAAGACGTAGGCTAAGCTTTTGCTTACAATCCTAGAGAAAACGGGTTTACTGCCTCTTATGGACTTATAACCGATACACTAGGCAAAACGACTCGGCAAGGGCTTAGCTACAAAAGTTAAGAACTAAGAACAGAGAAACAGTAGGCAACAGTATTACAACTCCCTTATGGCTCTGATACCAAAAGGACGTTATAGGACCAACAAATATTAATATAAACAGTAGGGATAGTAATATAGTAAGACTAAGACATGGTATTCATATCATATATAACTAATTCATGGCAAAACATAAGAATTGCTCTGTTATATCAACAACTCTTCTTTGTCTTCTTTTGAATAATGCTGAGTTATATCAGTATTTCTCCGTAAAATAAGCAGAGGACACAAAAGAAGACAAAGAAGACACTTCCTCTCACATGACTTAGTTATATATAATATGCATACCATATCTTAGTCTTACTATATTACTCTCCCTACTGTTTATATTAATATTTGTTGGTCCTATAATGTCCTTTTGGTGGGATTTCTTCGGAGCAATTAAAGAAATTCTTACTCCAAATGCATCTGAATGTCTAAAACTGTTCAAAACACACTTCAAACCCACAGAATACAAAAGATATTTTCCTCCTCTTTTAATGTTATGTTCAAATTTCTTTCTTCCATGGGTCTGTTCTTGGGAGTTTAAAATTCATTTCAACCAAATACAGTCCTGTATTGTTCGGCCCTTTAAAGTCAAATGGTGGAGCAATTTCAAAGAAGACCAAAAGATTCTAAAGAGATCATTCAAAAATGGTTATCAAGTCAAAATTTTATTACCAACAAAGAAGTTACCACTTTCTTTGCCCAAAAATCAAATGCCCATGCATTATTAGCCCAAGCAAAAACCAGAAGCCAATACAAAGAATCATTACTTCAACTCGCAAATTCATTTTATGATTCCGACGACGACAGCAGTCCGGTTCATTTAGGAGATGACAACGAAGATGACTGCCACGGGATATTTTCCCCTGTAGTTTCCACTGATTGAAATCTCAAAAAAAAAAGAAAAAGAAAAAGAAAAAAGAAAAAAGAAAAAGTCCAAAATATCCCCAAAAAATTTCATGCAATTTTACATCATTTCATATTGTTTAGTTTTCCTTTATTTCAATATTGTAATCAGTTTGTAAAGACACTTTTTTACTCCAAATTATTAGGGGTAAAATGGTAAAAAGTACTTAAAAAAATATTGTACAACATTTAAATTTTGTATCTAGTTTTCATTATATCAGCATTTCTCCGTAAAATAAGCAGAGGACACAAAAGAAGACAAAGAAGACACTTCCCACTGAGACTAACTCAGCATTATTCAAAAGAAGACAAAGAAGACACAAAAGAAGATTCCCACTGAGACCAACTCAGCAATATTCTCCAAATAAAGCAACTTTCGGTGGAAGAGGAATCATACTCAAAATCCTGTGAAGAAAGCAGCCTCCCACTCAGGAAAGCAGCCTCTCCACTAAGAAAAAGAGGTCCTCCCACTCAAGTCAAGCTGTCCACTCAGGAAAGCAGAACTCCACTACAAGAAAAAGAATGATGCCGTTTCAAGAAATTAGACTCCTCATCCTTCTATAAATAGGAAGAAGAAGAGAGTAATAAACACACTTGAAATTAGAGAGCAGATAATATACACATCTTGTACCAGTGATAGCAGTTCATATTTCCGATGTTTATTCTCAAGTTTTCTCAAATTGTACATAAAGACTAGCAGATTGCTTTCAGTTATATAATCAAAAGTGTTTCCAAGTAATTTCAAATCCTATTCTTGTTCATATCATGTTTTAATATTTTGTGTTAATTCTTATGTTTTGCCATGACTTAGTTATATATAATATGCATACCATGTATTAGTCTTACTATATTACTCTCCCTACTGTTTATATTAATATTTGTTGGTCCTATAACATCCTTTTGGTATCAGAGCCATAAGGGAGTTGTAATATAGTTGCCTACTGTTTCTCTGTTCTTAGTTCTTAACTTGTGTAGCTCAGCCCTTGCCGAGTCGTTTTGCCTAGTTTATCGATTTTAAGTCCATAGGAGGCAGTAAACCCGTTTTATCTAGGATTGTAAGCAAAAGCTTAGCCTACGTCTTTTTTGAACCTAGAATATGGATTCTGTATTCTGCAGAACTACATCTCTTTCAAACTCTTCCACTAGTACGTCAGACTCAAGAAATATTATACATAGTGAGGAAACTAACGTCGAAAACCTCCAAAAAGCAATAGAGCGTTGGGACATCCCAAAAATCCCAAAAAGCCAAGTTTATGATACAAAATAGTATAGTTCAAGTTCTTCCATCAAAACCGAAGAAAGGGACATACACCTATCAAAATCATTCGAAACAATTCACCTTCTCACCAAAAGTTCCCTAGAAAAACTAGCAAAATCATACAATTACATCCATATTGGTCTAGTCCAAGTAGGAATTAACCCCTTAACCAAAGAAGGCTTAGACACCTTAACATTAGCCAATTTAAGAGATGCTAGATTCCTTGAGTTCAATGACTCTCTGTTAAGTTCCATAGAATCAAGTCTATGTAACGGACCCATCTCTTTTAGTTGCTATCAAAATTTATCCATTTCTCTTAAAGACAAGAATGTTATCCATATCATGACACTCCAAGTTAAAACTCACAACTATAAAATGTTAGAAGGATCAATTCCGGTTGCTTTAATCTTTCGAATTCATTACAAAGCAATAATGTCCATTGGTGATGATGGGCATAAAAATGCTTTCGTCAAAGGAGAAACCATCCTTCTTCAAACTGACCTTTCAAGGTCTAACACAGTCATTCCTCGATCCATAAAATGGCATGACATTTCCCTTCCCACTGAATGGGTTTTAGAAGGAGTAGCTCGCCATAGATTACCAGAAAGATTAGAACCAAACACACAAATACACCAAGTTCACCAAGATGACAATGGAAGAGTCACTCTTGCATTTGATCGATCATCCCGAGCCCCTTTTATTAGTTCCCGATATTCTGATGCTTCCTCAAGAACCTTAAATTTAGGAAGGATTTCTCAAATCCCTTCTATCATTAACACTTCTTCAAGACCAAGATACTCTACATCAGATATACCCAATACCTCTATGAGTGGTGTGGATTATTCTTCCGATATACCTGACCCTTCCTATAAACAAAGTCAATTACCACCAAATCAAAACACGATTTCCCCTTCATCACCAACATCCCCAACCTTCTCTGCTATAACTGAGAATATGGGAATGCCAAGTGAGCTAAATGTGATTGAAATAGAATTTCAAATCAATAAAACTTTTCTTCGTGAAGAGTTCCACTCTCCCCAAAATACTGAAAAAAGAAATTGGGTTTTTACCAACTTCAAAGAACAAAAAACACAACTTCAAGAAATTTATTATGAATTTCTCAACCAAAACAAAATCCAGATGTTATTCTTTGATTGGTTGGAAATTTACTCCTCTGACCAAAACTTATTCTTCCCATTCACAAATTACCTAAACCCCATCACTCGAAGCATGAGCCAAAAACAGAAACAATGGGAAACAAGTAGCGGAACTATAGAATCACACCACCCACCTTTTAGAAATATCACACTAACAGTTCATAGTGAAAAAATCGAGGCACACCCCATCAAGAGACCAGATGATGACATACTAAAAAATACTAGGAATACAATCCTTGCTGTTAATTACACAAACACCCACCTAAATAGCGTAAGATGTCAACTAAACTGAATAGAAGACCGCATTCAAAGAACAATAGATTTCCCCAAAAGTATTAATAACCAAGAACCCATCTTTAAGCCATACCAAGTTTCCAGACAAAGCCAACAACAAATTTAAACAAAAAGATCAGAATTCGTTAAAGCCATCAAAGACCATCTTAGTAGACTTGAAGCCTCCTCTTCCATAACCCAAATAGCTGCTGACAGTATTTCATCTAAACAACTGAATGTCATACATCATGACTCAGATGAAGATGCTTTCATAAATGAAATACCCCAAGTTCATGACCTCCGACAAATGATTCCAAAATTCACAACCCCAGACATTGGAATTGAAAATAGACCTGAAATTTTAACCCAGTCTAAATTCAATGCATCCTCTGTTTATGAATGGAATATAGACGGAATGTCTGAATAAAACATTCTAAATCATTTACAACAAATGACCATGACAACCAATGCTTATACAACCCAAATAGGAACCCCAGACAAAACTATAGCTGAATTACTCATAGCAGGGTTCTCTGGCCAATTAAAAGGTTGGTGGGACTATCACCTTACCCCTGAAAATCATCTTGAAATCTTAAATTCCATTAGGGAAGATGAAGAGGGAAAACCCATTTTAGATGAACAAGGAAACCCTATCCAAGGAGTAGTAGCACAACTCATTCTATTCATAACACACCACTTCATTGGTGACCCTTCTCACCTGAGAGATAAGTGTAACGACTGGGAAATTTATATTTATATTATATCATAATTATAATAAAATATGTGTATTACTATGTCATTTATGTGTGATTATCTGATAAACCCTAACTGTTATGTGTTACGTGTATTCCATGTCATTTCTGTATTTTTAAGGTATTTTTCTGATATTTTATTATGCATTCATAGGTTTTATTTCAAATGTTTTACGACCCAAATAATGATTTTAAAGCCAGTATTTCAAATAAAATAATGGGCCTTATTTTTCATCAAATGGCTTTTACAATCGCAATATTCTGAACATCTAGATATTTTATAAATTTTCTCGTTTTACGAAAAATGATTTTTCCGGGCCCCATTGGGTGTCAACAACCCCACAAAAATCACATTTTTATTTTTATAAAATTATAGGACTTTTACTTATATTATTTCTTTGCATTTTTGCATTATTCACAATTTTTGGGAAATTTTGGCATATATATAGTATATATAAAATATTTATAAATTAAATTTTAATACTCAAAAAATTATAAAATTAGGGGCCTATTAATTTTAAAAAGTGTAGAATTAGGGCCTTAATTTTAATTAGGAGTATTAATTTTACTACTTTAAATAGCCTAATTTTTATTTAATTAATTATAATTAATCATTAAAATCTGCAAAAATACACAAAATTCTCTGAAATCGGGTCGGGAAGAACAGGTTCGGGTCGAAGAATCAAGTCGTGATTTCTCACTGATTACAGCATCAAATCGTGTGATTCAAGTTCTCAAATCGAAGGTTTTGATCCGTTCTTTATGTTTCTTGCATCAATTTCACGTTTTATTGCATCGTTTTTGATTTTCGATTTCTAGGGTTTATGTTCGAATTAGGACTTTTTTAATTCTAGGGTTATTTTGATGTTTTGATGATTGATAAAGCTTTGTTGGATGATTTACAGTCGATTTATGGTATTTAATTGAACAAACGATGCCTGGATAGTGATTCACGATTTCTAGGGTTTATGTCAGATTTTCAAAACACAACTCCATAATTTCTGTGAATATTTGGTTCTTGTAATGTTAGGGCTTTGATTGTAAATGTTCTTAGCTTCAATTTGCACTATAGAACGTTGAGTTTGGTTTACAGAATCAAAAGATGATATTTTGGCCGGAGTTCATGTCGATTTTGACCGGAGATTGTGATTCTGAGATGTTTTTTGTATGTTTTGGCCGTGGTTAGATTGCTGTGTTGATTTGCAATGAAAAGCACTCAAAAACCGCACCGAATGGCGTTGATTTGAGGCTGATCGGAGTTAGCCGGACTCCGGGAACTCACCGGATTCTGGGAAAAATCCGGTGATGTTCTTGGCAACCCGGAATCCAACCCGGTTGACCCGTTTCCAGAACCCGGGTTTGCTCTGATTTTGTCAGTAATTGGGTTCTGACATGTGTTTCTGTAATTTTGATTTTTATTTTATTTTTATTAATTTTAAAAATCAGTTTTATTTATTTTGTAAATTGATTAATTAATTGTTTATTTAATTGATTTATATTATAAATAATTCTGAATTATTTTCTAAAAATCAGATTAAATTATTTTCTTAATTATTTATTATTTAATTATTATTTATTAATTATTTAAAAGTGATTAATTATTTTGATAATTAATCAAATAATTTTCAATAAATCATAATAAATTCATTTTAATTCCAAAAATTATAGAAAAATTATTTTTAATTCTGATTTTTCTTAAACAATGATTTAAAAATTATTTTTGAGTTTTAAAAATTAGTAATAATTATTTATAATGATTAATAAATGGAATTATCAGTATTTAATTGATAATAATTCAACCGTTAGTCCGATTTGCGTGAAACGAAAGCCTGTTGACTTAGAAAAATGAATTCTTTTCATTAAAAATAATATCAAAGCTTAATTTCTTTTAAAAATTAGTTGATTCTGTTACTTGTTTGATTATCAGTCGAGTTACGTGCCGAGACGATTCCGAAAAATTCCGGAAAAATGGGAAACAAGTCAGATAACGATCAGTTGAGCGATCAACGAGTCGATTTTGGTTTTAAAAATTATTTTAACCATAAAAATGATTATGTGCTTATGTGCTTATGTGTATTACGTGGTTAATCGAGTCTTACTTGCTTATATGTAATACATGAGTCAGTCATAAGCGCATGGGTAGATGTTAGGAACGACTTAAATCGATTCAAGATGCAAATGAAGTACGATGTGACTTAACCAGTCTGTTTTGCCAACAGAAGCTAAGCCAGCCAGGCAAGTTGAGTCGGTAATAGTCCAAGGTGATAGACAGAAGTGATTCAATTGCAGTGAGTCGTGCAGAAGGCATGTTTTTCCCCTATTCTACTTTCAGAATAGTGATATTGATTTAATTGCTTATCACATTTGCATTCTCTTGATTATTATTCTTTATCACTAATATACACTTGCTATTCCTTTGTTCATATTTCATTTCGATTCTTGATTTCTCCATTTTTTTGGATTCTTGATTCATATTCTATTGGTGACACATGGAGATTGATATATTCTAGTATTTGGAATATATCAAAGCATACCGATTGTTCTGGTTGCTAAGCGATGGACTGGATAATGATATTTTTGGGATTGAGTGTGTCTTAATCCTGAGGACTGGGATGACTGGTACCTCGACATGGGCCATAGTGCCTGGGTACCCGACTGGATCTATATATTGAGATATGGATCTGCATTATATTCTGACTGATCAGCAGAATATAGATGCGAACTTGTGTCCAGTTTAGTTCATTTGTACTCACCAGTAATGGCCTTCTTTCTATTCTCGTGAGGTTATATCTTGGCAGATATACCTAGGATGACGGATTCATTTAAAATGCTTTAACACTGTTTATATTTTGTGGACTTGTTGAGCAATTTTTGGCTCACCTCTTTTGTTGTTATTCACCTTATTATTTTCAGTTAAGAAGGAATATGAAACCAATCAGGACTCGAGTGGTAAAGAAGCGGGTCAAGCCTCGGGATCCTCTCATACCCAAGGTGTTGATCCCAATCTAGGAAGAAAGCTTTGAATTGCCCGAGCAGGTGGAGTGTTGATAGATAGTGTGTGTGTTTGAATAAAAATTGAACTTAGTTTAAAATGAATTAGACAATGGTTTGTAATAAAGAGAGTTGTGAGATTTTGAATTTTGGGTTGTAATAAAAGCAGTTAGTGATTCTTGTTTTCATACTTCAACCTAAAAAGATCCTGGTTAGTGTTAAATGGGTTTAATATCATTTCTTTATTAATTGTTAATCAGATTGGACAGGTTTGGTGATTAGCTAGTAACCCCCAGACTTATACCCCGGGTCTGGAGGGCATGACAGGTTTGGCATCAGAGCTGTAGGTTTGGTCCCTGAAAATAAGAAGATTAGGATTAAGATAGGATAGGGAGTTCACATAAGACAGGGATAGTCAAATTAGGAAGAATAGTGTTAGGATTTAGGTCAGATTAGAATAGGGTAGTATAAATCTTAGGATTGTTAGTGACTTTTTCTTTTCTTTGGTACATTATCAGATGGCATCTTCTAGTTATTCTGCGTCTTCTGAGAGGACATTCACTGGGCCAGCAGCACCAGTTATACCTCCAGTATCTGAGTGTATGTTTCCTCCTCTACCACCTCCACCACCATTGCCACAGGAGCCGGTACCACCAGTTCAGGGGATAGTTCATGACCCCATGGAGATGTTTGATCCATATGAGTTCTTTGAGCCGATGGTTCCTTTACCAGTTGAGCACCAGTTTATACCAGGTATTGAGCAGGAGTTACCACCACCATTGTTACCTCCTATACCAGTGCATGCCCCAGAGCCGGACATAGTTCAGATGATTCCAGTTGAGGGGATGGGAGAGCATGATGTGGATCTACAGTTAGGTTTACCACAGCAGGGTGCAGGTATACCGAGGGTTCCTTCCCAGGAGTCAGTAGGTCAGGTTGCTCAGCCGCATATGGTACCATACCATGAGTATAGAGTTATGAGGGATGATATGGAGTATTGGCGGGCACAGTGTCGTGAGATTATACATCTGTTTGATCAGAGGGACAAAGGACCGTTAGCGGCCCTACAACCGGATTATTATATGATACAGCGATTGCAGTCAGTGTTGATGAGCGCTACTTGGGAGCTGGATGATTTGACTCATGATGGACCTCCTTCTTTTGCAGAGTTCTACAGGGTTTTCCGCTTGGCACAGACTTTGGTCCAGGCACTTAGAGAGGAGCTTAGGCGTATTCCGCCTGGGTTCTGAGATGGTTTGAGACAGTGACTCCAAAGTACATATGTATATAGAGGCAACATAGTATAACTTAGTGAGTAGTGTGTATGCGTGTATCAGTAGTTTAACTTGTAGTAGTAGTTTAACTTGTAGCCGTAGTGATGACCAGTAGCCCGAGACTTTTTGTATCAAGCATTTACACCTGAAGCTGGTGTCACATATATATAAGATGAACTTTTTCAATTCCTTTTATTTAAATTTCAGTCTTTATAGTTTTACAACATTTACTTTCACTTTACAGTTTTCCATATTATAATTCCTGTTGAAAAAAAAGAAAAAAGAAAAAAAAAAGAGAGAACAATTATTTTATTTAACTGTTTACATTTCCAGTCTTTACATTCAGCAATTGTTTTCTTTAAATAAACCATGTTATTAATACAGGATAAATTGTTTTCCTTACATATTGTCAATTATTTATTAAACTGTTAAATAAATATCACCTGTTTTATTATCAGAAGAAGATGGCACCAAAGAGAAAGACTAGGGCTGAGACCTCTAACAGCAATTCCGAAGACCAGACTAATGAGACCATGAACCAAATGTTCCATCTGATGCAACAACAGATGGTAATGATGCAGCAGCAGATGCAGCATCAGCAACAGCAGATACAACAACAAATATTACAACAGCCACCTCGTCCTAAGCCTCAATTACCACAAGTATTACCTGTTGTTACTTTTAAACAGTTTCAGTCAGTTAAACCTCCAGAATTTGAAGGGTTTACTGATCCTATTAAAGCTACCACCCGGTTAAAAGAAATAGAGAAAGCGTTCGCACTAGTGAAGATAGGTGAGGACCAGAAGACTGATTTTGCTAGTTACCTGTTAAAAGGAGAGGCGAATTATTGGTGGAAATCTAAAAAGGCTTTAGAGGGTGAAGATGTTATTGCGTGGGATAGGTTTAAAGAGTTGTTTTTAGAAAAGCATTTTCCTCGCTATGTGAAAAATCAAATGCAGATTAAGTTTCTAGAATTGAAGCAGGGAAATATGTCTGTGGCTGAATATGAAGCCAAATTCACTGAGTTGGCTAGGTTTGTTCCGGAACAGGTTGACACTGAAGAGAAGCTAGTTCAAAGGTTTCAAGAAGGGTTACGACCATGGATTCGTGGCCAAGTTGTAGTTTTCGAATTGACAACGTATACTGCCATAGTTCAGAAAGCTTTGATTACAGAAGGGGAAGTGAAAGATCTCAGCAAGATAAGGGACAGAGAAGTTTCCAAGATCGCTCCAGCAGAAAGCCGGGATTTCAAGCCCGGGCAAATTTGAATTTTAAAAGGATAGGACAAGGTCCACAGAAGGCAGGAAATCATTTCAAAACCTCCAGTCAGCAGGGAATGGTCAGAGTTCCAGTGCCGTACTGCAAGACATGTAATCGAAAGCATACTGTTGTATGTATCAAAAGGGATGTAACGTGTTATCGGTGTAAGCAGAAAGGGCATTATTCTAACGAATGTCCAATAGGTAGAACAACGGAAATGACTTGTTTCCAGTGTGGAAAGAAAGGGCATATCGCCAGAAATTGCAAAGGACCAGCTATGGCAGCCAGTGTTTTGAGAGTGTTAGCATTACCTCCGCCGCCGCCTAATCAACCCAAAGCAAGAACTTTTAACATGACAATGAAAGAAGCGGTGCAGAGTCCAAGTGTGATTGCAGGTACGTTTTTGGTGAATTCCGTAAGTTTAAAAGTATTAATTGATTCTGGAGCTACTCGTTCATTTATTTCTGAAGAATTTCTTGATAAGTTACATTGTGAAATCGAATGGTTGGGCGAGAAGTTAATTATAAAATTAGCGAATGACGATCAAGTTCCGGTAGATCGAGTATGTCCTGCGTGTGATAAAAAAATAGCCGGACATCATTTTTCGGTAGATTTAATTCCTTTTAAGCTAGGAGAATTCGATGTCATTTTGGGAATGGATTGGTTAGCTTGTCATAAGGCTCAGATAGATTGCGCGAATAAGAGAGTCAAATTACGAACTGCGGAAAATGCAACGGTAATATTCAAAGGCGAAAAATAGCGAAAGAAATTTCTCACTGTGATGCAGACTAAATGATTGCTTCGACAAGGATGTGAGGCGTACATAGCTTACGTGTTAGATACTAAAAAAGGAAGTCCTAGAATAGAAGACATTCCAGTTGTATGTGAGTTTCCGGACGTCTTTCCAGACGAGCTTCCAGGGTTACCGCCAGATCGAGAAATCGAGTTCACGATTGATCTAGCACCAGGTACCAAACCAGTTTCAAAAGCTCCATATCGGATGGCTCCAGTCGAAATGAAGGAATTGTCAATACAACTGCAAGATCTTTTAGACCGAGGCATCATACGACCTAGTGTATCCCCATGGGGTGCACCGGTGTTATTTGTGAAAAAGAAGGACGACAGCATGCGATTATGCATCGACTATAGGGAATTGAATAAACTCACTATCAAGAACAAGTATCCCTTACCGAGAATCGACAATTTGTTCGATCAGTTAAAAGGTGCAACATGGTTTTCAAAGATAGATTTGCGATCAGGCTATCATCAATTGAAGGTTAAAACTGAAGATATTCCAAAGACTGCGTTTCGCACGAGATATGGACATTACGAGTTTTTGGTAATGGCATCCGGTTTGACAAATACGCCAGCAGCATTCATGGATTTGATGAACAGAGTATTCAAGAAATATTTGGATAAATTCGTGATTGTATTCATCGATGTCATCTTGATTTATTCGAAGACGGAATAAGAACATGCGGAACACTTGAGGATAGCTTTGGAAATTCTGAGAAAAGAGCAACTATACACAAAATTTTTGAAATGTGAATTCTGGTTAAGGAAAGTACAATTTCTAGGGCATATCATCAGTAGAGAAGACATCCAAGTCGATCCAACAAAGATTGAAGCTGTGTTAAATTGGGAAAGACCAAGGACGCCGACAGAAGTTCGAAATTTCTTGGGATTGGCAGGATATTATCGAAGGTTTGTCAAAGATTTTGCGAAGATAGTAACGCCGTTGACCAAGTTGACTCGAAAAAGTGAAAAGTTTGAATGGAATGATAAGTGTGAAGAAAGTTTTTAAGAGTTGAAAAATCGGTTAGTAACCGTACCGGTACTTGTATTGCCAGACGAGCTAGGAAATTTTGTCATTTTCAGCGACGCTTCGTATCGCGGGCTAGGATGTGTATTGATGCAGCATGGTAACGTCATCGCATATGCCTCGAGACAACTCAAACCTCATGAACAGAAATATCCTACTCATGATCTGGAATTGGTAGCGATCGTATTTGCGTTGAAGCTTTGGAGACATTATCTCTATGGTGAAAAATGTGAAATCTACACAGATCATAAAAGTCTGAAGTATATCTTTACGCAAAAGGAGCTGAACATGAGACAACGTCGATGGCTGGAATTGATAAAGGATTACGATGTCACGATCAGTTATCATCCAGCGAAAGCAAATGTTGTAGCAGATGCGCTGAGCAGGAAAGAAAGATTAAATCGATTAACTTCATATGTAGAATTAACCAAGGAATTCGACAAATTGGAAATTGAGATTCGTATTTCCCATGAATCTGCAGAAGCTATCTACACTATGACTTTCCAACCAGAGTTACTCGAGAAGATTCGCCGCTGTCAGGAAAAAGTGACGAGTCAAGATGACGACCTGACGGGAGAAGAGATCAGAACTCAGAGAGATAACGAAGGAATTTTACATTTTACGTCGAGAATCTGGATCCCTAATGTGGTAGAATTAAAAGAAGAAATAATGCGAGATGCGCACAGTTCAAAGTATTCTATTCATCCAGGAAGTACAAAAATGTATCGTGATCTGAAAGAAAACTTCTGGTGGCCGAACATGAAGAAGGAAATAGCTGAATGGGTGAGTAAATGCTACACATGCCAGCGAGTTAAAGCGGAACATCAACGTCCGAGCGGATTATTACAACCGTTAGACATTCCAGAATGGAAATGGGAACATCTAGCGATGGATTTTGTAGTAGGACTACCAAGGACAAAGGCAAATCATGATGTGATATGGGTAATCATTGACAGACTCACAAAGTCAGCACATTTTATACCAATTAACGAAAGATTTTCACTCGACAAGCTAGTGCACTTGTATCTCAAGGAAATTGTAATGCGACATGGAGTTCCAATATGTATCGTGTCGGATCGAGATCCTCGTTTCAACTCAAGATTTTGGAGACAATTTCAAGAATGCCTTGGAACCAAATTGAACATGAGTACCGCTTATCATCCGCAAACTGATGGGCAAAGTGAAAGAACTATTCAAATGAATGAAGACATGCTACGAGTTTGTGCGATCGATTTTGAAGGAAGTTGGGATGAGCATTTACCTCTAGTGAAATTTTCTTATAATAACAGTTATCACGCCAGCATTGGAATGCCACCGTATGAAGCATTATACGGGAGAAAATGCAGATCACCAATACATTGGGATGAAGTTGGAGAACACAAAATTTTGGGTCTAGAATTAATTCAACAGACGAAAGAAAAGATTGAACTCATTCAGAAACGACTCCATGCAGCACAAGACAGGCACCGCAAATATGCAGATCAAGCCAGGAAAGATATGGACTATCAAGAAGGATAAAATGTACTACTTAAAATATCGCCATGGAAAGGATTGATCAGATTTGGCAATAAGGGTAAATTGAAACCACGATACGTCGGACCATTTGAAATTTTGAAGAAAGTGGGAAAAGTTGCATACGAATTAGCTCTACCGCCTCATATGCAGCATATTCACAATGTATTTCACGTGTCAATGCTTAAGCGATATAATCCTGATTCTAGGCATGTAATAGAGTATGAGCCGATAGAAATCCAACCTGATTTGTCTTTTGTAGAACAGCCGTTAAGAATTGTAGATCGGCGAGAGAAAGTGTTGAGAAATAAGTCTGTATATTTAGTGCGAGTGTTGTGGAGAAATCCTATGGTTGAAGAATCAACCTGGGAACTCGAAAGTGAAATGTTAAAGAAATACCCTCATTTGTTTTCATAGAAGATTCTGAGGACTGAATCCTTTTAAGGGGGGAAGGATGTAACGACTGGGAAATTTACGTTTATATTATATCATAATTATAATAAAATATGTGTATTACTATGTTATTTATGTGTGATTATCTGATAAACCTTAACTGTTATGTGTTACGTGTATTCCATGTCATTTCTGTATTTTTAAGGTATTTTTCAGATATTTTATTATGCATTCATAGGTTTCATTTCAAACGTTTTACGACCCAAATAATGATTTTAAAGCCAGTATTTCAAATAAAATAATGGGCCTTTATTTTCAACAAATGGCTTTTACAATCGCAATATTATGAACATCTAGATATTTTATAAATTTTCTCGTTTTAAGAAAAATGATTTTTCCGGGCCCCATTGGGTGTCAACAACCCCACAAAAATCACATTTTTATTTTTATAAAATTATAGGACTTTGACTTATATTATTTCTTTGCATTTTTGTATTATTCACAATTTTTGGGAAATTTTGGCATATATATAGTATATATAAAATATTTATAAATTAAATTTTAATACTCAAAAAATTATAAAATTAGGGGCCTATTAATTTTAAAAAGTGTAGAATTAGGGCCTTAATTTTAATTAGGAGTATTAATTTTACTACTATAAATAGCCTAATTTTTATTTAATTAATTATAATTAATCATTAAAATCTGCAAAAGTACACAAAATTCTCTGAAATCGGGTCGGGAAGAACAGGTTCGGGTCGAAGAATCAAGTCGTGATTTCTCACTGATTACAGCATCAAATCGTGTGATTCAAGTACTCAAATCGAAGGTTTTGATCCGTTCTTTCTGTTTCTTGCATCAATTTCACGTTTTATTGCATCGTTTTTGATTTTCGATTTCTAGGGTTTATGTTCGAATTAGGACTTTTTGATTCTAGGGTTATTTTGATGTTTTGATGATTGATAAAGCTTGTTGGATGATTTACAGTCGATTTATGATATTTAATTGAACAAACGATGCCTGGATAGTGATTCACGATTTCTAGGGTTTATGTCAGATTTTCAAAACACAACTCGATGATTTCTGTGAATATTTGATTCTTGTAATGTTAGGGCTTTGATTGTATATGTTCTTAGCTTCAATTTGCACTATAGAACGTTGAGTTTGGTTTACAGAATCAAAAGATGATATTTTGGCCGGAGTTCATGTCGATTTTGACCGGAGATTGTGATTCGGAGATGTTTTTGGTATGTTTTGGCCGTGGTTAGATTGCTGTGTTGATTTGCAATGAAAAACACTCAAAAACCGCACCAAACGGTGTTGATTTGAGGCTGATCGGAGTTGACCGGACTCCGGGAACTCACCGGATTCTGGGAAAAATCCGGTGATGTTCTTGGCAACCCGGAATCCAACCCGGTTGACCCGTTTCCAGAACCCAGGTTTGCTCTGATTTTGTCAGGAATTGGGTTCTGACATGTGTTTCTGTAATTTTGATTTTGATTTTATTTTTATTAATTTTAAAAATCAGTTTTATTTATTTTGTAAATTGATTAATTAATTATTTAATTAATTGATTTATATTATAAATAATTCTGAATTATTTTCTAAAAATCAGATTGAATTATTTTCTTAATTATTTATTATTTAATTATTATTTATTAATTATTTAAAAGTGATTAATTATTTTGATAATTAACTAAATAATTTTCAATAAATCATAATAAATTCATTTTAATTCCAAAAATTATAGAAAATTAATTTTTAATTCTGATTTTTCTTAAACAATGATTTAAAAATTATTTCTGAGTTTTAAAAATTAGTAATAATTATTTATAATGATTAATAAATGGAATTATCAGTATTTAATTGATAATAATTCAACCGTTAGTCCGATTTGCGTGAAACGAAAGCCCGTTGACTCAGAAAAATAAATTCTTTTCATTAAAAATAATATCAAAGCTTAATTGTTTTTAAAAAATTAGTTGATTCTGTTACTTGTTTGATTATCAGTCGAGTTACGTACCGAGACGAGTCCGAAAAATTCCGGAAAAATGGGAAACGAGCCAGATAACGATCAGTTGAGCGATCAGCGAGTCGATTTTGGTTTTAAAAATTATTTTAACCATAAAAATGATTATGTGCTTATGTGTATTACGTGGTTAATCGAGTCTTACTTGCTTATATATAATACACGAGTCAGTCATAAGCGCATGGGTAGATGTTAGGAACAGTTTGAAGTCGATTCAAGATGCAAATGAAGTACGACGTGACCTAACCAGTCTGTTTTGCCAATAGAAGCTAAGCCAGCCAGGCAAGTTGAGTCGGTAATAGTCCAAGGTGATAGACAGAAGTGATTCAATTGCAGTGAGTCACGCAGAAGGCAAATTTTTCCCCTATTCTACTTTCAGAATAGTGATATTGATTCAAATGCTTATCACATTTGCATTCTCTTAATTATTATTCTTGATCACTGATATACACTTGCTATTCCTTTGTTCATATTTCATTTCGATTCTTGATTTCTCCATTTTTTTGGATTCTTAATTTATATTCTATTGGTGACATATGGAGATTGATATATTCTAGTGTTTGGAATATATCAAAGCATACCGATTGTTCCGGTTGCTAAGCGATGGACTGGATAATGATATTTTTGGGATTGAGTGTGTCTTAATCTTGAGGACCGGGATAACTGGTGCCTCGACGTGGGCCGTAGTGCCTGGGTACTCGACTGGATCTATATATTGAGATATGGATCTGCATTATATTCTGACTGATCAACAGAATATAGATGCGAACTTGTGTCCAGTTTAGTTCATTTGTACTCACCAGTAATGGCCTTCTTTCTATTCTCGTGAGGTTATATTTGGCAGATATACCTGGGATGACGGATTCATTTAAAATGCTTTAACACTGTTTATATTTTATGGACTTGTTGAGCAATTTTTGGCTCACCCCTTTTGTTGTTATTCACCTTATTATTTTCAGTTAAGAAGGAATATGAAACCAATCAGGACTCGAGTGGTAAAGAAGCGGGTCAAGCCTCGGGATCCTCTCATATACAAGGTGTTGATCCCAATCTTGGAAGAAAGCTTTGAATTTCACGAGCAGGTGGAGTGTTGATAGATAATGTGTGTGTTTGAATAAAAATTGGACTTAGTTTAAAATGAATTAGACAATGGTTTGTAATAAAGAGAGTTGTGAGATTTTGAATGTTGGGTTGTAATAAAAGCAGTTAGTGATTCTTGTTTTCATACTTCAACCTAAAAAGATCCCGGTTAGTGTTAAAGGGGTTTAATTTCATTTCTTTATTAATTGTTAATCAGATTGTACAGGTTTGGTGATTAGCTAGTAACCCCCAGACTTATACCCCGGGTCTGGAGGGCGTGACAATAAGGATGTTGAGCTTTTACATAATCTCAGATATAAAAAACTTAGTGATTTCTAAAGATATAAAACTACTTTCCTTACCAGAGTCATGCTTAGAGAAGACTCGAACCATGCAAATTGGAAGGAAAAATTCTTAGCCGGACTTCCAACCTTACTCGGTGAAAGAGTTGGAACTTCTTTAATAACTGAACACGGAAGCCCGATTCCTTACAAAAACCTGACATATGGCCAACTCATAAGCCAAACACAACGAGAAGGCCTAAAGATTTGTCAAGATTTAAAACTTCAAAGACCTCTCAAATGGGAGATGAAAAGAACAAAGCAGGAATTAGGTACTTTCTATCAACAGTTTGACTATAATCCCAACAAAAGCTATTCAAAAACAAAATGTGATGGCGAATACAAGCCATATCAAAGACCTTATCAGAAAAGGTCTTTCACAAAATCTAAACATTTCTACAAAAAATCAACAGAACCGTTCTATAATAAACCTTCCTTTAATAATAACCATAAACCTTCCTACAATAAAAAACCTTTCAACAAAAATAGATTTACTAAACCAACCAATAAAGATATAACTTGTTACAAATGCAGAAAAAGGGACATATATCTAGATTCTGCAGACTTAATAGGAAAATACAAGAGTTAAACATAGAAGAAAGCCTATCCAACAAAATCTCGGCTTTACTCCTTGAATCTTCCTACTTTGAGATATCTGAAATGTCTGGAAATGATGAACCTCTTCAAATAGATGAGATTGCAACAAGCTCATCTTCCTCTCACAATTCCTCCTCTGAAGATAGACGAATCAACGTCCTCACCAGAAATGAGGAACATTCTCTCGAAATTATAGAAAAGATAACTGATCCCCAAATAAGAAAAGAGCTCTTAGAAAAATTACTCCAACGACCAATTGAACCCTAACCAGAACAAAAACCTTCTATTCTCCCATCAACAAAAACTACATATGACTTGACCATAATATTAAAAAAACATAAACCCAACCAGAAATCCGTTCCAACAATACAAGACCTACACAAAGAAATCAAAGAAATTAAAGAAGAATTAAAAATCCATAAAGAACAACAGAAGATAGATTCTGAAGCTTTAAATGTCCTTCTAGTTCATGAAGTAGAAGAGCAAAATACTGAACAAAAACAACTAAGTAGTTTAAACAATACTCCTGAACTAGATGAAGATTTCTTATATGAATTAAGACAAGTTACCTACCGAAAATATCTCATAAAAGTCAAGGTTGTCTTCTCAAATGACTTTATCTTAGATACCATTTCCTTATTCGATACAGGAGCAGATTTGAATTGCATTAAAGAAGAAATAATACCAAAAATATTTCATCAACATACCAACAAAAAATTAACCGCCGCTAATAACTCAAACCTCAATATAGTTAGTAAGGTTGATGGCTCTATCAATAATAAAACCTTCCAAATTAAGACATTTTTTCTCCTAGTTAAAGGCATACATCATCTTGTCATATTAGGTACACCTTTCTTCAATTTAATAACCCCCTATACTGTCACCTACGAAGGTATTACTTTCAAAACCCATGACACCAAACTTACCTTCCAATTTCTTGAAAAACCCAAAACAAGGAACCTCAATACAATAAAGGCATATTCTATATATAATAACGAGATAAATGCCTTAATACAAGGCAAACAGATATAATTATCCCATCTAAAACAAGACCTTTCCTCTCACAAGATTGAGAAGCAGTTACAAGACCGCTTTATCATAGAAAAATCTTAATATTACTAAAACAAATAGAAGTGGAACTCTGTTCTGACCTACCAAATGCATTTTGGCATAGAAAAAAACATATGATTGATTTACCTTATGAAAAAGATTTTAATGAGAAGGAAATACCAACAAAAGCGAGACCTATACAAATGAACTCCGACTTAGAACAATATTGCAGAAAAGAAATCACCGATCTCGAATCTAAAGGAATCATATCAAAATCCAGACCCCTGTGGTCCTGTGCAGCTTTCTATGTAAACAAAAATGCTGAAATTGAGAGAGGGACACCAAGGCTAGTTATAAATTATAAGCCTCTAAATAAAGCCTTAAGATGGGTACGGTACCCTATACCTAATAAAAAAGACCTTTTACAAAAATTAAGATCTTCGGTAATATTCTCCAAATTTGATTTAAAATAAGGATTTTGGAAGATTCAAATCCACCCTAAAGATAAATATAAAACCGCTTTTACGGTCCCATTCGGACAATATGAATGGAATGTCCTTCCATTTGGAATCAAAACTGCCCCTAGCGAATTCCAAAGAATTATGAATGACATATTCAATGACTATTCTACATTCTGTATAATATATATTGATGATGTTCTAGTTTTTTCAGAATCTATTGAACAACATTTCAAACACCTTAAAACTTTATGCCATGTATCTAGGAAAAATGGTTTAGTCATATCAAAATCCAAGATTTCCCTATTTCAAACTCGTATAAGATTTCTTGGCCACTACATATCAAAAGGGACAGTTACACCAACTGAAAGAGCCCTAACATTTGCAACAAAATTTCCCGATAAAATCACAGATAAAACCCAACTCCAAAGAGTTTTAGGAAGTCTCAACTATGTCCTAGACTTCTATCCAAACATCAATAGGATAGCCAAACCCTTACATGACCACCTTAAAACTAACCCCGTCCCTTGGTCATCTGAACATACCGAAATTGTTCGACAAATCAAAGCTCAGGTTCTAGAAATGAGGTTAAATAATGATCAAATGAGGTGATTTAGAAGAATCCAGTTTCTTGTTAAACAATCATTAGAATTGGATATTTATTTTAAATTTAAAAAACAAGATTAGGCTGTTGATCAGTCACGCACTAACCCCGAGCAAGGCATATGGCTCTGCTCTATAAATAGGATCCAGAGGCACAGATTGACCTAGTTCGACCACGAATCTGGTCCACATAAAGAAAACTATCCAATTCTAAAATAGTTCAGTATAAAAATAATATAATTCAATAAAACAAGATCATAATCAACAGTGAAAAAACATTTGTATAGAAGCGTAATGCAATTCATGAGTATCACTAGGGTATATCAAGGTATGTATGAGAAATGGCTTCCAGCCTGTAGGAGAATTAGGTATTACATGAACAATGAGTTCACTAGGTTTAGTTCTTTGATTTTACAAGGTATGATAGAGTATAAAAGTTTCTGTATGTTCAAGCAATTCTGTTCCAATGTTTAGTGTATGGTGGATATATATTTGTGGAGTGATATCGTATTTGTGTGTTTTAGTATATGGTAAATCAATAATGGATGGTTTACAAAGAATAAGACTTACAGCTCAAAGATCAAATGATGTGATCAGGGTTCAAGGCTGAATGATTCAAAGCACTTATAATATAATGCAAAACTATTTTGAATACTAATAATATGTCATGAGAGAGTTTAGAAATATTTGTAATATTTCTCGAGAAAGGTTCAGAAGTACTTGCCTTATCACAGATGATTTCCAACTTTACTTGTACTCGTCTAACAGTTCTACTCAACAACCACTTTCCTTCTTTTTCTATGCCTCGCATCCACTCACTGATTACTTGCTTTCTTTTCTACGCATCAGTTCTAGTTTCTGATCACCTTCTTTCCTTTTCTATGCTTTATTTACTCTACTAGGCATCATAAGTATCTAACAATATTCAATCTTATATTATTCCAGTCGTCACATAGGCGTCATAAGCTTTTATTTACCCTTCGTTTCACCAAAATCCGATATACGGATTGAAAGTTATGACCAAAACAGTCAAACAATTAGCATATAAGCATATAACACATTAATCAGATAGCACATAGCACATACCATGCAAGATAGTTGATAAAAATAATTTTTCAAAGAAGGTTCGAGGTTATAATGATTTTTCTGGTATTTAATACGAATTTTTGAACATTTTTCGGAATTAAAACGGGTAACCGAATCATTTTATAAATAATTAACAAGGTTCAAATACCCAAATATGACATTAAAATCATTTAATAATAATTATCGAGCCTTAAAATTAATTTAAAATAATAGTTTAAAGCTCGAAACTATTTTTTAGAATTTTTAAATCAAAATAAATAATTAAATCTAATTAAATAATCAATTAAAATTAATTAATAATTAATTAAATCAAATAATCATTAATATTCAAATTAATTGACCAATTAACTAATTAATTATCAACTAAAATTAATTAATTAATTAATTCAGATTTATTTTTAAACTAAAAATAATTACACGATATATCACGGATATTACATCCTTCCCCCTTAAAAGGATTCTGTCCCCAAATTCACTTAAGCAATAACTAAGGGTACTATTTCACGCATATCACTTTCTAAACCCCGGGTTGACTTTTCAACCCTTGGATTTCTCCACAATACTCTTACTAACTTTACAACTTTATTTCTTAACACTTTTCCTCTCTTTTTCTATGATCTCTATTGGATTCTTAACATAAGACAACTCTTCCAGAAATTCTATCGGCTCATATTATATCGCATGCCTAGAAATATGGATTATACTTTTTAAACATTTCCATATGAAGAACATTATGAATATATTCCATATGTGGGGGGGGGGGGGTAACGCCAATTCGTATACTATCTTACCGACTCATTTTAAGATTTCAAAAAATCCAATGGAACTAGGACTCAACTTTTCTTTCTTTCCGATCCTGGATGATCCCTTTCACGGTGACATTTTTAACGATATTAAATCTCCTTCTTCAAATTCCGTATTCCTCCTAGCTTGATCTACATATTTCCTTTGACGATCATGTGCTGCACTTAACCTTTTCTAAATAATCTCGACAATTTCCTTTATCTGTTGTACCAACTCTAGTCCAAGTATCTTATGTTTTCCAACTTCATTTCAATTTATTCTAAAAACAATGGCACACACACATAACTTATCTTCAATTGTTTAAATCATTTCTTCGCTTTGGCCGTTAGTCGGTTGATGATAAGCTGTACGCATATTCAACTTAGCTCCTCAAGCATTCTTGAAAACTTTTCTAGAACCTTGATTTAAATCTTGAATCTTGGTCGAATACCATAGACACGGGAACTCTATGACGAACTACTATCTCCTTCAATTATATGTGAACCAATTTGTCCAATGAAAATCTTCCATGAATAGGTAGAAAATGAGCTGACTTAGCTAGCCTGTCCACCATAACCCAATTGGCATCGTGGTTTATTTTTTTTGTTCTTGGTAATCTGACTATAAAATCCAGAGCAACATGCTCCAATTTTCATTCTACATTTCTAATGGTTGCAATAATCCACTAGGTCTCTGATACTTCGCCTTAATTCTTTGATATGCCTAACACCTCTTAATCCATTTTGAAATTTCCTTTTTATATCTGGATATCAATATTCTTCTCTAAATTTCTGTATACCTTGGCATTTCTTGAATAGATTAAATACTTAGTATTGTAAGTTTCCTGTAGGATCTCATTCTTTAATTATGTTACTTGTGGCATCCAAGTTCTGGGAGAAAATATGAGAATACCGTGGTCATTCTTTTGAGTGCATAACTTTCCTCCTACTAACCTGTTAACATCCTGTTCTATTATCTCCTCTTAACATCTCTTTATTTTCTTTAACAACTCTGGCTGAAAGGTCATACTATTTATCCTTGCTTCTTTTGGATTATAAATTCTGACTTCCAATTCCAACTTTTGAAATTCCATAGATAACTTTTCTGGTTCAGTCAACACATTCACTTTCTCCTTTTTTGCTTATCGCGTTGTCACTATATTTGCTTTTTGTCATGAATACATACTTCAAACTTTAATAATTCGTATGAATCTCACACTTTTCTCCATACAGATTATGTTTCCAAATCTTCAAAACGAATACTATTACTACTAGTTCCAAGTCATTAGTAGGATACTTCTGCTCATGAGGTTTCAATTGTCTAGATTCATATGTAATAACTTTATTGTGCTACATCAACACACAACCTAATCCCTTATGAAAAGCATCAATATAGATTACAAACTCTCCTGGATCATCTTGAAGTGATAAAACAGGTGCCGTGATCAATCTCTTCTTCAATTCCTGAAAACTTTCTTCACACTTCTCAATTCCATATAAACTTCTCACTTTTCATAGTAAGCTCCGCCAAAGATGTCGCAATCTTCGAGAAATATTAAACAAATTTACAATAATATCCTGCCAATACTAAAACTTCTCACTTTTGTTAGTGCTTTTGGTCTTTCTCCATTCGTAGCAACTTTAATCCTTGTTGGATCCACTTTAGTTCCTTCATCACTGACTATTTATCTTAAGAATTAAACTCCATGCAAACAAAACTCGCACTTTGAAGACTTAGCATACAACTCCTTCCTTCTCAAAATTCCCAAAACTTTCATTAAATACTTTGCACTGTCCTTCATTATCTTCAAGTAAATTATGACATCATCTATACACATAGATACAACTTATCCAGATACTCCTTAAAGATTTTGTCCATCAAGTTTAAATTTTACTGGTATATTGGTCAATCCAAATGATATTACTAGAATTTCATGATAACCGTACTTAGTTCTGAAAACTGCCTTCGACACGTCCTTAGGTTCAATCTTTAATTGACGATACCCAAATCTTAAATCAATCCTAGAAAATACTTTGCATCTTTCAACAGATCAGACAAATCATTACTTCAAGGTAACATATACTTGCTCTTGATAGTAAACTTGTTGAGCTTTCGCTGGTCGACGCATAATCTCATGCTTCCATCTTTCTTATTAACAAATAATATCGATGCACCTCATGGGGTACATTCGGTCTAATCGCTCCTTCTTATAACAACCCTTGCAATTGCTTTGCTAACTCCTTCATTTCAACTGGCGCCATTCTGAACGGGGCCTTGGACAATGGTTTCATTTCAGGTGCTAAGTCGATCGTGAACCTAATTTCTCTATCTGGAAGAAATCCTGGTAACTCGTCTGGAAACACGTCCAAGAATTCATTGATTATTAGGAATCTTCAAGTTTTGCTGGCTCCTGACTTCTATTTATCACATAACCAACAAAGTGCTCACATCGTTTGCCACCGTAACCTTTTAGTTGAATCATTGTTAAAAACTTCTTTACTTGCTTTCGACCTCTAAACGTCACCACTTCCTTATCCGGCGTCTTCAGAATTATCTTCTTATCACGACGGTCTATCTGAGCATCATGCTTTCATATTTAGTCCATTCCTAGAATAATGCCAAATTCTCCTATATTAAATGATATCAAATCATTACAAACTTATTTTCAGAAACCATAATCTCATAATTACTACACACTCCGTTATCATATACACGTTCTTGGTTTGCTAATCCTTCAGTCATAATCTTATTTAACAATTCAATTGATCAATAAAATCTTGAGAAACACTGATCGAGTTGCTCCCAAATCCACTAATACTTTAACACATAAAGAATTCATAATAAGCATACTTACTGTCACATCCGTATTCCGAATAACATTTTTCACAGACATATCATAAACTCTCGCTCTTGGAGACTTATTCATTATCGGAGTAGATCCCTTGATTCTTAGCGCATCGCTGACTGGGGCTGGTATTTTACAATCCTTGCCATATGCCCTGGTTTTCCCAAACTTAAAGCATGTAAACTCAATGATTGGAACTTTGTCAACTTGGTAGATTAATTTTGTTTTTAGAAAACTTTTATAAGGAACAACAATACAATAAAACTATTAGAAGGATCCGTAATTCAATAGATATATAGTTGAGAAAGAAAGAATGAGGAATGATTTGAATATGAATGAGACAACCACATTGGTACTTAAGATGGCCAGTCTTTCATACCATATGGCATACACCACATGATTAGGTGGCGTCCCACCCGACTCTTCGTCATTCCGACAAAGCATCTCACCATAACAATGCTTGCCTCATTTAGAAAGCAAAATTTGAGGGAAAAATGATTTTTAAAAGGAATACATCAATCTTCTTCTTCTTATTGCTTTATAGAACTTATAATGATTATTCAAGAATCGGGAAAATTATATACAAGAGTATTATAGAAAATAATGATGCA
Organism: Apium graveolens; assembly: GCF_009905375.1. NCBI lineage: Eukaryota > Viridiplantae > Streptophyta > Magnoliopsida > Apiales > Apiaceae > Apium > Apium graveolens. The sequence continues at coordinate 221,942,777 of NC_133654.1, forward strand.
ATTGATCATCATACTTGTGTATACCTTCATAGCTCGTTTGATCAATAAATCCTATTTGAGTCAAATAATAACTTTAGAAAATCCGCTGGAATGCCTTCATAATTTAATCTCCGTAATATATTCCTTTATTAAATCTTGTACCTTTAGCGTCGTGCCTCCACGTTCAAGGGTTTAGTAACTTGACCATATTTGCGTTTTCACAGAATTTACATTCATAATTTCAAATTTCTTCTATATGACTTGAAATAATCACTGATCATTCATCATATCGATTCTTTTGCTAATAATGTTCTTCCTTTAGAAAAGACTGGAAATTTGTTCAGCCTTCTTCGATCATGCTCACACTTCTTTTAAATCAACGAATTCTTTAAACTCTAACGGTCTCAAAAAATTGGATGAATAGTTTCTTCACACGATAATTCTGTTGCTAACATTATCAAACAAGATCTGTGTTCTTCCATCGGGAACAATTGAAACCTCTCCGTAATAGCGGGTCCTCCTGGCCCTCTGAATGAACAAAACTAAGTCCGTAACAAGTGTTCTTATAGGTAATCTGAATCTTATAACCAACAAGAAACTCAAGTAGTAATTTGAAAACCAAATTTTTAAAATTTATTTTGTTTAAAGAATTTTTGGAAATTTTATTAAGAAAATCTCTTTCGAAAATGCGTTTAAAATTTTGAAAATTGCACATCTGCTTGTCCTTACTATATGAGTTGGTGGTTGTCCTCCTTAACTATATCAAGGTACCAAATTAAAGAAATAGTCATATAAAGGTTCATGCATTTCAATCTATCTTTTTCCCCTTATTGGATCCATCTTGCCTGCATTAGTCGACGAAAACCTTAGTTACCGTTGCATATTATCTTATTCGTAACTTCAATTTAAAGCTTCCATACTAGTAATACTCTCATCATCATTTTTTCTATCGTTAAGTACAACAGGTCTATCCAATAGTCAACAAGTCTATTCTATAAAAAAAGTATGCCGATATCACATCACATTGCTACTATATATATCACATTCATCATAACACCATCATCTAACTCCTAGAAAACTCCAAATCTATACTCTTCTCTAAATCTTTCAAAACTCATCTAGTCCATCCCACAAGCTAATCATGGGTGGCCTATTCACTAGTGGCTCTATTTAACCTAATAGCAGCTATCCTTTGAAACACATGAATCTTCCTTCTAGGTTTCTTCTCACCTTCCTCAATGGCTCGCGTACTAACAATATGTTGTAGCTCTCGAATCCAAACTCGTAGGTACTGTTGCTCCATAAAATAGGTCTTAAACTGATGGTATAGAACAAGGTGTAGGGTAAACTGAAAAGATACACTCACCGTTGAATGTCCAGTAGAACAAGAATAAGCAGATAAAGGTTTTTGAATAGGTGGTCTCACATCAGGGGGTGGTAGAATAGCGTAGAATATCTTGAAGAGGTGCAGCTGTTATAACAGGAGGTAATACAGTTAATACTGGTGGAAGAGTAAGGTGTGAATCAAATCTGGGTGATGATGACGATCTTCGAACAGAAGGCTCCGAATGATCATATGATACAGGGAAAATAGGATCTGCCCTTGCCGCTATCTGGAAATCACGTTACAGGATAAGAATCTTGAATTATAACATGAACCATATCGAAAACCTACTATACAGTCGCACTCAACCTCACGACGTCTTATCTTTCTTATTCCTAATCCTTACCCTCCACCCAAACCCGACAATCTAGGCTTGTTTCAGTGACTTATAACCTGTCACTCTAATACCAACCTGTGGCGCCCTCCAAACCTAGGTCATTAGTTTAGGGCCCACAACATACACATAATATATAAACCTATATATAAAATATTATAAGCAATGACCCTGCTTTACATAACCACAGATCGCAACAGGTTAAAGTATGAAAACAAGCCACAAACTTAACTTTTATTAAAACGTACCAAATCCCAACTAGTTTAACTTACAACTGATAGCGAACTTAATCTTACAAGCTTGCATATCTCAACTATAATATAAACCTTCTGCTAGCTCGATCCAACTCGACCTGGAATCCTAGCTCGCACAATGGACTGGGAAAACTCCCTATCAATAATTTCCTTTTCAACTATAGAATACATAAACAGATTCGCAAGAGTGAGCTTACTAGCTCAGCAAGTCATAATATCAATAACTGAGATTAAACAATGATCAAAAGAGGTGATTCAGAAGAATCCAATTTCTTGTTAAATAATCATTAGAATTGGATATTCATTTTAAATTTAAAAAACCAAGGTTAGGCTGCTGATCAGTCACGCACTAACCCCGAGAAGGCACACGGCTCTGCTCTATAAACAGGATCCAAAGGCACACATTGGCCTAGTTCGACCATGAATCTGGTCCACATAAAGAAAACTATCCAATTCTAAAACAGTTCAGTATGATAAACAATATAATTTAATAAAACAAGATCATAATCAACAGTGATAAAACATTTGTATAAAAGCGTAATGCAATTCATGAGTATCACTAGGGTATATCAAGGTATGTATGAGAAATGGCTTTCAGCCTGTAGGAGAATCATGTATTAGATGAACAATGATTTCACTAGGTTTAGTTCTTTGATGTTACAAGGTATGATAGAGTATAAAAGTTTCTGTATGTTCAAGCAATTCTGTTCCAGTGTTTAGTATATGATGGATATATATTTGTGGAGTGGTATCGTATTTGTGTGGTTTAGTATCTGGTAAATCAATAATGGATGTTTACAAAGAATAAGGCTCACAGCTCAAATATCAAATAATGTGATCAGGGTTCAAGGCTGAATGTTTCAAAGCACTTACAATATAATGCATAACTATTTTGGATACTAACAATATGTCACGAGAGAGTTTAGAAATATTTGCAATATTTCTCGGGAAAGGTTCAGAAGTACTTGCCTTATCACAGATGATTTCCAACTTTACTTGTACTCGTCTAACAGTTCTACTAAACAATCACTTTTCTTCTTTTTTTATGCCTCGCATCTACTCGCTGATTACTTGCTTTCTATTCTACGTATCGATTCCATTTTCTGATCACCTGATTTCCTTTTCTATATTTCGTTTACTCTGTTAGGCACCATAAGTATCTATCAATATTCAATTTTATATTATTCTAGTCATCACACAGATGTCATAAGCTTTTATCTACCCTTCGTTTCACCCAAATCCGATTTACGGATTGAAAGTTATGACCAAAACAGTCAAACAATTAGCACATAGGCATATAACACATTCATTAGATATAATATAACACATACCATGCAAGGTAGTTGATAAAAATAATTTTTCAAAGAAGGTTCGAGGTTAAAATGATTTTTCTGGTATTTAATACGAATTTTTGAACATTTATCGGAATTAAAACGGGTAACAGATTCATTTTATAAATAATTAACAAGGTTCAAATACCCAAATCTGACATTAAAATCATTTAATAATAATAATTATCGAGTCTTGAAAATAATTTAAAATAATATTTTAAAAGCTCGAAATTATTTTTCAGAATTTTAAAATCAAAATAAATAATTAAATCTAATTAAATAATCAATTAAAATCAATTAATAATTAATTAAATCAATTAATCAATTAATATTCGAATTAATTGACCAATTAACTAATTAATTATCAATTAAAATTAATTAACTCAATAATTCAGATTTATTTTTAAATTAAAATAATTTTCAGGTTTAAAATATTGATTTTATGGAATTTTAAAATAATTAAAACAATTTTCTGAAATTAAAATATAAAAGAAATATCAGCTTTGAAAGTTTCTAAAACAATAATCCCGAATTTGCAAAGTTCAGAAAATTTAGAGGACTAAACTGCAAAAACACAATTTTAGAATTAATTTTGAAATCAATTGGATCAAAACCGGGCCAGGAATCGGGTCAGGAAACGGGTTGCCGGGTCACCAAGAACACTAGACGAACCCAGAATCCGGCGACCCTTTTCGGATTCCAGCAACCTCAATTCGAGCCTAACCAAGGTCGTTTGAACAAGGTTTTTAATACTAAATCATTCTGAATCCTTCCAGGAACTCAAATCAGAACACACACAACACAAACAATGATCTCAGGTAAAACTCCGTTGAAAATCGAAGCAAAACCGGCGAAGGTCCGACAAGCTTCGATTTGGCCACTCCAGGAATCGTCTGTTGTTAACCTGTACATGAATCGATTGCAAATTCTACCAGGAACATGATGCAATCATAAAAAACAATTAATAACCCTCATGGCAGAAACGCCCAATTCTTGATTAAGAACATTCAAACACTTAAAAACCCTAATTTAACAATTCGAGAATCAAATTCAATTTTAAACATGTTATTGAACTCCAAATCAAGCATATGATATACCAAAATGCTCAAAATTCAATTCTCTACAACATGCAATCATTAAATCACATAAACAACATCAAAATCAAAAACTTCTAATTTAAATATAATTAAATTCCAATTTAAATAAAAATATAGAAAATTACTTGATGTTTCTGCAGTGATATGGATTGTAGAAATTGATTGTACTCGTCAAGAGCTTCGATTCGACTACTTGCACGTCCAAATCGGAGTTCGATAATGCCTTCGAATCTTCGTTTGATTATGAAGAACGCGATGAATTTTAGGGGTTTTCTCTAGAAATTATATAATTTTACTGTTTACAAATGATTATCTGTACAAAATACAATAATGTATTGGCTATTTATATTTACGGAATATGGGTTCCCCGTTGGATCATATCGGATATAAAATATTACATTTATTTGATAAAATGGATCCAAATCGGTACCGGTTTTAGGATAATTATCAAAATCTATACATTTTGTAAATACAGACTTTGTCTCAGCGCTTTGGTTACACATATTACGAGAACATAATATAATAGTTTAATCAAAAGATCCCGTTTCTCAAAAGTACGGGTTTTATCGATTTACCGAAACGAATATTGTATCGAAAATTTTGCACCAGGACCCGCACGGGTAAAACCGCATGCCGGTTCGAAAAAGTCAAAACATGGAAAATGCTCGGAATATTGCAATTAGGTTAGGAAGGAGTTTTCCCGAGACTTCCGGGTTGTGAAAACGTAAATACGGTTGAAGTCGGTTGGTTCCCGATTATACAAAATAGTTTATAAAGACTCAGAAAAATAATTTATTAAATCCATAAATCATTTATAAAATCATATAACAACATAAAAATTAATTTGAAAATATCACAATTATCTGTGCTTTATTTTGGACCTATAAAAATTAAAATACTCAAATTTTATCATATTTACACATCCAAACACATATACCACTTAACAGATAATTTACCAAAATTCATATAACAATCACATAATAATTATTTATTGATAAAAATAATTACACGATATATCCCGGATATTACAACTTTTGCTTCTCAATACCCACTCTTTTCCAGTTCGTAATTGTTACTATCTTCCGTACCTAATACTATACTGGTTACACTTTTGCTCGTTAGCGTTCTATAACCTTTTAATAAACGCGTCAACCTTAGTATCACGAACAAATTTCTATTTCGAATACCACCATACTCATACTACTCTTTTTTCTAGATGCTTCTATCTTCGAAAGTTTAATCAATCATATAGAAGTAAAAGAATTTATTGAGGGATCACTATGATCATGAACACTTGTTCTATTGCATAGTTAGTATAGAAGGTGGCCAGCCTTTAGTACTTGACAAGCAATTAAATAACATGTTATATCCTATTAGGATTCTATCACACAGATAGATAGTCATTTGGCAATACCTCCCCTTCTGGAAGGGTTGTTCTTTTCAGTTTACACGAAATGAAAGGAGAGAAAAGAATGAATTTAAGAGAATTATATATTATGGTCACAAAATATCTGGCTTGGAATCTACCTCTGAACTATAGAGGTTTATCACCAAAAAACGAAACACATATACATGTATATATCGATATCAAGTATTATCACATCGTAATTCACGTGCCTGAATATTTGTGCTATTCTGTCCATCATTCCATGGACCCATGCTCCTGCTCGAGCTTATAAACAATCACCTTTGAAACTCCCTCGACATCATAAATCGAATATGGAATTTTATTCTAGACATCATTGTTACTAGAATCCTACATTTGCACCACAACCTTCCTCTTATAGTATTACGACTCTCTGTCGATAAGAAGGAATAAATATTCAATAGGAAAATAATCAACTTAGTTAGTCTATCAATGATAACTTATACATCACCATGACCCGATTAGTAAATAACTCTCACGGTTGTTATAGTCTCATTATTTGCAGAATCATTGCTGCATTACTATAGTCTACTTCTGACCTCCTGTAGTCATTCATTTTCCTCAAAATCTTAACAGCTAATCATACGGAGTCCATACCTGTCTTATCGAAATCTTTTAAGGAGGCAACATAATCACCATTTGTGATCCAGGTAAAACATTTTCCGAACTTGACGTCTATACGACATAAAGCAGATAAAATTACAGAAGAGTTTCAATCAAAGTAACTATAGTTGGTTAATACCATTGTTGGGTAATGAATACAATACAGAGGGGGGGGGGGTGAATGCGTTTTAGGTTATTTTTAATGGCTTTTTGAATTGTTATGAATGGTGAACAAAGTAACCTGTCTTGTAGAGATAATATGCTTTAACATGGATAATAAACCATGCACATAAACACACTATCTTTCAAAACTCACTTAATTTTATATTAAAATCAATTATGTCTTGCTACAAAATTTCTAGGTTATTTGTTGATAAAGAATTCGGCTTCACTCTTGAGTTACAAGATTTTTAGATCAATTTTTTGCAACTAAAACAAAGCATCCAGTGTTTACTTTATAGAATAGTTAACACTGGTTTTACACAGCATGCAATAGCATGTATTAAACCCTACTTTAATTTAACTAAAACTTTCTATTTCCGGCTTAGTGTATCTTTGCAAATCGTGCATATCTGTGCTTTTACTTTGTCAGTTAATCTTGGCCTTTGATCTTGTACTCTTCAAGTTGCTTTTTGTAGACTTTTCAAATTAGTGATTGATTTGTTTGTTGATTGATAATCTTGGATATTTAACTGATATGTATTCTGTACTTGAGTTTCACATCGAGATCTCCAGTTTGTCATATAGAGAACTTGACATCTCGATAATTATAATGACTTATCGAGATCTCTAATTGCTCTATAGCTATTTTAACTTGTCGAAGTCTCTGAGTTCTCTATAAGAGAATTTGGCTTGTCGAGGTCTCTCATCTTCATGTCTTCATTTTGGCTTATCGATATCTCTGAGTTCTCTAGTGAAGAAATGACTTGTTGATATCTCAGAGTTCTCTAATGATTATTTGACTTATCGATATCTCAGAGATCTCTTGTGATATTTTGACTTATCGATATCTCAGAGTTCTCTAGTGATATTTTGGCTTATCGATATCTCAGAGTTCTCTAGTGAAGAAATGACTTGTCGATATCTCCAATCTTCATGTCTTCAATTTGGCTTGTCGATATCTCTGAGACTTCTCTATAAGCTATTCCTGACTTCTCGATAAGTCATTCTAGACTTCTCGAATGACTTCTCTATAAGACTTAATCTGTTACTTGTAGATTTCTTGACTTAGAATGTTTTTTCCAAAACAGATTTATTCAACTCCAAGCTTCTTCATATTGTCTCTGAGGCATGATCTTCATGTTCTTCTTCCAAAGTTTATTCTTAGGCTTGAGACTGTTTATATAAAAATACTCCAGTATAATCTATTTACACTTTTACAGACTTAAGTGATACCATAAAAAATGCAAATTTATTATCATACAACTTACTTAGGGCTGTCAATTTGACTTAGTCTTGTTATAGTACAAGCATGTCTTGCACAAAAATCTCCCCCAATTTGTGAGAAGATTACTTATGACAAATTCATGCTTGTTAACAAGACTAACCCTAAGCTACAATGAACAATAAATCTTTATAACACAAAAATTGACAGAATTACAATCTCTAACATTGAGTGGTTATAGAAGTTTTAACAAGGCATTCATTACATAAAATCTTCATAGCCTGGCTCTTTTTTAATGAGATCCTAAAGAGTTACTAACACTTCCATTCCTTCTAAAATTTCAGTTCCTCTTAAAGCTTCCACAAGCTTGAACCACTCATCTAATGGATAACCATTTAAGTAACCATCTCTAAATATGGAGAATATGCCAACTTTTATATTCAGAAAATGTCCATCTTTGGAGAGTCTTCTCATCCCTTTTGCTTTAATCTCATTTGATCTTTTCTCAATTCTTGCAAGTTCTTCAACATACTTCCTATCTCTTTCTTCCTTTTCAGCCTTTGCCCTTGTATATTTTTCATCCCTTTCTTTCTCCCATACACAATATATAGCTTTTTAGAACCTTGTAATTGTATCCTTATCCTTCATCAAACTGATCACTCTTTTGAATTCTGTGGTTGAAAGTGTGTCCATTAGGTTACTGCCAAGTAGAGTGAAAAAACCATTATCATAATAGATTTTAACTTCTGTATATGATACAACCCAGACTTTGACTATTTCTTCAGCTAGCTGTTGAAAATATTCTTCATCTGTGAGGCACCAGTTTAGTGGCAGAAAGTCAGATTGATCATAGCAATTCCAGATAGATCTTTAAGTAACTTACAGTTGCTTTTTTTTTTCTTCCAACAAATTTAAAGTGAGTCTTAGTTGGTGATTTAAATGAAGGTAGGGTTGTGAATTTCTTTAAGCTAGTTTGGCTGGTAGTGATTGGGATTTTGAGAAGAGAGTTTGCAGTTGGCTTATATAAGAATTTTGGCTTTGAGGTGAAGGATGGTTGAGTGTTTGAGCTAAAAAATTTAGTGGGTTGATCTTGGTTTATTTGGATTGGTAGGGATTGTTTTTGGGGTTCTGAGCCATCTTGTCTTTTCTTTCTTCTCCTCTTTTCTTATCATCACCTTTCTTCTCATCTTGCTTCCTATCATTTCTGCCAGTTGCTCTTGAAGACTGACTTGGATTTGAACCAGAAGTTTTTTGCTCATCATGCTTTCGTTCATCATCATCCTTGTCATCTTTTGAATTGAATTACAGATTTGGCAACATGGTGTCAACATTTAGTAGATATCTATCCAGGATCCTTATCATCTCATCATCTTCATCCTTCTTATTCCTTTTGTACTTTAAATCAGACTGAAGAGTCATGATTAGCCTCATGTTTGATTTGACACAATTTTTGGGAATAATAAGGTGTTTGCATTGTTTGGTTGTTGGACAGATGTAGGCCACCCCTTTATTTGGATATAGATAGGCTTCAAAAAAAGCTACTATCTGTGCATTTCTGAGCTCATGAAGTAGCTCAGTGTCCTCTGTGATGACTACATGTACTTTGTCAATCACAACATCTAGCTCAAATGCTCTTAGAGTTATGAGATTTGAAAGAGACACCTAAAGACATCTGTCCACATCACCATCATTATTATTTACAACAATCCTTTTCTGTAAATAGTTTCTAATATTCACAACTACTGCCCTGATGGAGTTGATGGTCTTGGCAATGCTCTTTTATATGTGATGTAGTTGTTTTGAAGAGACATCCTTAGTACTGCAAGAAGTTCTTTGAATTCTTGATCTTGATTTGGTTCTTCTGCAGCCTTTAAAGTCTTTCCTTTCCAACATCATTTGAGATTTGAGCTTTTGAAGAGCTTGGAGCAGTCTGAGTGATTGAAGTCAATTTTCTAGGCTCCTTTAATTTACCAGCATCCCTGGATTGTTGAATCCTGGCCTCTATCTCCCCCTTAGTCTTGGGAACAGGCATGGGTAGGGGAGTTGGTAATTCTGGCCTCACTAACTCAGGAAGTGCAGGCAATGGAATGTTGAGCTTGCACATGATGGCTCCCAAAGCAACAAAATTTTGCATTTGTAAGTGCTTGTGGGAGTCCACCAAGGCTTGAATCTCTGCCAGTTGACTCTGCACTAATGTAGTGAGAGCTTGCACTTGAGCTGTTAGGTTGTTATTGGGGGTTTGCAGAGTTGAGACTTGATCTTGAAGAGCCTGAATGTTAAGATTTATAGATGTAGAAGAAGGTTATTGAGAGCTTGAAGCTAGTGAGGATCCAAAGGTTTCTTCCATAACTTGTTTGATACCCTCCACGAGTAGTACAGAGGGCTCATATCTGCTTTGGTGAAGCTCGTTCAACTTGAGTTTTGTATCATTTAAGCCTGTTATTTGTTGTTAACCCACCTCATGTAGAGCAATAAAAGACTGTCTGAGATTCTTGACATCCTTTTCCATAGAAGTTAAATCATATCTTGCCATTTGGTCAGCAAAATGTTGAAATTTTGAAGTGATCTCGACTTGAAAAAGTATTATCTCATCCATCTTCTCTGTGACTAGCGTTCTGATCTTGTCCTCATGACCAATCATCTTTAATTCCAAAGCTTTACCAAACAGGTGAAAAGCCGTGGGTTGAGCTTTGTATACTTTATTGATTACATCATAAACATCTTGTGGAGTTAGGACCTTGGCATTGCTCCCCAGAATGGTGACATATTCATCTCTAAATCTAGCCAGGACCTGATCCATCTCCAAATCAAATTCCTTAGATAACCAAGCATCTGCATTTCCATCTTGCTCAACTTCATTTACAATTTTCTGCTTCTACTTTTCAAATTCTTCATTATATGTTAGCAGAATGGCTTGATAATCCTGGTTTCTTATATCTGAAGTAAGTAGATGTTGTGAAATTTTGGCTAGTCCAGAAATCTACTCAACAAGAATATCATCTACTGTTGTAGGTTGAGTCTTAGTTGTCTGTAGCCATTGTGAGATGAGATGTGGTTGTTGAGGTTGAGAAGTAGAAGGTTGATTGGATGGGTGTGATGGTGATAATGTAACAGGACCACATGTGACAGGAGTTACAGTTTGACTCACAGATTGCTCTGTGGTTATGACAGTGTGTTGTTCTCTACATGTTGTGGGAACCTCCAGTTGAATTGGAGGGGATTTGACTGGGTTACTGTCATGTGCACCAGCCTCAAACCCTTATGCTTCTTGTAAAACACTGTCACATGAATATGATTATCTTGTCTCTCCCATAGCAGGGTCATTGGCAATTATACTCTCAGCTTCAATTGTTAGAGCAATTTCAGCTAGGGTTTTGAGGGGAGTTGTTCCTGTAACAGGAACCTCCAATTGAATTGGAGAGGATTTATATACCTCCCCCTCAGGAGTACTACCCTCAAACCTTAGAACCTATGAAGGCTGATTTGCACATGAAGGTGCATTTGTGATCACCATGGGGTCTTCAGTAAAAACTGATGAATCCCCCATGTTTGTGATGGTGTCATCAAGGTCTACCCGAACTAGTAGCCTCTCACCATCTAAATTAGGTGTCTGGGTGGTGAGCAAGGTTTCTTGAACCAAGTCACTTGAGTGGGATTGCACCCGAGAATTAAATTCAGGTGCTGTGTAGGAAGAAGAAATTTTAGAGATACGATTTTAAATTTCAGTGTTGAGTGTTAGCAGCTCCCCCTGAATATATGAGGGAGCTTCAAGAGATATGCTCTCCTTGTGTGTGCCATCCTTATTTCTCCTCTCATACACTTGAATTTGTTCAAGTGATGGTTGTGCAGACTCTTTACAGGGTGCATTTGGGTTAATGCTCTTTTTAATAGAGACATCCTTTTGAAAAGGTGCCTCTAGAGTCTGTTTAAGTCCCTTATTTACAACTACATTCTTTTGAGAGAATGAAGAGGTGGTTTAAGTGATCAACTCTAAGATTTTAGCCTTCTTTGGTTTTCTGACCAAGGGTGACTCTGTTGGTGTTTGTTCCTCACCACTCTCAGTTATAATTGGTAGGTTTTCCTACTTTCTCTTCTTTTTACTCACTTCACCCTTTTGGAAGGATGAAGTGGTTAGGTTCCTAGCTGCTATTGGTATAGAAAAAAGAGTCTCAGCATTGGAAGGTCCCTGTTGATGTTCCTGTGTATGTACTTCCACAGGTTCAGGGACCATTACTATACTAGATTGAGCATTTGTCCTCATGTCAGGCATGGGGTAAGGATAAGTCCTAAATTTCTTCAACATGAATGGAGTTAATTTAAGACCCACATGTACCTTATTCTTTGTAAATAGTGGTCCAAATAGAATTTTGGACACTTGCTTACAATTGCCTATTAATGATCTATCTACACCATCTATCATATGTATGTCATTAACTTTATAGTGTAAAGTAGACATAATGAATCTAGGAAGAAATATTACCTTACCTCTTGATGATAATGGAATTGTTAGCCTGGTGCTCAGCTCCTCCAATATGTAGTGTCCTACATTGATCTGTTTGTTGTGAGCCATTGAGTAGACCAGCTTCTGGACAACACTAGAGATGTTTTCAAACCTTGACTTTCTGCAAGTGAAAGCCCTTATCACTGAATCAAAAAGAAAGGACCACTCTCTCCTTAGATTCTTTTTGTTCATTCTTGACAGATTAATCTTCTCAGAATAATTGATGAAGTCCATGAATTCATAAAGCTCATCCTGAGTTGGGGCCTCCACCAGCTTGTCAGTAGGTATGCCTAATGCCATGTTGACATCATTATAAAAAATCTCCACCTGTTGGCCCTTGATTGTACAGTTTATCACAATTAATGCAGCTTGGTTCTCATGCACAACTGTTCTTGTCACTGCTGTATTCCAGAAATCCCCTAACACATCCAAGTAAAGCACAGGATTAGCAGTAAGATCCCCTACAAAGTATGTCTCATACAAGAACTTCAAAAAACTCTTGAAAGCTTCAAGAGCTTGATTTGCATCCAGAAACGCAAGAAAGGTGGTTTCTTTTGGGTTAAAGGGTTCAATAGTGTTTGATGCCATTGAGAAGAGTATGAAGTTTAGTGGGTAAAAGAAATTAAAGAGAAAGAGTTCAAAACGAGAGAGAAATCGATTTGGAATTGAAATTCTAGGTCACTTAGAGTTCTCGAAGGCGCAAGTATGTGTATGTCGAGATGTTTGAGTATTTATAGTAAAAACAAATGACTTATCGAGAACTCAAAAATAAATGTTTGGAATTTTCATTATCGGGAAGTCATTTTGAAAAGAGAATTACATATCGAGAAGTTATTTTAATTTACTCTTTTAGAGAACTAAAACTGACTTGTCGAGATGTCAAATAAATACTCAGTTTGTCCAAAATGGACTGAATTGTTTTCAATTTTTATTTGAATAAATCCAAATAAAATCAGAATAAATTTTGCCAAAAGTATTTTACTAAAATAATTTATCGAATTAAATTATTCCATTTCTGAGTTATTTATAAGTCTAAAATGTAATTGTAGAGAACTCTGTGTGTTAACACTTATAGAGAACTCTACAATGACTTATCGATAAGTCATAATAAAGCTTATCGAGAAGTCCCTCGAGAAGTCAGAAAAATGACTTGTCGAGAACTCATTCGAGAAGTCTTAAAATGACTTGTCGATAAGTCAATTAGACTTATCGAGAACTCAGTTCTCTATATACTCTTGATCACTTTGATTCTGCCTTGTGCTAATTTTACATATTGAAAATGTAAATCAACATTTATACAGTTTTCTTAGAATTGAAAAATTCCAAGTTAAATTTTGAATTATTGAAAAATAAATATGCAAAGATTTCTGAAATATTTATAATTCATATTTCAGTTAATTTCTAATTAATCAAATGAATTTTGATTTATTAGAAATTAATATGCTGCAAAACATTAGCTGAGTTCTTGCCTCAGGATGAAGAATTAAGCATTCCAATTTCACCTACAAGTCTAGTAAAAGTTGCTTAATCCAAAGGTTTAGTAAAAATGTCAGCTAATTTTTTTTTGTTGGAACAAAAATGAGCTCAATGGTACCATTTGTAGCATGTTCTCTAATAAAATGGTACCTTACATCAATGTACTTTGTTCTAGAATGATTAACTAGATTAGCCACAATAGATATAGCACTAGTATTGTCACACATAATTGAAATTTTGTGTAACACTAGGCCATAGTCCATTAGCTGTTTTTTAATACAAAGCACTTGAGCACAACAACTTCCAGCAGCTATGTATTCAGCCTCAGCCGTGGAAGTTGATACATATTGTTGTTTCTTTCTATACCATGATACAAATCTTTGTCCAAGAAACTGACAGCTTCCACTAGTGCTCTTCCTGTCAACCCTGCATCCAGCAAAATCTGCATCTGTGTATCCAACAACTTCAAAACCAGTTCCCTTAGGATACCATAATCCCAAGTTTGGAGCCCCCTTCAAGTATCTGAATATCCTCTTCACAACCATCAAATGTGATTCTTTTGGGTTGGCTTCAAATCTTGCACACAGGCATGTTGCAAATATGATGTCCGATCTACTTGCAGTTAAGTAAAGCAAAGATCCAATCATTCATCTATAGCTTGAGATATCTACACTCTTGGCCATTTTATCTTCATCCAACTTTGTAGCTGTAGACATAGGTGTAGATGCAGGTGAACAATCAACCATACCAAACTTTTTCAATAAATCCTGGACATACTTAGTTTGGTTGATGAAAATTCCATCACTTCTTTGACTGACTTGAAGTCCAAGAAAGTAACTTAATTCCCCCATCATACTCATTTCATATTCACTCTGCATAACCTTAGAGAACCTTTGTCAAAGCTTTTCATTAGTAGAAACAAAGATAATATCATCTATATAGATCTGAACTAGGATCATATCATCACCATGCTTCTTGTAGGAGAGAGTCTTGTCAATAGTACCTCTAGTGAATCCATGCTTAATCAAAAATTCTGACAGTGTGTCATACCAAGCTCTAGGTGCTTGTTTTAGTCGATAGAGAGATTTGAGTAACTTGTATACAAAATTTGGAAATTTTGGATCTTCAAAGCCAGGTGGCTGTTGCGCATAAACCTCTTTTTCCAACTCACCATTAAGGAATGCACTCTTCAAATCCATTTGATATACCTTGAAATTAGAATGTGCAACAAATGCAAGAAAAATTCTTAATGCTTCAAGTCTTGAAACTGGAGCAAAGGTTTCATCATAATCAATTCCTTCCTCCTGTGAGTAGCCTTTTGCAAGCAACTTTGCTTTGTTTCTGGTGACTATTCCATTTTCATCCATTTTATTCCTGAACACCCACTTTGTTCCAATTATACTTCTGTTCTTTAGTACAGAAACCAATTTCCAAAATTTATTTCTCTCAAACTGATTTAGTTCTTCTTGCATAGAAGATATCCAATCAGGATCAAGAAGGGCTTCCTCAGTTTTCTTTGGCTCAATTTGTGAAAGAAAATATGCATGAAGGCATTCATTTGCAGTTGCACTTCTAGTCCTCACTCCATCAGTTGGATCACCAATAATTGCTACTCTAGTGTGACTTCTATCCCACTTTCAGGTGTGAATTTGTTGACTTGAGTTTTCTTTACCATTTGCATGACTTGCAAAACTTTCCTCTCTTTCTCCCCCTGAGTTTGTGCTATCAAATTCAGGTTCATGAGATGAGCTTCCATTCTCATGGATCACTTGTTCGGTTGACTCTTCATCTATTCTGTGATTTGTGTTGACTTCAGCTTCATCATCAGAATCACTATCAATGTTAATATTTTAATGCCATAGTTTAGACTCTTAATGCAGGTCCGATAATACATCATACTATATAATTTTGCTGTATGATTATTGCATGAGATTAAAAAAATATGCATTCTAAAAGTTTCTGCTCCAAATATTCAGCTCAACTTTATGCTGCAAAGATAAAAAAATAAATAAAAATAATTCAGAATATGATACAAATGCTACCACTCGTTTTGAGATAAATCATAGATATTAGTGATAGACACCGCAATGTAGCAAGTAGTTACCAATTATGTGGAACCTCAGCCCAGGTGCAAAGACATCACCATGCTCAGTAACCAATTAGTTAATTTGATGGTGAACCACCTCAATATTAAAAATAACATGAAACCCTGTTTCTTATATTCTTAGAAAGAATTAGTGTTAAAACATGAAATTAAGCTTTGATAATTTTCAAAGCATTAACTTAACTAACTATGGACATAGATATAGTTGCCTCCAATAACATTTCTGCTAGAGTTGACATAAATTTTAATTTTAAATTGGTTGTTATAGGTTGACAGCTTATGTGGGATCTACATGTACTTATATTTCCTTTTATATTGAGATTGATTGGCAAATTTTAAAATAACCTTTTCTACCAATGTTCTCCAGTAATGTAAGCACATCTCCTACATTATTTGATGTTAAGCCACACGATTAGAGTAATATTACCACTACTTGGGCCTATACACACCAAATCCTACTAATTTTTAGGTTGGTCAAAACGCAGGAACGGGAGATACCTTCTTGCAAGTCCACAGCCAAACGGAAGTCACATGGGGCAGTTATGGAGGAGCCTGATGCTTCACCTGCTGAAAAAATTGAAGATGTTGATAAGAATGATATTCAGATGATAATATTACATGACTTCTTAAAAAATCTAGAGTTCTATGACATTTTGATATACACACTTTTTGGTTGTTCTTACCATTGTGATCTTGGTGATGAATCATGGGGTCTGATGAAGTACAACAGAGCTGAGTGTTATTCAATATGATGGACCTAGATCTTCCCCTCTTCCTTAAAGGCCCCCCCTCCTGTTTTAAAAGAAAAGCACATTAGAACACGCTCTGTGGAAGAGGTTCATAACGAGAGGTGGGAGATAATAAATGCAAATAACTTTCACGGAATGGGAGTCATGTGCTTCTCATACTGAGGAGCATGTAACTAAGAGAAGGTTTTGAGAGGCCAATAGGTTGTCAAACACATGCTTAGCTTACATTTTGGCCGGGAGGAATTGATCCTATTCCTTGATAATCTTCGTCTTTCCAACACCTCTGGAGTGACAAGAATCGGAGGACGTCCTCTACATTTTGGTTGTTTATTATTATCTATCAAAATAGGTAATGAAGCATACACAAGGGCTTGTGCAATTAAAAGTTTATAATGCAAATGTTCTGCAAGATTATTGCCGATAGGATATAGTGATTATTTCCAAACAAAGAAACATGTGCGACTATGCAGGATAATGTTTTTTTGTAAATTTAAAGCCCAAGATGCTAGTGCAAGCACATATGAGGTGTCTACATTCCTAAATGTGTATACAAGTACTGAATTTATTTCCTGCCTAAAAAAAGAGATGGCAAATTGTCTTTGAACAACAAACTCTACCTATTTGAGACTCTGTTCGTGGCGCATGGAATGGTGCAGAGACACACACGGGAGACATACCTGCGCGGCGAGAATAATTTTATGGCAACCCAAACAATGTTGTAAGTCAGGGATAAAGGCGTTTACTAATACGCAGCATTACTAAGCACAAAATATTTTAAAATGGAGCAACAAAAATCACCTTGGGATAGGGTTATAACTGAATTGAGTCGACATTCGTGAGCTGCATGACATGATGGGGCATCATGACCTGATCAAGCAAACATCAACGATAAGGCGCATAAGATACCGGGAATAATAATTTGCACATGGAGGGCTAATATGATTAAATATGCTGAAGGGTGGCTCACATTGATCACACGATCGTTGAATTTCACAGCTTCCTAAGCCGTGGGTATGTGCAATAAGCTCTGTCACACCACGCCTAGGCCTACCCCTCCTCCTCGAAGGACCTTCCCCGGCTTCCAGATATGGACATAACCATTTATTAGGGGCAGCAGATAACCATTATGAGAGTCAAAGAACTAATTCAAATGTAAGCAACTCAAGCATGTCTGAACCACCAGGATGATGCACCCCCATCCCCGCAAAGCAACCTTTAAAGGTAAGCATTTATTCCATACAAAAGAGACGGGTAAGCATGAAAAGTGTATAAATTATGATCAAACGCGAGGCAGGAGGGCACTATCGCATGACAGTGGTAGCATATATGAACATTTGGATGACAACTGACCCTTTGCCCGGGCAACAGCTACCCTATGCTTTCAAACCACAATAATTATTTGGCAAACCAAACAGTGTTGTAGGACGAGAAAAAATTATGAAAAATACCCGAAGGTACAGAAAAATTCTTAAAATATTAGAAAAAATTACGAAAAATACCCGGAGGTATAGAAAAATTCCTAAAATATTAGAAAAAATTACGAAAAATACCTGGAGGTATAGAAAAATTCCTAAAATATTAGGAAAAATCATGAAAAATACCTGGAGGTACGGAAAATTCCTAAAATTTTAGTCAAAATTACAAAAAATACTTGGAGGTGGTGAAAAATTCCTAAAATATTAGGAAAAAATACGAAAGATGCAAAAAAATTCCTAAAATATAAGGAAAAATGACAAAAAATACCTGAAGGTGGTAAAAAATTCCTAAAATATTAGCAAAAAATATGATAGGTATAGAAAAATTCCTAAAATATTAGGAAATATCACGGAAAATTCCTAGAAATTAAGGAAAATTCTTGGAAATTAAGAAAAATTCCCAAAAAATTAATAAAAATTCTAGAAAATTAAGGAAAATTCCTGAAAAATTAAAGAAAATTCCTTGAAATTAAGGAAAATTCCCAGAAAATTAAGGAAAATTCTAGAAATTAAGGAAAATTCCCGGAAAATTGAGGAAAATTCATAGAAAATTAAGGAAAATTTGTGGAAATTAAGGAAAAGACCTTGAGGTATAGAAGAATTCCTAAAATATTAGGACAAATTACGAAAAATATCCGGAGGTATAGAAAAATTCCTAAAATATTAGAAAAAAATACGAAAGGTACAGAAAAATTCCTAAAATATTTGAAAAAAATACGAAAGGTACAAAAAAATTCTTAAAATATTAGAAAAAATTACGAAAACGCCTGAAAGTGCGAAAATTTTATTAAAAATTTAAGAAATATACTTGTGAGTACGAGATAATCCCCGAAAATTGAGGGAAAAATACCAGAAAATTTCTTAAAAATGGGAATAAGGTAAGAAAAGGAGTATATAAAATTCTGAAAATTCCAGAAAATATCAAGAAGCCTCAGATAAGGTAAATCATTGTAGATGTGTAGGTCGCTCCATAATTTATGCTAAAAACGATACACCGAATATAGTAAGAGATTACTTAACTTCTACGAAACATCGAACGTGTTTCCTAGAAATTGGGGGGCAAATGACAGGGTATAAAAATAACCTTAATTGCGGAATTAATGTCGCATTAATTAGACATGAGTTGGTCAAAGGGAAATGTCCAATTAATGAGGCCCAAAACCCTATTTATTTATTATTTTTGTAATTAATAAAGGGGCTAATTAAACAGCCCAATAAATGTGTTCAAATAAGTAACTACTTCTACAAGAAGTAGCCTCCAAGCAACCTAAATTCAGAAGGAAACTAATTCCTGCTTTCTAGGACTCCAAAGTCCAATCAGAGGTGGAGACTTGCCCATCAAGTCACCCAATTCTACCCTAATTCCTAGACTCTCAACATCTATATAAAGGGTCTTACCCCTTCAACTTCAGCAGAACGTTTTGGAAGACAGCTTTAAGCATCGTGAAACCGCAAAGGCATCCTTAAAGCCACGAGGCCATTACCTGGAACGACGTTTTAGACTCAGTCTTCGAAGGACATGAAATTCACTACGTCCTTGGCGAGCTCTCGCTGCCATAGCCTCGAGGGCAACCATCATCAAGAACTACGTTTTGGCTTGATCCTTAGCATACGCCAAGGTACGTAGGCATCTTGTGAGGGCGGATTCAAGTCACAAAACACAAGCGCGGTCATTAATGCTCAAAACTTATCAAACTCCAACATTAAATACATGTAATAAACAAATACATGTTTTTTATCCATAACACTTGTATAGCGGAGAAATGTAGTAATGTAAGTGAGTGTATTTAATTTTTAATATTATAAAATTTATACTAATCTATAGAATGGGGTTTATTTTGATTCAACAGTTATTCCAAAATTGATTACTAAAAATAAAAATAAATAGTGTTACATACATTTTAAACTACTAGATATAGTTTTCTTATCCCGTTAAACTACGATAAAACTTTATCCTGCTAAATTACGACCACAACTTCTTCCATATTCTTTCATTATTTTTATTAAAAACATATAATTACTATATATTTATATAAATATATTAAAATTATTATATAGTTGAACAAAAAAAATTAAAATTATATGAATATTAATTAACCCGTGCAGCGTAGAGGATTAAACTAGTTTTAATAAATTTTTAAAATGTATAAAATTGAAGAGCGGGTGAAGCATCGATTATGACTGAGAGGACATTTGTTTTTTTAATTAACTCTGTTTTGACAAACTGATCCACACATTTCTACGGGCATGTTAAACCCTCTCAAAACCCTCAATTTCCCATCACTAGTCCTCCGCCGTACACTCACTCTCTCCTTCTCCACTCTAATCCCCACCACCTCCCACCACTACGATGACCTTATTAATGCTGTCAGACGCTCCGACGACTTCTCCGTTGTCCGCCGCCTCCTCAACAACCGCTGGCGCGACGACTTTTTAAACACCAAGTTCACTTTCAACTTTATTACATCTGATCTCAGCGCACTCGAGGAGACCTTACAAACCCTCAAATATCTCGATATCGGGTTTGCTAAGAAAGGCGCGTACGACTCTTTAATCGCTCGGTTGTCAAAGTTAGAACACACGAGCCACGCCCTGTGCGTGGCCCAAATTATGGTCTCCGATAATGTCGGAGCTAATGCGATGTCGTTTCACCCCATTTTGAATTATATGTCCAGGAAGAACAATGGTGAGGCTGTGGGGGTGTTAAAAATGATGAGAGGAATGTGGGGGTGCTAATGCGATGTCGTTTCACCCCATTTTGAATTATATATCCAGGAAGAACAATGGTGAGGCTGTGGGGGTGTTAAAAATGATGAGAGGAATGAAGGTTTTGCCTGATATCACCTCATATAATTATGTGTTGACAGGGTATTATTGTGATGGCAGCTTAGAGGAGGCTGTTAAAGTTGTTGATGAAATGGATGAGAATGGAATTGTTTATGATTCGAGAACTTATGACGCTATTGTATTGGGTGCCTGTAAGGCAAAAAGATTGGACGGTGGTTTAGTGTTGTTGAGAAGAATGGTGGATGAGGGAATGTGAACATTGTATTCAACACATATACATGTAATTAATGCATTGTTGAAAATGGGGTGTTATGGACAAGCCGTGGAGTTTGTGTTAATTTTTGCGGGGACAGATAAAACTTTGGATCATGAGTGTTTCGGGCTATTAGTTATGTTGATTTTGGAGGAAATGAGGAGTAGGGATTTGGAAATCGAGGGCAAATTGGCGGAAGCGATTAAGATGAGGGATGGTAATATTGGAACTGATTATGAGGTATTTATAATAATATGACCTAAATTGTCATTATGTAATGGAAATAAGGTATCTTTGTCAATGATCATATGGACCTAAACAATTGTTTTTCAATAAAGGAGGTGGTAATTATGAATTATATTCCTTACATTGCATGTACTAGCTTAAATCCCTGCATCACACAGGTTCTATTTATATTCAAATATTTTTTAATTGTTATTTATCTAATAATATTATAACATTAATATATTTATATGAATATATAATAATTATAGATTTATAATAAAAAAATATTAGGGAAAAGTTGTGTTTTTGTAAGATAAGATTTGGTCGTAATTTAGCGGGATAAGGAAATATTATCTAAATAGTTTGGCAATTTAGTAGGTTATCATGTGTATAACACTATTTATTTTTAATAAGAAAAATATAAGAATAACCATTGAACCAAAATATATCTTGTTAGAAATATTTGATAATTTCATGTGTAATATGATTTGTGTTTAGTTTTCAGATCTTACCTAACAGGACAAATCAGTATTCAGTACTTAACTGGAAATTAACACTTATACTGAAGACAGAACTTAAAATATCAGAACTTAAGTTATCAGAACTTAAGTTATCAGAAGATATTTATCAGAAGATATTTATCAGGAGATAATATCAGGACTTAAGATGACTTTCAGATAAGGCAGACGGCTGATTGAAAGGAAAGAAGATCGAGACTAAGACAGAAAGAAATATGCATGAAGAAGGAATTCTATGAAGAATAGAATACTTGGAAGAAAATATAACTAGTTGATATATTTTAGGAAGCAGAATTATATTTCATATCAATTAGAACATTATCTTGTAACTGTGTAGTACAGAAACATAGACATAGGGTTTACACTATATGTGTTATCATTATCGAAGTTATTATTCATCGTAACCCTAGCAGCACTCGTGATAATTTGTTCATCACTGAGAGAGGACAGTTCCATATTGTAACAGAGTTTATTGTGTTGAATAAAATCTATTTTCTGTTACTTGAGTTCTTATATTCGATTTGATTATAGTAAACACTGTATTCAACCCCTTTCTACAGTGTGTGTGACCTAACAAGTGGTATCAGAGCAATCTGTTAATACACAAACAGTTTAAGATCCATAAACGATCATGTCTGAAGTAGAAACTCCAACCAAGCCCACCAAAACTGAAGAACCTCCAAAATCATAACCCATAGTCGATACGAGACTATAAGAGTTCCCATGTTGAAACCTTCTGAGTATTCCATATGGAAAGTGAAGATGGCTATGTTTCTGGAAGCTACAGATCCAAAATATCTCGACAGGATTAATGAAGGACCACATATGCCAACCAAACTCTCTGTGGAAGTTGCAGGTCAGCCAGCAAAGTCTGTACCAAAGGAGAAAAGTGATTACACTGCTGAAGATATCTCATCAATTGCAAAGGATGCAAAGGTAAGACACTTGTTGCATAGTGCCATTGATAATGTCATGTCAAATAGGGTAATTCAATGCAAGACTGTAAAAGAGATATGTGATGCTTTGGAAACAAGGTGTTAGGGAACTGATTCAATCAAGAAGAACAGGAAGACTATACTCACTCAAGAGTATGAGCACTTTGACTCAAAGCCTGATGAGTCATTAATTGATTTATATGACATATTTGTCAAACTCCTGAATGATTTGACACTAGTTGACAAAGAGTATGATATTGAAGATTCAAATCTTAAATTCCTGTTAGCTCTTCCTGAAAGATGGGATTTGAAGGCCACAATAATAAGAGACAACTATAATCTTGATGAAACAACTCTTGATGAAATTTATGGGATGCTCAAGACTCATGAAATTGAGATGGAATAAAGAAGCAAGAGGAATGGAAGAAAGTCAAGGACAGTTGCCTTTGTGGATGAGGAGGAAAGTCCCAAAGTTGCTGCCTCAAAGAAAGGCAAGGGAAAGGCTCTCATCACAAAGTCTGATACTGAGTCATCAAGTTTTAATAGTGATGATGACTCAGAAACTGAAAGTATACCTGAGATGGACCCTGATGAGGAGATGATGAAGCTGTGTGCTCTTATGGTGAAAGGAATCACAAAGATTGCATACAGGAAATTCATGAGAGGAAATAAGTTTTCCAGGAAAGGTGCAAGTTCTGATAAGAAAGGTTTCAGAAAATCTGAAGGCAAAGGAGGAAAGTCAGACATAGGAGATTACTCAAATGTTAAATGTTACAACTGTGGTGAGAAAGGCCACATATCTCCTGATTGCAGAAAAGGGAAAGTGACAAAGGCAAAGCTCTTGTCACAAAGAAGAAAAGCTGGTCAGATGCTTCAGATTCTGAGGATGAGGAAAACTATGCCTTGATGGCAAATGCTGATAGCAGTTTTGATACTGCTGACTTAAAGGTACCTCAAACTACTTATACCTTTCATACTGATGATATTACTGAGTTGAGAAGATATTTTAAAACCATTTTCATTAGTTATAAAGATCAAACTTTAACATGTGAAAGATTAACTTCTGAAAATCTTGCTTATAAAAAGAGAAATGATTATTTAGAAAAAGTGTTAGTCATGTTCCATCAAACTCAGAAAGATAGAGATGATGCCTTTTATGTTAGGGATGAAGTGCTAAAAATGAATGAATCTCTAAAAACTGAGTTAGAAAAGAAAAGAGAGATTATCAGGACTTGGACTAACTCTGGTAAAGCAACTCAGGATATTCTTAGTAGTGGAAACTGGAAAGAGGGCTTAGGTTATGGAGATGATAAGAACAATAAGGGAACTGTAGAAACTGAGCCTATAGTTGTTAAACAAAAACCAAAGGTAAATTCTGTCAAGTTTGTAACTCCAAAGTCTGATATTGAGAAATTAGAAGTTAAGGAGAAATTAACTTCTGACAAACCTAAACAAGATAAGCCAACTGAAGTTAACATAGGCTTAATGACTAAGAAGCAACTTAAGCATAAGCTGAAAGATGTTAAGAATATAAACAAGGTAAAACCACCTAGGAAAAATAGGAATGGAAAGGAAGGTTTGAACAAAAGTAACAATTATAAGCCTGTTCCTAATGCTTCTAGAAAAATATGTCATAACTGTGGAAATTCTAACCATCTGGCTTTTTTTTGCAGGAAGAATAAAAATATAAACTCTTTACCTTCAAAGTCAGGAGTTAAGAGTCAGTGTGTTAGGTATAAGCCACAAAATCCTTGTTTTCATTGTGGTAGTTTATGGCATTCCATTTATACTTGTAAGGAATATCATAGTTTGTACTATGATTATTATCAAATAAAACCTTCTTTTAAGAAAGTTAGCATTATTCCTTCTAGTGTAAGTTCTGATGCAAAGTATGATATTGCAAATTCTGATAAGAAAACTGTTAACATAAACTCTGATGCTAAATCCGCTGCAAATGTTAACAAACTTTATAAGGCCAAAGGATCCAAGCAAGTCTGGGTCCTTAAAACTAATCATTAGTGGTCTTTGTGATTGCAGGGCAACAGGAAGAACATCCTAGTTCTGGACAGTGGATGTTCAGGACATATGACTGGAAATAAAGCCCTGCTATCAGACTTTATGGAGAAAGCTGGCCCAAGTGTTTCTTATGGAGATGGCAACATTGGAAAAACTCTGGGATATGGCAATATCAATCTTGGGAATGTCATCATTGAGAAAGTAGCTCTGGTCTCAGGACTTAAACACAATCTGCTGAGTGTTAGTCAAATCTGTGACAAAGGTTATCTTGTGGACTTCTTTGAAGAATACTGTGAATTTGTAAGCAAATCTACAGGAAAAGTTATTCTGAAAGGATACAGGCATGGTAACATTTATGAAGCCAAGCTTTCAACAAGTACTGATGGTTCTACAATCTGTCTGTTAAGTAGAGCATCAATTGAAGAAAGCTGGGATTGACACAAGAAACTCTCTCATTTAAATTTTAACAATATAAATGAACTAGTCAAGAAAGATCTTGTGAGAGTACTACCAAAATCAGTATTTGCTCCTGATGGCCTTTGTGATTCATGTCAGAAGGCAAAACAAAGAAAATCTTCATTCAAGAGCAAGACTGAATCATCAATTCTTGAGCCTTATCACCTACTACATGTTGATCTATTTGGTCCAGTTAATGTCATGTCTATTGCAAAAAAGAAATATGCTATGGTCATAGTGGATGAGTTCACCAGATACACATGGGTGTATTTCTTGCACACAAAAAGTGAAACTGTATCTGTCTTGATTGATCATGCCAAGCAACTGGATAAATTGGTCAAAGACTCTATGAAAATCATAAGAAGTGATAATGGCATTGAGTTCAAGAATTTGATCATGGAAGAGTTCTGCAAAGACCATGGAATAAAGCAGGAATTTTCTGCTCCTAGAACTCCATAGCAAAATGGAGTTGTTGAAAGAAAGAATAGAACTCTTATTGAAGCTGCACGAACTATGCTTGATGAAGCAAAGTTGCCAACCTACTTTTGGGCTGAAGTTGTGCAGACTGCTTGTTTTACTCATAATGCAATACTTATCAACAAGCATGGAAAAACACCATATGAGATAGTGTAGAAAAAGAAGCCAAATCTGAAGTATTTTCATATATTTGGATGCAAGTGTTTTGTTCTTAAGACTCATCCCGAACAACTATCCAAATTTGATCTAAAAGCTGATGAAGGAATTTTTGTTGGATATTCACTTTCCACAAAAGCCTTCAGAGTCTACAATTTAAGAACAAGGGTTATCATGGAATCTATCAATGTCTCTTTTGATGATAAGAAGATTACTGGACTTGAAGATTTCAATGATCATGATCAGCTGAGATTCGAAAATGAAGTTTTAAATTCTGATTCTGTAAATCCAAACAGTCTAAATCCTAATACTACAAACTTTGATGGATTAAACTCTGATGTTATTGAAACTGTGGTGACTATGCCTAAGGAAAATGCACCTGTGCAGGGGGAGCATACTGAAGATCCAACCACATCTCAAGAAGCATCAGAATCTACAACAGGCTCTTCAAGTTCTGATTCGTCAAGTTCTGATGGGCCAAGTTCTGATAATTCTGGAAACTCATGTTCTGATATTTCTGGAAACTCAAATTCTGAAGGATCCAACTCAGAGAGCATAATTTCAGGGGGAGCATCAGAAAATGTTGATGGAGACAGCATGGATTATGGGGGATCATCCAGTTCTAGAGATAACCTTCCATCTGCAAGGAAGTGGACTAAAGCACATACACCTGACTTAATTATTGGAAATCCTGATGCAGGTGTCAGAACTAGAACAGCTACATCAAATGAATGTCTCTATCATTCTTTCTATCTCAGACTGAACCCAAGAAAGTGGAAAAAGCTCTTCAAGATGCTGATTGGGTGCAAGCAATGCAGGATGAGTTAAATGAATTTGAAAGAAATAAAGTCTGGACCCTAGTGCCAAGACCAAAGAACAGGTCTGTTGTTGGTACAAAGTGGGTGTTCAGAAACAAAACTGACAGTGATGGTATAATTACAAGGAATAAAGCAAGGCTGGTTGCAAAAGGATACTCTCAACATGAGGGAATTGATTATGATGAAATATTTGCACCAGTTGCTAGATTGGAAGCCATAAGGATATTTTTGGCTTATGCTGCTCACAAGAAGTTTAAAGTCTTTCAAATGGATGTGAAAAGTGCTTTTCTTAATGGAGAATTGGAAGAAGAAGTATATGTTGAACAACCTCCAGGCTTTGTAGATTCTAAATTTCCAAATCATGTCTACAGGCTTGATAAAGCACTTTATGGCCTTAAGCAAGCTCCACGAGCATGGTATGAGACATTAGCTCAGTTTCTTCTGGAAAGTGGATTTAACAGAGGGACCATTAACAAAATACTGTTCTACCTCCACCATGGAAAGGACTTACTTTTGGTGCAAATATATATTGATGATATCATTTTTGGTTCTACAAATGACAGACTTTGTAAGAAGTTTGCCAAACTGATGCAGTCAAGATATCAAATGAGTATGATGGGAGAACTTAACTATTTTATGGGCCTTCAAGTCAAGCATAATGAAGAAGGAACTTTTATTTGTCAATCTAAGTACACCAGAAATTTGTTGAAGAAATTTGGAATGCAAGATTGTTCAAGTACATCCACTCCTATGGCCACTGCAACAAAGTTGGATAAGGATACTGGTAAATCAGTAGATATTACTGATTACAGAGGTATGATTGGTTCACTACTCTATCTAACTGCAAGTAGACCTGATATCATGTATGCTACCTGTCTTTGTGCAAGATTTCAAGCAGATCCAAGAGAACCTCACTTAACAGCTGTAAAAAGAATTTTCAAGTACCTTAAGGGTACAGTTGATCTGGGATTGTGCTATCCTAGAGAATCAGACTTTAAGCTAATAGGTTACTCAGATGTAGATTTTACAGGATGCAAAATTGACAGGAAAAGCATAAGTGAAAGCTGCTAATTTCTTGGAGGCATATTGGTTTCTTGGTTTAACAAGAAAGAGAAGTCAATTTCCACATCAACTGCAGAAGCAGAATACATTGCTGCAGGAAGCTGTTGTGTACAGATTCTTTGGATGAAGAATTAGTTACTGGATTATGAGTTAGAATTTTCTAAAATCCCTATTTACTGTGATAATCAAAGTGCTATTGCTATGACAGGTAATCCAGTTCAACACTCAATGACAAAGCACATCAGCATTAGGTACCACTTCATAAGTGAACATGTGGATGAAGGTACAGTGGAATTGCATTTTGTTCCAACAGATCAACAACTAGCAGATATCTTCACAAAACCAATGTGTGAAGCTACTTTTACAAGATTGGTAAATGAACTTGGAATGGTTTCAGGTTCTTTCTCTAAATCTGCTTAGTTTATATTTTGATACATCAGACTTTATGATCAGTATTTATAGATATTACTATCTTTATGTATTCTGTGCTTAAATTGAAATTTGCTTAAGTGCTGATTGTTTTCTGATATGAATTTCTAAACTCTGATAGTGATATGAATGTTTCTGTGACTATTCAATCCAATGAGGATAACTGTGCTAGATGATGACCTAGTAGTCTTTAATATACTAAAGATCCCATGTATGAAGTAATTGTTTATGTGGAAATCTTTTAACACAATCAAATTCTGATATTGAGCTTAGTTAAGTTTACTTTGTGTATCTTATTACTAAGTCAAAAACTAGAATAGTGCTTCTTATCTGTTAAGTTTTGATGTTAGTCAATCTAATGGATGTACTAAGTGCTGATAAGCCTCACTTATCAAAAAAAAAGAAAAGAAAAGAAATAAAAATCAGGTACTCTTTTGAGATCTAGAGTAAAAATGTGGAAGGGAAGACCCAAGTGCATTGCTGGTATTAAGTAATATGCATTAGAAAAGCAAAAAATATATATTTTCTTGGTGACTTTTCACACTCTATGATTACTGGAGAAATACTCTGATAACAACATAAATTCTGATAAGCAGTCTTGACTCACTTACACTGAGAAGCCACTGTAAAATGGAATTTCAAAAGATGCATAAAATAAGCACAAAATAGTTGAGGTGGACTCATGCATGAACTCATTCAATAGTAGGCTTCAGAACAATGACAGATTTTGAGCAAAGTTCTTAGTTATGCCTTATTTCTAAGATGTACTGAAGTGAATTAGACTTTACTCTTTGTCTGATATTTAGCTTAATGCACACACTTACACTCCATATGAATGATGGAAATTACTGTGGTGATAAATGTTGTTTTAAATGAACAGTTTATGTGTCAGATTGCATAAATTCTGAGGACAAGTTTTGATGGAAGTTCTGATGATTAAGTTCTGATGTAACCATATCAGTATTTGTGTGAAGAATTACATAAATAAACATTCACTTTTCGAGTTAAGGAGCCATATTCTGATGACTTGTAAATCCTAATAATAATCAAGTTCTGATGCTGACGTGGCAGTATTTATTTACTTGGTTTATTTTTGGTCATTACTTGAACGATAATATTTTTACAGAATATTGGTTAATGTGAGATAAAACAGTCATAATCATTATGGGTTAGTGGTTAGCGTGTATGTCTTGAAAAACTGCATGCGCACAGTAATTGTTATTATATCCTATGCCCATTAACTCTGGCTTTAGATCTTTTACTGACTGTTATTATTACACATCAGTCTAGGGAGTCGAGGGGTCATTATTTTTACTTGTAAACTTTAACCAGTCCTCGCGTCCCTTGGTATTCTATTGGCTATTTAAACCGACTATTCATTCCAGCCAATACATCTTTCATTTTCTCACAAACTCACTCTCTTTTTATTCTCATCAACAAAAATGGTTCATTTCAACTTGTTCCTGAACTATGAAACCTTTAAGATCGAGTTGAGTTGTGATGATTGGCAACCGGAGTGGCATGTCACCGCCATTTCTGATGAGCTTTGGAACTCAGTTCCATAAGAGGTTCACACAGAACTCTTGTTCTTATCAATGGAGTATCATCTCCATCTTGATAGGTTGGAAGAGGAAAAGAGATAAGCTCTCCGTCAGCAAGAACGGATCATCCATCTTGCAGTACTCTTCGTCAGCAGCAGAATGAGTTAGTCATTAAGTCTTCTTAGACTAGGACTAAGGTTGTTGATGTTAGGATTCGTAGAATAGGACTATCTTGTAATTTTTGCATGTAATTGATAAATTTCATGAAATTTAATCATCTGATATATCAATGAAATTTTCTTTAATTGCAAGATTTGTTCTTTGTTTCTCAAATTATGTGACTGTGCATGGTTAATTGCAATTTATTAATCTTTACTTCATCGACTTTCAATTTTATTTTGTGATGAATGTTTTGATTAAATTCTGTTGATTTGAGGAAACAACTGAGGAACAGGTTCCAATATCAGAACATGTTGTAGAAGCTGAGAAGGTTTCTTCTCAGAAAGATACTATAACTGGGAGTTCTAGGCCCCTCAAAAGGCTTAGAAAGTTAAATTCTGATGATAAAGCTCCTACAGTGTCTCCAGCTTTGAAGAAGTTAAAGAAACAGAGAGCTCACAGGGACATAGTGGAGTCAGATTCAGAGGATGTAGTGGAAGCAGCTAAGGAAGGGGATCAGGAATCTTTGATCTCAACAGAACCAATTGTTATTGAATCACTTCCTTCTGCACAACCAGAAACTGCTCAAGACAGAATACCTACACCTCCTATGTCACCTATAGTTGATCCAGTACATACTGAAGAACCAAGTACAAGTGCTGAAATTGATATTCATAACTTGATTATGCCTGAGGTTTTGTACTTGGAAGCTCCACCAATTCAACTCACTCCACCAACAACATCAATTTTGGATGTTGATTAGAACCTGGTTACAGATCAGAATTAAGAGGATGATGTTGAAGCCTCTATAACCTCACATACTGCTATTTTATCAAAGGATGCTGATCCTGTAGGATCTACAAGTTCTGATACTGCCAATGAAGAAACTACTGGTGAAGCTGCTACTAATTTAGATGTTGATGTAGCTGGTCCATCAGGACATGCACCTCAATAAACAGTTAATAAAGCTGATCTAATCAAGAAGTTTGTTAAGGAAGCACCAGTACCTTGGAGTGAAACTCCTAGAGGAAAGGAGTGGACTAAGAAATGGAACACAGTTAGTTTTGTTCCTTCTGAAAAGATTCTTGTTGAGCATCTGGCAAAAGCTGATGAAATGCTGATAAATGATGATTTTAAGGCACAACTGAGAGTTACTGCATTGAGTACTAGGCACCTCAAGGTCTACACTCAACAACTCATGCCAAGGTGAACAAAATTCAAGAAACCTTGATCCATCAAGATATGAATGTAAAACTTGAAAAGAACATATTTTTCAAGCCAGCCTTTGACAGAATTGCCTACATTGAGAAAACTCAGGAGAAGCAACAAACTCAAATTGATGAAATTCTGAAGAATCAAGCTTCTCACCAAAATCAACTCAATGAGATCCAATCCTCAGTGGAATTGCTTGTCTCTCTTCTTTTACCTGCTGATGCCAAAAAGAGGGAGAAAGTGATTAAGTCCAAATGCAAATCTATTCAGACACTGAAGGGAAAGGATGATGTAAATGATGACCAGGGAAACTCTAACAAGGGTAGAGGTCAAAGTCAAGGCAAAGGATTTTCATCAAGTAAAGCTAGAATTACAAGTCAAGGAACAAGTTCTGATACTGGGAGAAGAATAAGTTCTGATACTGGTAAAAGGATAAGTTCTGGTGAATATTTGGAACTTGATGAAGAAATTTCAAAGGAGTTATTTCTTAAAGAAAATCCAGGAATGGACTTTGAGAGTCTAAAGGAAGAAGAAGCTAGACTCAAAGCAGAAGGTGTCAAGACAAAATCTAAAGCTTCCGTTATTGAAAAGAAATTTCCAAAGCCTAAAGGTATTGTGATAAAGGAAAGAACAAATTCTGAGGCAACCAAATCCAAATTACAAGTGGAAATTGATCCAAGGTCCAAGGGCAAAGAAAAAGTTGATGAACCTGTAAAGGTTTATATGCCAGTCATGGATGAAGAAATAACTGAAAATGAAGAAGATGCTAGTCTTACTCTGACTTCAAAAAAGATTTTTCAAACAACCTCTGACATGGCTCATGTTGTTCAGAGTCAAGATGTAGTAAGTTTTGATATGACAGAGAAGCAAACAACCTCTAACATAGCTCAAGTTGGCTTGATATCAGAAGATAAGGAAAAGAAAACCTCTGACATTGCTCATGTTAAACCTTCAAAGATACTCCTAGCAGGATTCACCAAAGCTAAATAGACTCAATCTTGAAGACTGCAACAAGTGGTTTTGAAGCAAGAGTTGTTACAGGAAAGGAAGCAAGAGATAAATCTGGATTGGGTAGTTCTGATGAAAGAATAGTACACAACACTACCAATGATCCAACTTCCTTAAGTGAACCAGGTGTTGGAGCAACTCCTGAAAGATTGAATCGACTTGAATCTGTACAAATGGTTTACCATACCTTTTTAAAAGAACATATATTGTTATATTTTATGACAGATGGAAGGGTATACCATATTAGGCAGAATGCTATACCACTGAAGTATTTTGAGGAACTGGAACATGTTCTATTCCTACTTCAAGTGAAAGA
This sequence comes from Apium graveolens, assembly GCF_009905375.1. NCBI lineage: Eukaryota > Viridiplantae > Streptophyta > Magnoliopsida > Apiales > Apiaceae > Apium > Apium graveolens. The sequence continues at coordinate 221,975,242 of NC_133654.1, forward strand.
AAGATTAACAGATAGTGCTGCAGGTTATTTAAAGTCTCAAATTCAAAGACAGAAGAAGCTTTATTCTGTAAAGTTTGACAGCACATACTGTCCCAAGTACAAAGATCACAAAGGTGATATTGTCAAAATGAAGCCTAACTCTGCTAAGATCATAACTACTTTTCTGGGTTATAAGGCCGTGGAATTCAATTTAGAGTCTGACAAGGCATATCTAATCAGACTAGATCAGGAGATAAGAAAAGCTAAGATAAATGATCTCAGAGCAGCTATTTTTCAAACTGGTGAAGATACAGCTGAATTGATAAATGCTAAAAGGAGGATGGTCAATGAACTTGAATATGCTGAGAGATGTTTGTTGAAGAACTATCTCAGAACAACTCCTGATATCAAAGAGATCAGAAATTGAAGCCAAGTCAAAGATCTACAACTGCTTAAATTCTGAAAGTGTATACAGACTGAAGTTGTTATCAAAACTTAAGATGGTAAAGCTGAAAGGACTGTAAGTTGTAGTTATCTAGTCAAATTCTCATGCATTTGTACTTAATGTTTTTGACATCATCAAATATCTGTTGAACTTGTATATTATGCTAATTTACAAGTTGGGGGAGATTTTTAGATATATTTGATAATGTCATGTGTAATATGATTTGTGTTTAGTTTTCAGATCTTACCTAACAGGACAAATCAATACTTAACTGGAAATCAGCACTTATACTGAAGATAGAACTTAAGATATCAGAACTTAAGTTATCAAAACTTAAGTTATCAGAAGATATTTATCAAGAGATAATATCAGGACTTAAGATGAATTTCAGATAAGGCAGACGGATGATTGAAAGGAAAGAAGATCGAGACTAAGACAGAAAGAAATATGCATGAAAAAGGAATTCTATGAAGAATAGAATACTTGGAAGAAAAGATAACTAGTTGATATATTTTAGGAAGCAGAATTATATTCCATATCAATTAGAACATTATCTTGTAACTGTGTAGTATATAAACACAGGCATAGGGTTTACACTATAAATGTTATCATTATCGAATTTATTATTCATTGTAACCCTAACAGCTCTCATGATAATTTGTTCATCCCAGAGAGAGGACAGTTCCATATTGTAACAGAGTTTATTGTGTTGAATAAAATCTGTTTTCTGTTACTTGAGTTTTCATATTCGATTTGATTGTAGTAAACACTGTATTCAACCCCCTTCTACAGTGTGTGTGACCTAACATATCTAATTCCGATTATTATATTATAATATAGATAACATTTTGTCTAGCAATAAAGAACATGAACCATAGATCTTATATGTTTCTTACATTTTTTTTCCTCCAAATTCTCGGTATAATACTATTAATCGTACATCGTATTATAGGTATATCAAATTTACAATTCTAGTAAGAATTTTGGATTTTGATGCCTACAAAGATTGTTTAGAGGAGTTAAGCGCACAATTTACGCAGTATATAATCACATGACTCATGCATGTCAACAAGATATATAGTAGCATTAAGTAGACATTAAATAATTAAAGATAAGGGTAAATAAAAGATATAATGAATGAATTTACTAGTGACAACTGCCAGCTTATAGTTTTGTTAATGAACTGAACAGTCTTTTGTCTTTGACATTTTTGTCTATCTATATAAATGAAATTTGACAAAATTAATTCAACAAGAATTAATAATTCAATTTATAGAAAAAGAGAGGAAACTAAGGCAATAATACTTGTTGGATTACATGGATGAGATCATGAGAATGAGATAGGTTATGATCAGAAAATACAGCGCTTGTGTTGGGTGCGTGTAAGGCGAAAAGAGTAAATGGATGTATAACTTCATTTACAAGTATGGCTCATAGTTGAAAATCAACATTGTATACAACACATATACATGAGATTTTAATATACATTGGTTTAAGGAAGTTCGATGAGGATAGTCGGTTTTGATTAAAAAATAGAGAGAATTTGGGGGTAATTGATAAGTGGATTTTATATCTACTTGGAATGCTTCATTTTAGGCTTAAGTTGGTGTTTTGGACTCAAGTTGTTGGTATTTTTGATGTGTTTTTGTGTTATTGCATTTCAGGCATCAGTTAAAGGAAGAAATAAGATTTTCAAATAATTATTCTGAAAAAAAGATCATAATTGGAATCCTAGGCCATTCGAATTTGTAGAGAATCTCGTTAGCTTCGCGTGGGCAGTTGAATCGCCTAATTCTAACGAGCAGAACTCAAGATATGGCGAAAAGAAGATTTGTCAAAAAAATTCCAGAATGTCAGCGCGGCCGCGCCAGAAGGCAGCGCGCCCGCGCCGCTGAAATCACTATTTCAGCGCGGCCGCGCCTGGTTTCTGCCCCAGAATCCTGATTTTAGTCGAAATTGAAGATTTTGAGAGTCCTGGTCATCGTGGAGCCTATATATACCCATAAAAAGACGTTTTTAACAACAAGGAGGCCTGAGAGAGCAATAAGAAGACCTAGAGAGCACGAGAAGGCTACGGAGAAGAAGACTTTTGTTTCTTTAATATAGTTGATACTTGGATGCTCGTTTTTTATTTGTCTTTGAACCCTAGCACTCTTATATTGTTTATTATCATGCTTTCATTGGAACCCATGGTGAAGATGAGTTCGTTTATGAACTAATCGTATCATGGGGTTCTAACGGATTTACTTATGGATTTCTTTAGTTAATTTGTTCAATGTCTTGGTATGTGGTGATTGATTGATATCTTAGTATTGGTTGTGCTTATTCGTCTTATGTGCGTCGCTAACATATAAGATAACGTGTTAATCTCTGTTGAAGCGAAAGTGAATATAGAGGTTTAGAACTTGCCATGCTAGCATAGGTTCATGTATTCATTATGCAGGATTCGTAGGTAATTTTAACCATCTTACTTGTCCTATGTAATCAAGATAGATAACTTGTGCATTAAACCGTTATGTTTTCAATTATTATAGACATATAAGGACTAAGCATAATTGGTGTCTATTCAACTTCTATCTCTTTTGTGGATGCTTGGTAATAGGGTATTCGTAAAACGAAAGTTGACGTTTACTAGTTTCATGTTATCTGATTAGTGTCATCACCATTACATGCTAAGGTTAAGAACAAAAAGACTATTGAATAAAGTATTTAATGAAGTTAGGATCCCATGTTTGTCATATATAGTAATTCAACCTCAATTCTTTTAGTTAATGTTATTTAGTATAATCTCTTAGTTTAATCAAAACCTAATTTGTTATTTGTCTTAGCATTGAGCGATAACCATACATTGTTGCATAGGTGCATAAATTGAACTTAATCTAAACCGGTCTCTGTGGGAACGAATCTGATTTATATCTTATACTACTTGCGAACGCGTATATTTGCGTGTAATTTAGCACGTGTTTTCGCCCGGGAGTTGATCACGTGATTGAGTTGTAGGTACGGAAGTGTTTGTAATTCTATTTATCCTTGGATGAAGAGTTCAGGCTTTCAAGAAATTCATGTCAGTTTGACATATAGGAGGAACATCTTAATAGTTACAAACTTTGATTGAGGCAGGTTTCTTGTGTTAGTCACCCAAGGCACCTCAAATCAATGCGGAATAAGAAGATTACTCCTATATTTTAAACTTGTCTAATGTTGTCAAAAATTCCAGCATGTCCTTGTGAAATTAGTTTATGAATTGGTATATGAGATACTTTTTTTAATGTTAATTTGTCAAAATGTATTCAAAACTCGATCTGTCTAAGAATATATTAGTCAAGTGTTATGGACCATAATGTTTGGTTGCTCTTCATGTAAAATTTTCTAATTTCGACAGGGTGATCGGTCTATTTGCGAAATCTCGGATTATTTGTGGAGTGTCTCTGTACTTTTAAACAAGGCGGGTCTTCCGGGGAAATGTATATGTTCTTCAAATATACTGTTGTTATAGTCGGTTAATCTGTTAAATGAGGAGATATCACTGCCACCAGTTAAAATGTGTGCTTCGACTTGCATTAATATATTGAGTTAATTGGACCAATTAAAGTATGTTCTTGGACTTGAAGAGATGTTACTTGCTGTATTCACCTTCTCACTTCTGATCGATCATTTGCAAGTGAAATGTTTAATCTGCGCAAAAGAGAGAAGGAAATGGTCTTCAACCTTGGAGAGAAGCGGCGGATCAGAGAGGCTGAGATTGATCGGATGTCACTAGAAGCGTGATTCTTTTTTCACTATATCATGCTATAAATTTTTAAGTTTTGATTGGTTTCTGCAGATGTCTTTCATCGGTAAAGCTGTGCTTCCTGCAGCTCTCATTTTCTGCTGTGGTGCTAAAGGTATCTATTTGGTATAATTATATTTTTCTCTACATTTATATTATAATAGTCCAAGTTTCTGATCTATATCTGTACTTACCAAAGAAAAATATGTATTATAAATTGTTAGTCAATATGGGATAGACTTTTTATCTTTACAAACTTGCCTCAAATACGATAATGGAATTATGAATATCTTCCTTCATTTTCACCGACGTAAACAGCGAAGTGGACCTTCACAAGTTGGCTGAGCAAGATTTGTTAAACCATAAAGAACGCTATCGATTGAGGTGAGAAGGGATTGCAACTGATACCGCTCGGCAAATGGAACATAGCTTAGGAGAGGCAAATGGAACATAGCTTAGGAGAAGTGCTTGGCCCGTGTTCTTAAAGGTAATGACATGTGAAATGTTGCTACTACAACTACCTGATCCCATGTACTAGAAACAAGAGGAGAAGATAATGAATGACAACTTGAGTGAACTAGTTCAGGCTGATTCAACTTGCTGCAAACAGTGAAAGCCGAGATTTCTGTACCACCATCAACGTCGCGGCCTAAAAGCTTCCCCCAAATGATTAGGTGCAAGAAAATGTTCTGGTTCCGGGTGACCAAGCATTTACGGGAGAAGATCAATAATTGAATGATCAGTTCCATGATCGTAATAGGTGCCTCTTGCAAGCAAGGATGATAAGCACTTATCAGACTGCAACCTGCATGACATTTTAGGTGCACTACAAGAAAAAGTCTTTATTGCAGAACATATGGAGGCAATCACATTATCCAAACAAAAAAATATTGGCAGTCTAAGAATGCAATCAAGCATTACAGATGCAACCACCCAGCAATGGGATTTTAAAAGGACACGAACCATTTCAGCTAAACCTTCAATACTTGTCCTCTAATTAGCTGGAAAATCTAAAGCCAAGTCAGATGGAAGGATATTCTGTTTTACAACACCAACGGGAATATAAATGACTTTTGTAACTGAAGTTGAGCATCTTGCGTACATTAAACATTGGGCCGATGTGAGTGTTAACTTCCTGGCCATCTGAGGATGAAGTTTGAAACATACCTTAATAGGTGGATTCAGCTTAGAAATGAGACTCTCCACATCTTCAGAAAAGCATATATCTTCCTCAACTGATAAATGATAGACCCTTTAATTCACTATACCAGCATCTTCAATAGCACAGTCCACTTTACATCCCGTGCAGTTGTACTATTGTTACTAGGATCATCTAGAAACCATGAATGTGATATGGAAGTATCACTAGGTGCAAAAGTGATAGTATCAGAATGCAGTTGGACCCTAGGTGGAATGACACCCCATACTCGTAAAGTCTCAGAAAGCAAAAGTTTACAACTCTCCATTATACTCTGAAACCCGCACATGTAGTCATGAAATGCTGATGTTGGCTCAAAGTCTGTAAATGCAGCCCAGAAGACAAGCGACTGTGAAATTTCCCTTTTACGTTTGAATGTTAGTTCAAAAAAACATAAGCCAATATAAATATCGTTATTGACCTTCTGTAATTGCTATTTTCTGAAATCTCCTCTTTCTTGTAAATGAGTTTAATATTATGGAAAAGCTCGTAAAAGCATAAAGATTCAAAATTAAGACAGGGTTCATCAATCAAGAGTTTTTCTTCACCAGACACCTTATGCACAAAATATGCAATTACTGGATTTAACAAGAGCAATATAGACTCGAGAAATGACACATCACAGTGTGAGGCCTGACACAAAGATACAAGTACTTGAACAACTCTAGGTACTTCAGGAACCATTGCTTCCATGTGCTCCACCACGATGGACTCGAGTACATATAGGATGACAGCTTTTGTATTTTTCCCCACAAACCCTTTATATTGACTAGAATTTAAGGGAGATGATACCCTATCATCGTCTCTCTGGATAAATGGCCATGAACATAGATCAGAAAACCAACACAATAGATCTGGAACAACACTTGAGAACAAAGATCTCAACTGCAATCTAACTGCCTCCAATATGATCTGTCCAAAGGATTCAAAATCTTTCTTAACATCAGGAAAGAAATGACTGATATCAGGGTAGATTGCTCGAAAAGATTGATCGACAACCTTTATATCAGGAAGTTTGATATCTTTGTTAGTAGGCAGATGTTTAATTTCACAGAAACTCGCTTCCTCATTTTATTGATTAGCAATTCTATCCAATACTGCAAGTTCATCCGAAAAAATAGATAATAAATACATCAGCTGCGACAGATCAGAAGCAAGAAACAACTTCTCCTTTTGATAGACTTTGGCGTTACGAGATACTGCCATCCAACCAAGGAAGCGGACCAGAGGAAAGGAAGAGAAAGAGAATGTAGGTATTTTCTATATCCAGGCAGAAGGAGAAATTAAGTTCATATAGCGGAGGGAGCTGATGATGCCCACGGGTTTATCTAGTCCTTCATTGCCACTGGAAGAAGCTACCAGCCTGTGAAGTAGCACCCAGCGACGTTGTACCTCATGCACTTTGACCGGATCTAACTGCAGAGTTCCTTCTTTGAACTGATAATAAAAAGACACTAGCAGCCCATTCAAGAACTCAGCAAATTCTAATATAATATCAATGACATTTTCAGGTGTACAATACAGCTTAGTTGCCGAGTGCAACAAGAATACAAGACTCTGCATGAGCACTTCCGTAATACTCTACTATAAACTATAAACTTACAAGACTAAATAAACGATTAAATCTACTGAACTCCACTCAAACAAGCTTAATATGCATAAATATAGTTGAATACATATCGGGGCATTCGAGAGGTCCGTCTCTCCATGACCTGATCAGACTACACACATATCAGATAATAACCAGTCTCCCTTTCCCAATTACATACTGTTTTCCCTTGAGCTTGTAATGACTATTTCACCCTTTGACCTGCTTGGTTGTCGATTCTTTATTTTAAATATCATTGCCTTTTGTTAAATCTGGTCCAATTACTTTCTTGCCCCTCTGCTTTCTTTTGGAATATGTCTTTAGTGGTCCTATAACATTCGAGTGCATCACAATAACTTCGCCTCAAAGTTCCACCTTGTCCTCAAGGTGGAAAGCAGGAAACTGCATGTTTAGAGTGGTAACATCCTCTCAAGTTGACTCAAACGACGATATAATTTTCCACTTGATTAAGGCCTCCAATCGAAGAGTATTGCCTACTCGTACCTGTCTAACCTCTAAAAGGGTTTCAGGCTCTACCAGTAACTCTAATTCAGTTGACAATTGCGGTGGTAACTCGGGAGATGCTGCAGAGATCTTTTCAACTGTGAAACGTGAAAATCAGGGTGTATCTTGGCAGCATCAGGTAGTTGGAGTTGATACGCTACTTTCCCAATTCTCTTAACAACACGGTAATGCCCATACTACCGTGCAACCAACTTCTCGAATGGACGACGAATGATAGGGATAAATAAATTATGATTGTATAATTAAATACTGCATTAATTGTACAAGTTGTGGGCTTCTAGGCCCAATAATAAGATGTATAATATTCAGACCAGAAAGGTTAAGCCTGATGGACCAGATCAGGCCTAATGGAATAAAAAAGGCCCAAAAGCCCTGATTATTAATTAATTTCGTAATTAATTAATAAGGGAGAAATCAGATGTTGAAAAGAGTCCCGATAAGGATATAAATCCTTAGAGATTAGCCTCAAGGGGACCTAAAAGGATAAGGAATCAGCTTCCTACTTCCTAGGACTCCTAAGTCTATCCTAATTCAGAGGCTTGTCCACCAAGTCTCCTATACCAAGTCCAATTCAAGGACCACCAACAGCTATATAAGGGGTCTCACCCCCACCAATCAGAACTACGTTTTTTGACTTGATCCTTGGCAATCAGCAAGGTACGTAGGCATCTTGTTAAGGCAGATTGAGTCACGAAACACAAGAGCAGTCAAATCGAGCCTTGGAGCTCATGTTCCTTAGTATTAAATACAGCAATTATATATAGTAGTTTTAATCCATAACATTTGGCGCCGTCTGTGGGAAAAACGGAACAACAACCATGGCGAGAACACGGAGAACAACCAGCACTCTGGAGGAGGGAACACCATCAGGGACAACCCAGGTGATTTCATCAACCGTGGAGGTTCCTCCCCATTCAACTTATGCATCTACTCAGGGGGAAGCCCAGACAGGGGCAACTCAACCTCAGCCACAAGGGACAACTCCCCCGACTATTCAAGGTACGAATCCTCAAGTTCAACAAGTACATATACCTGTGAATTCTCGACCCGTCGGGTATGAATATTCAACTGTTGTTACTACTAACCCCCCTTATGGGATGCCCCTTCACCCTGAGGTTGGAGGAAGCGGATATGCTGGGCGAAGTGAAGCACGAGGGCGGTCGCCCCCCTATATACGAGGTTTGGATCCTATCCCTGAGGATCGGGAATTTTCTGGTCCATACACTGAGAGAGACTCCGAATCTTCGGATGATGAAGTGGCCCCGAGAAGGAGGCGTCCTGGAAAAGAGCCAATGGCCGATGGAAGGCAACGCCCCCAAAGCACCCCAGGGGCGAATCCCCAAGAAGTGCAGGAAAAGATCAGGGCTCATGAGGCTGAAATCCAAAGGCTGAGGCGTGACTTGGAGGCTCACCAAGCCACCAGAACCCACATACCACCTAGGGGGAGAAATCCTCCTCCTATCATAGACCTGGATGGTCCGGTAAGAAGAAGGGCTGCTGTCCCAAGAACTGATCCAAGCAATCTCCTTCCCCTTGGAGATCCTGATGATCCAACTCCACCCTTCACAGAAGAGATAATGAATGCCCATATCTCAAGGAAATTCAAGATGCCCACTATCAAAGCCTATGATGGCACGGGAGACCCCGCTAATCATGTTAGGACATTCTCTAATGCATTGCTGCTGCAACCCGTGAATGATGCTATAAAATGTCGGGCCTTTCCTCAAACCCTGTCGGGTATGGCTCAAAGATGGTACAGTCGCCTACCCCCAAATTCTATTGGATCATTCAGAGAATTAAGTCAGGCTTTTATTAAGCAATTCATCAGTGGAAGAGTCCATGAGAAAAGTTCAGCATCTCTTATGAGTCTTGTGCAGGGAGCTAAGGAATCCTTAAGAGATTACCTGAATCGTTTTACAAAGGAGGCTTTAAAAGTCCCAGACCTTGATGATAAGGTAGCCATGATAGCGCTGCAACAAGGAACTAGGGATGAGTTTTTTAAGATGTCTTTGGCCAAACGACCCCCTGAGAGCATGTTGCAGCTCCAAGAGAGGGCAGGGAAGTATATCAAGGTTGAAGAAAGTATGAGGAAGACCGTAGTAAGTAATGAGCCCACTGGAGGCAAGAAACGAAAAACTGATTTGGAGTATATCGCTAAGGACAAATATCCTAGAACCGAACAAAACCCTGATTCAACCCCCAAGAAGGGAGGACCTGGGCAAAAGTTCACTGAATACGCTAAGCTGAATGCTCCCAGAAGTCAGATTTTGATGGAGATTGAGAAAGATAGAGATATTCGCTGGCCTAAGCCCTTGAAGGCTGATCCCGCCAAGCTAGATAAGGGCAAGTATTGCAGGTTTCACAAAGATGTTGGCCATGACACCGATGAGTGTAGGCAGTTGAAAGATGAAATTGAGTTTTTGATTCGAAAAGGAAGATTGAACAAGTATACTGGAGATGGAGGGGACAGAAATAATAATGGAAGGAAGAACTTTGAAGATCGTAGGAGGGACCAAGATGATCAGGGGCGGAATCCCCAACCTAGAGGACCAGTTATAAACACCATTTATGGAGGGCCGAGACCTCGAGGGCCTGTGATAAACACGATCTTTGGAGGTCCAACTGCTGCTGGATTGTCCAAAAATTCCAGAAAGGCATATACTAGAGAGGTTATGCATATTGTTGGAGAAGCCCCGAAGAGGGCCAGGACAGAAGTAACATTGGCTTTTGATGATTCCGACCTAGAGGGTGTGAAGTTTCCCCATGACGACCCGCTGGTCATAACGCCGATAATAGGAAATAGCCCGGTTAAGAGGGTCCTTGTGGATAATGGTGCTTCTGTGGATATCTTGCTCCACGACACCTTTCTAAGGATGGGGTATAACGACTCCCAGTTGACACCAACCGACATGCCGATATATGGATTTGCTGGAGTAGAATGTCCTGTGGAAGGGATAATTAAATTGCCAACCACCATAGGTACGGAGCCAAGGCAAGCGACTCAGATGCTGGATTTCGTGGTGGTAAAGGCTAGTTCAACTTATAATGCTATCATGGGGAGAACAGGGATACATGCCTTCAAGGCAGTCCCCTCTTCCTACCATTCAGTCATGAAGTTTCCCACCCGAAACGGGATTGGAGAAGAGAGAGGAGATCAAAAAATGGCTAGAAGCTGTTATGTGGCCTCTTTGAGGGCAGATGGAGTCGGGGGGTAGGTTCTTCCTATTGAAGATATGGATGTTCGAGAAAATGATGAGAATAGAGGAAGACCAGCAGAAGAATTGGTTTCGGTTCCTTTAGACCCCGAGAATCCTGAGAGGACGACTTTCATTGGAGCCACATTAGAGGATCCCCTTAGAGGGAAGTTAGTGAAATTTTTGCAAGAAAATAGTGATGTGTTTGCATGGTCAGCAGCTGATATGCCAGGCATAGACCCGGAGTTAATTACTCACAAGCTAAACGTGGATCCAAGCCGGAAGACAGTGAAACAAAAGAAAAGAAATTTTGCCCCGGAAAGACAAGAGGCTATAAAGCAGGAAGTGGAAAAGCTCTTAGAGGCTGGTTTCATTGAGGAGATTCAATTTCCGGAGTGGTTAGCAAACCCTGTAATGGTGAAGAAGGCTAATGGAAAGTGGAGGATGTGTATAGACTTCACCGATCTGAATGATGCATGCCCCAAAGACTGTTTTCCGCTGCCTAGAATTGATACTTTGATTGATGCCACCGCTGGACATGAGATGCTGAGTTTCATGGATGGGTTTAGCGGATACAACCAGATCAAAATGCATAAGGATGACGTTCCAAAGGTATCATTTATCACTGACTTTGGCGTTTATTGTTATCTTGTTATGGCGTTTGGTCTCAAGAATGCAGGAGCCACCTATCAAAGGTTGGTGAATAAAATTTTTAAGGATCTTATTGGGAAGACTATGGAAGTCTATGTTGATGACATGCTAGTCAAGAGTCTAGTAAAGACTGATCATATAACCCATTTGAGGGAAGCTTTTGAGGTCCTGAGGTACCACAAGATGATGTTGAATCCCACGAAGTGTGCTTTCGGAGTAGGATCTGGAAAATTCTTGGGATTGATGGTCTCAAAGAGGGGAATTGAGGCCAACCCCGATAAAATAAAGGCAATCCTGGACATGGAACCCCCAAAAACTGTCAAGGATGTTCAGAAACTCACAGGAAGGGTTGCTGCGCTAGGACGATTCATCTCCAAGTCAGGAGACAAGTGCTTGTCATTCTTCAAGTCATTAAAGAACATTAAAGACTTTGTATGGAGTGAGGAAAATCAGAAGGCATTTGAAGAGTTAAAGAAGTATATGGGCCAGGCCCCGTTGTTGGCCAAGCCAGTTTTGGGTGAAGTTTTATTCTTGTACTTGGCTGTTTCAGAAAGCGCCTTGAGCGCGGTGTTGGTTAAGGAGGAACTAAAAGTCCAGAAACCCGTATACTATGTCAGCAAAATTTTGCATGGTGCTGAGTTGAATTATTCAGCCATTGAGAAATTCGCTTTAGCCTTGATAATGGCTTCAAGAAAGCTGCGTCCTTATTTTCAAGCTCACCAAATTGAAGTGCTAACAAATCAGCCACTGAGAAATATCATTCACAGTCCCAAGGCAAGTGGGAGACTGATTAAGTGGGCAATAGAATTGGGAGAGTTCGATCTCAAGTATAAGCCACGTATGGCCATAAAAGCCCAGGCACTAGCTGACTTCGTGGTGGAATGTACCATACCCAACCAAGAAGTCGGGGGGCAGGAAGATACCACACCTCAAGACAAGGGAGTCGACAATGGGGACAAGGAGAAAGAATATTGGGTTCTCTATTTTGATGGAGCATCAAAAACAAATTCCAGTGGAGCAGGGTTGGTTTTGCAAAGCCCTGATGGATTCTTAATTGAGTATGCCATGAAGCTAGACTTCCCAACCATAAACAATGAGGCAGAGTATGAAGCCCTGATTGCTGGCCTTGGTCTAGCTGGGACACTTAGAGTCAAAAACTTAAAGGTCCGTGGAGACTCGAAGTTGATCATATCCCAGGTAAAGGGAGAATTTGAAGCAAGGGATGATACGATGGCAAAGTATGTTCGCCTAGTAAGGGCTGTGATGACCCAATTTAATGAATGCCATGTTGAACACATTCCAAGGGAAGAAAATGCTAAAGCAGATGCGCTATCAAAGTTTGCTTCATCCGAGATTGAAGAAAGTTCAGGAAGTGTGTACTTCCGTGTTTTGAAGACATGAAGCATAGATGTTAAGCTTGTGGCTCCCGTAGGCTTGGGGACGTCATGGATTGATCCCATCAAGGCTCACATTCAGACCGGTTGGTTGCCAAGCGATACAATTGAGGCACGGAAGTTAACTATTCGAGCACTAAGGTACTCTTTGATAGATGGGATTCTATATAAAAGATCTTTCGTGGTTCCTTACTTGAGGTGTCTCAGGCCCGATGAGGCACGCTTAGCTCTTGAGGAAGTGCATGGAGGTATTTGTGGGCAACACTTGGGGGGCAGGGCCTTGGCTCATAAGATAACTCGTTTAGGCTTCTATTGGCCAGAAATGATGGCTGATGCCAAAGAATATGTAAAGAAGTGTGATCGTTGTCAGAAGCATGCACCAGTCGCCAGACAACCCCCCGAGATGCTGACCTCTATCAACTCACCTATTCCCTTTGCCATGTGGGGGATGGATATTCTAGGGCCTTTTCCTATGGCCACGGCACAAAGGAAATTTCTGATTGTAGCCATTGATTATTTCACCAAGTGGATCGAAGCCAAACCTTTGGCCAAAATCACAACTAAGCAGGTTGCACAATTCCTGTGGGAAAACATTATATGCCGATATGGAATTCCCCGTATCCTCGTCACTGACAATGGAACGCAATTCAACAATGAGGAATTCAAGAAGTATTGTGAAGAAAATGAAATTGAGTTACGATTCACCTCTGTGGCTCACCCGCAAGCCAATGGGCAAGCGGAGGTAGTAAATCGGATAATCCTGGATGGATTAAAGAAGAGGATCGAGAAGTCAAGAAATAATTGGGTGGACGAGATACTTCCCATATTATGGGCCTATAGGACTACCTGTAGAGTCACGACGGGAGCAACTCCCTTCTTGTTGGCATATGGGGCAGAAGCAGTAGTTCCCGTGGAGATATCACATTCCTCTCCAAGGATTCAGGCTTTCAACGCAGAGGAAAATGGGGAAGGTCAGAGGTTAGCCCTGGATTTGATCGATGAAGTGCGAGATAAGGCACATGCAAAGATAGTAGAATATCAGAAAAAAGCTTCATTCTACTACAACCTAAGGGTTAAAGAAAGGTTTTTTAAACAAGGCGATCTAGTCTTGAGGAAGATAGAAGCATCTGGTGTTGGACAAAAAGGGAAGCTTGCCCCAAATTGGGAAGGGCCGTACAGAGTCAAGAGCGTTCAAGGTAGAGGAACTTACAAGCTCGAGACTATGGATGGTTTTGAAGTCCCGAGGACCTGGCACGCACAAAACCTGAAGGTTTACTACGTGTAAGATAGGCGAAGTACGATTCTCACTTGTCATTATGACAAGTAGGTTTAAAAGCACCTGGAAGCTTTGCTTGCGTAGGATTTTATATTCCAGTAGAATTTACATTGTCTAGTTATTATTGATTAGGGTTGAACCCATGCTATGTAAGGTTTTGAAAAACCAGACTTCATATTAAAGAGTTTGAAATTACTTCAATCCAAGGATGTTTAAGGCTCAAATGCATATTAAACAGAAAGAGGCAAGAAAAGCAACATATAAAATATAAGCCCCGAAGGGTAATAAGTTTTGAATACAATTAAGTCAATACAATAAGACAAGCCATGCAAGGCTGAAAAAGCTCTAAGGAGCTGAGGTGCCCTCGGCGTCCATATCATCGTCTTCTCCGCTCTCGCTAGATGTCTCCGTCATCCCGGAGGAGGAAGAGCTGTCATCCTCAGCAGGTCTGGAAGAAGACTCGGGAGGAGGAAGAAGTGGATCCTGAGGAACATGGTCCGAGACAACTACTCGGGTACGAAACCTCTGTAGCAAAGCCTCGTCATCAGGGCAGATGTAGTCCGCCGGGTTAATATCAGGACAAGCCTCGTTCACGGTCCCAAGGGCCGTGTCCCAACCAGTCCTAAAAAACTCGGGGAAGACTGAATCATCCCTAATCCTCATAGATTGGGCAAACTCCTCCGAGTCCAGATAGTTGTCTATAGCCTTATCCTTATCCGCCCGAAGTACCACCAGCTCGGCGTTAGACTCTCCGAGTTCTTCCTCCTTGCGCTTGAGCTTCTTCTCCAGGGTAGCATACTTCTTCTGCTGCCTCCTGAGGGCATTATTGGCCTTATCAGAAGCCCGCTTCCATGATTCGGCTTGCCTCACAGCGCCTTGAAAGTAGGCGTTAGACTGAAACAAAACAATTAACAAAGTATAAGGCAAGAAAGTGCTACAAGAACGAGAAATAAGTTTGAAAAAGAGAAGGCATACCGAAGCCAGAGATTGGGCTCCCATGAGCTTAATCCTCTCAAGGTCAGGGGTGGCCACCACATCAGTAAAGTCCTTTGGAGTCACGCTATGGTAGGACCAATCCCAAGCATGCTTCGTGGAACCAACCACGGTATCCCCTCGGCGGAATCCCCAGAGAGGCTGAAAGGCGCCTGTAGCAGCAGCAGCAGGGGCAGCAGCAGTGATAGGAGCATTATGGCCCTCAGCTCCTTCAGTTGAAGCCTCCCCCATAGGCTCCTTGTGCTTTCTCAAGAAGATAGGCTCTGTCGCCTTTCCTCGGGTGTCTAGGCCTGCTAACCGAGCTTTCTTCATCCTAGCTGTTTCCTCGACCAAGGGGACATTGTCCTCGTTAATCTCCTTAGCAGCTGAAACAAAGCAAAAGACAAAATAAGTGATGTTAATAATGCGTGAAATAAAGAAAAATTGAGAAGGGAAGAGAAATACCCTGTTGAGAAACAGAGGATAGTCCCACATGAATCAGGGAAAACTCTTCTAAAAGAGTCCAGCTGGTGGTGGTGCCATCATCCTGAGTGAGCCCATTGTAAATGATAGTTTCTTCAGGAGTTAAGTGAATGGATTTGAGGCTACCATCACTGACCTTCCCGAAGGAAGATCGAAAGAGCGTGCCCCAGTCGCCATTCTCCCAACGTAACCCAACGAAACTATTCCTCCAATTTGGATTATTATCAGGAATAGAGGCGCTATTAAAGATATGTTTGCTTTTGGGCCTTTGTTTGACATAAACCCAGCCACAAATATTGGAAGAACTATTGTAACATTGAAAGACTTTCCTAAAAACGGCTACAGAAAGAGGAAAGCCCTCCCTAAGACAACAAACCATAAAACATAGAATATTCCTCCAGGCGTTTGGAGGAAGCTGACACGGGTTGATTTGTAAGTCAGCCAAAAGATGAGGGATAAAAGGATGGAAAGGGAACCTAAGCCCAGCATTAAGGGCGTCGGTGTAGATGAAGAGAGTATCGGGCCTCCAGTGGCAAGTACGGTCACCACCAGAGACTGGAACTAGTCTAAAGGGGGGAGGGACGTTATAACGAGCATTTAGTTTATTGAAATCTATGTTATGCCAAGTATTACAGTGATTAAAGGAGTCGAGATGTGCAGTGGAAGGATATTCATCCCCCCTAGTATTAATCATATCAATTAAAGACATATATGAAGAGCGGATCTCGATATCCTTACCTCGTTTTGAAGCCGAGGCTATCTTGGCCGCCCTCTCGGAACTCTTGTCAGCCATCTAGTAAAGACTGGAAAAGACTTGGGAGGAAGAAGGAGTGGATTTGAGAGAGGAGAAGATTAGAAAGTTTGAGATGAAGAGAAATGAAATGAGAGGTGTGAAGAATCACACTCTCATCCCACCTATATATAGGAGAAATAAATGGATAATGGGCCTTAAAAAGCCCATTTGGGCCCAAAAGTTGGAAGGTTCTG
Organism: Apium graveolens; assembly: GCF_009905375.1. Lineage (NCBI taxonomy): Eukaryota > Viridiplantae > Streptophyta > Magnoliopsida > Apiales > Apiaceae > Apium > Apium graveolens. The sequence continues at coordinate 221,991,703 of NC_133654.1, forward strand.
GAAGTTCCTGGAAAATTCAAGAGAATTCTAGTAAAAAATCAAAAGAAAAACTTGAGTTTTTTCAAGATTTTGGAAGAATCCAGAAAGATATTAGAAGAGTTTGGAATTTGGGCTTAGAAATGAGGCCCAATTCTTAAAAAAAAAAAAAAAAAAAAAAAAAAACCTTGAAAAAATAAAGCCCAGCTAAGGGCCCAAGTGTTTAAAAAGCCCAGAAAAGGGCCCAGATATTTAAGGTTAACAGCCCATAACCCAAAATCCAGTCATAATGGGCCAAAAGAATGAAGGCCCAGCTAAGTGAAGGTGGCCCAAAAATAAAGTCCAGGGAGAAATGGATAGAAAGATCAGGAATATGACCCAATTCGACCAGGAATCATGGGGAAATCCTGGTCGAAATACAGGAGGTCGAAATTGCTTCGATCAAGGCACAAAATGGTACTTAAATCGGTCAAAATATTAGTTCCTGACCGAAATGGTCAGAATTCTGATCGAGAATGAATAAAACAAAAGAACTTTCGACCAGAAAGCAAGGCAAGATCCTGGTCGAATGGATCCTGCCCGAAAATCCTTCGACCAAGGCATCAAATGATGGCTAATTCGGTCAAAAAGCAGGACTCCTGACCGAAAGGGACAAAAATCCTGGTCGAAAAATTTCTGGTCGAAAATTGCATAAAAAAAAAATAAAAAAAAAAAAGAGAAAGGGGTGAAAATCCTGGCCGAAAATCGACCAGGATTCCTGATCGAAACATTCCTCCTCGAAATTCAGTCGACCAGGGCAATATGGGGGTTAATTCGACCAGGATCCTGGCCGAATGGATTCCTGGTCGAAATCTGCATATAAAAAAAAAAAAAAAGAGAAAAAAAAAAAAAAGAGAAAGGGGTGAAAATCCTGGCCGAAAATCGACCAGGATTCCTGATCGAAACATTCCTGCTCGAAATTCAGTCGACCAGGGCAATATGGGGGTTAATTCGACCAGGATCCTGGCCGAATGGATTCCTGGTCGAAATCTGCATATAAAAAAAAAAAAAAAAAAAAAGAGAAAAGAAATTAAGGGAAAAATCCAGAAAATTAGGGAAAAAATCCAGAAATTAAGGATAAATCCCAGAAAATTAGGGAAAAATCCCAGAAATTAGGGAAAAAATCCAGAAATTAAGGATAAATCCCAGAAAATTAGGGAAAAATCCCAGAAATTAAGGGAAAAATCCAGAAATTAAGGGAAAAATCCAGAAATTAAGGATAAATCCCAGAAATTAAGGGAAAAATCCAGAAATTAAGGATAAATCCCAGAAAAATAAGGAAAAATCCCAGAAAAATTAGGGAAAATTCCAGAAATTAGGGAAAAATCCCGGAAATAAGGGAAAAATTCCTGGAATAATTCCTAAATAAAAGGAAAAATTCGTTGTAAACGTGTAGGTCGCTCCACACTTTACGGAAAAACGAAACCCTGTAAGGGAACAAATGGACTTAACTTCTGCGAAACCTATTCAATGTTTCCCAAAAGTTGGGGGGCAAATGATAGGGATAAATAAATTATGATTGTATAATTAAATACTGCATTAATTGTACAAGTTGTGGGCTGCTAGGCCCAATAATAAGATGTATAATATTCAGACCAGAAAGGTTAAGCCTGATGAACCAGATCAGGCCTAATGGAATAAAAAAGGCCCAAAAGCCCTGATTATTAATTAATTTCGTAATTAATTAATAAGGGAGAAATCAGATGTTGAAAAGAGTCCCGATAAGGATATAAATCCTTAGAGATTAGCCTCAAGGGGACCTAAAAGGATAAGGAATCAGCTTCCTACTTCCTAGGACTCCTAAGTCTATCCTAATTCAGAGGCTTGTCCACCAAGTCTCCTATACCAAGTCCAATTCAAGGACCACCAACAGCTATATAAGGGGTCTCACCCCCACCAATCAGAACTACGTTTTTTGACTTGATCCTTGGCAATCAGCAAGGTACGTAGGCATCTTGTTAAGGCAGATTGAGTCACGAAACACAAGAGCAGTCAAATCGAGCCTTGGAGCTCACGTTCCTTAGTATTAAATACAGCAATTATATATAGTAGTTTTAATCCATAACAACGAGCTAAGGAACACTAGCGATGCGGTTATAACTTCAAATATACTAGATCATCAGCTTCAAATGATTCATCTCTACATTTTAAATCTGCTGCCAACTTCATGACCTGCTGAGCCTTTATTAAATTAAAATAAAGGTCATCTAGTATAGCATCCCGTTCCTGAAGCAATTCTTCAATACTACCCACAACAGTTTGTCCTTTACCAGGACCAGATGAGGGGGATCTCGCCCATACAAAGCTTTGAAAGGACTGATTTTAGTGGAAGTGTGAGGTGAAATGCTATATGAGTATTCTTCCTAATGTAACCATTTAGCCAATGTGGTGGGTTTTTTGCTAATAAGGCACCTAAGATAGGTCTCCAAACCTTTGTTAAAAATCTCCGACTGTCCATCGGTTTGAGGATGGTATGATGTGCTTTTCTTCAACATGATACCGTGTAATTTAAACAGCTCACACCAGAACGTACTCAAAATTTTTTGTCTCGATCAGAGATGATAGAACTTGGAAAACCGTGTAAACGAACCACTTCCTTGATGAATAACGTGGCAACCTTGAATGCATCGAATGGATGCTTGAGTCCTAAAAAATGCACGTATTTAGTCAACCTATCAATATCAATACCATTTAATAACGGCAGTCCTTCGACGAAGTCCATACTAATATCGCTCCACACATGAGTATGAATGGGCAGCGGTTGTAGCAGACCTGCTGGTGAAAGCTGAGAAGCTTTGTTTTGCTGACAGATCAAACACCTCTGGACATATGAAGCAATTTATTTCCTCATTCCAGCCCAATACCAATCAGTTGCTAGGCGAAGATATGTCTTCAATTCTTCTGTGTGTCCACCCATCATGTTGTCATGATTCTCTTTGATAAAAATATCACATAATGCTAATTTCTGGGGAATGACACAACGCCCCTTGTACAATAGTCTGTACTCTGCCAAGGTATACCCTGGTTGTTCTCTTTCTTTTGTTTGTAGGTCCTTTATGATATGCTGCAAAACTGAATCCTCTTTTATCTCTTCATCAAACAACTTCCAAGACTCCACCGGACTTGTTACCAATGCGCTCAGAACTAACTCTCCCACTTTCTTTCGAGACAGAGCATCGGCAACTCTAGTCGATGTTCTAGTCTTGAACTAAATTTCAAAGTCAAAGCTGTTGTGCAAGACATTCCTCTATAATAAAAGACTAAGTCAAATTGACAACCCTAAGTAAGTTGTATTGTAATCTATATTTTGCATTTTATATTATAACATTTAAGTCTGTAAAAATATACAAGAGCAGACTGAAGTCTTTTTCTGTAAACTATATCAAGCCTAAGAATTCTATCTGGAAGAAGATCAAGAAAATCATGTCTCAGAAGAATTATGAAGAAGCTTGGAATTGAATAAATCTATTTTGAGAAATATATTCTAAGTCAAGATCTCCACAAGTCACATATTAAGTGTTATAGAGAAGTCATTCGAGAACTCCATAATGACTTATCGACAAGTCAAGAAAAGCTACTAGAGAACTCAGAGATATCGACAAGCCAATTTGAAGACATGAAGAATGGAGATATCGACAAGTTATTTCTTCACTAGTGAACTCTGAGTTATCGATAAGCCAATTTGTTATTAGAGAACTCAGAGTTATCGATAAGCCAAGTTGTCACTAGAGAACTCAGAGTTATCGATAAGCAAAAGTGAAGACATGAAGATGAGAGATCTCGACAAGCCGAATTCTCTTATAGAGAACCAGAGACTTCGATAAGTCAAAACAAATATAGAGTGATTAGAGATCTCGATAAGCCAATATACTTATCGATATGTCAAGTTCTCTATATATCAAACTGGAGATCTGGAGGTAAAACTCAAAGTATAAAGTGCAGATCAGTTCAATATCCAAGATTATTAATCAACAAACAATCTAATCAGTTGGATTAACAAGTCTATAAAAGCAGCTTGAAGAGTGCAAGATCAAAGGCTAAGATTAACTGGAAAAGTAAAGTCACAGACGTGCAAGATTAGCAAAGATACACTAAGCCAGAAATAGAAAGATTTGATTATCAAAAAATAGGATTTAGTAGATGCTAATGCATGCTATGTAATAACCAGTGTTTACTGTTCTATAAAGTAAACACTGGATGCTTTGTGAGATGTAACAATTTAGATAAGAAAATCTTATATTCTCTCAAGGAAGAAGCTAAGCTCTTTATCAACAAAGAGCATAGAATTTTTGTAGCAAAACATTCTTAATTTTAATATAAAATTGAGTTTTGAAAGATTTATGTTCACTGTTTTATCTGTCTAAATTCAGTACTAACACATTTAACTACAAGATTTTAACTTTGTTCATCACCATAAACACTTCAGGAAAAACAGAAAAACACAAAAACACATTAACCCCCCTTTGTGTAATTCATTATCTAACAAATGGTATCAGAGCAAAATATGAAAGTAGACAGATTCAAGATCTTGAAAGAATGAATACACAGAAAATCATTAGCATCAAAATCCCTACTTTTGATAAGACTAACTACACTCTTTGGAAGAAGAAAATGTTGTTGTTTATCAGGATGACCAATCCATTATATATTCAGATTCTCAAGAATGGGCCTTTCTCTCCTATGGTAAGAGTTGAGGAATCTACAGATGGAGACATGGTCACTCCATCTCATTATGCTCCTAAAGATCCTTCAGAGTACACTGAGCCTGAGAAAGAAAAAGTCTCCCTAGATAGTGGCTTGCAGCTGATCTTGATAGAGTCACTTGATAATGTAATGTACAATAACATTGTCAACTGTGACACTGCTAAGAAGATCTGGGAGAAGATATAGATATTTTGTGAAGGAACATAGGAATTTAGGTCAAATCAAAGAAGGATACTGATTTCACAGTATGAGGGTTTCATGGCTAAGCCAAAGGAAAATATTACTGATATGTTTGAAAGGTTTAAGAAGCTGATTAATGACTTGCAGCTGCATGATAAATATTATGAAGCTGAAGAAGTGAATTTGAAGTTTTTGCTCACACTCCTTGATCATTTGGAATAGAAAATTTCAGCAATTAGAAAGGGAGAGACTTGAGCTGAATAACTCTGGAATTCCTATCTGGAATCTTAAAAACATATGAATTCGAAATGATTCAAAGGAAATCATTAAGAGTTGCTCAAGGGCATTTATAGATAATTCAAGTGCTCTAATTGTCAATGAAAGCCATACCTCTAATAATAAGCCAAGATCCCAGACTCCTTTTACCTCAACAAGTGAGCAAAGAAATAATGATTCACAGGAACAAGTCATACTGAAATTGGATGAAGATGAGTTCTACACCCATGATGAACTTGATGAGCTAGATCAGTCAATGGCCTATCGGGATGAATGCTCTCTAATATCAGAGTAAAGAAGCCAAGATTCTTCAAGGGTAAAGGACAATCATTCAACAAAGACAACAACTGGAAAGGAAAAGGGAAGTACACATCTGATAGCAAAGATGGTTACAAAACCGGACCTGTTATCAGATCAAAGATAAGGTGCTATAACTGTGATGATCTAGGCCATTTTGCTACAAAATGCAGGAAACCAAAAAAAGCAAAGAAAGACAAAGCTTATCTTGAACTGGAAGCAAAATGTGAAGCTCTTCTGAAGAAACAGCAAAGTAAAGCCTATATTGCAGAGGGAAAGAGTTGGGATGATTCTGATAATGATGAAGATGAGGAAGTTGGAAATTATGCATTTATGGCCTTGGAGCAAGGAGTGTCATCCTCATCAAAAACACAGGTACCAACTCTTACCACCATTGATTTAAATGTGAGTCAATATAAGGAAACTGTAGAAAAGATGAGCACATAAATGTTTCACATTCATACAAGTATGGTTGCTGCTAATGAAGAGGTTAGTAGACTGACAAAGATAAATGAGAAGCTTGAAAATGAGAAACAAGAAACTGAGTTGTTGCTGGTAGAGCTTGAAGCTGTGAAATAAGAAAATGCATATCTAAAGAACAAGCTCAAGTGTGCATCTGAGTTGGTTGGACAATACCATGAGAAGAAAAAGCCATGTGCAAATATTGCTATTTTTCTTGGTTATGATGCTTTGAACAACAAGAAGAAAGATGTAGGTGAAAAAGGGAAAGCAAATGAAAATAAAGATGTTCCAGTTATGCTGAAAAAGGTTGGCTCACCTATGTTCAAAGCATGTGAAGTATATTTCAGTGAGGAGGAGTTGATCATAAAGCAAGAAATTGCTGATGAAGACAATGAGAAGAAAAATGCAGAAACAGCTCAAACTTCAAAAGATGAAAAGAAGCTCATGGATAACCAAGATTTCAAGACACCTATCAAGGAAACAAAAACTGAAGATGCAAGAAAGAAGAAGAAGAATAGAAATGGGAATATTGGGATAAATAAAAGCAATAATTTTGCTTATATTGCAGATGATCCAAGGAAGAAATGTGAACAGTGTGGCTCTGTGAATCATCTAACTCACCTTTGTAAAAAGGTTGTTAGCAAGCCAGTTGAAGGAGCTGCAAGTATAATGAAGCCAAGGCAAATGATCCCTATTCATTTTGTGATAAGTTTGACTGCATTCCCTGTAACTTAAAAGTAATGAAAAGTTGCCACAAGCTAAGAGTAGATCTCAAAAAAGTCAGTATTGGATCTATAACTGCAAGGGAAAATGCACAAACATCTATGAATGCTATTCTTTCTGAGACTTCTAACTCTACTTCTGCTAAATCAGTTAACAAGAAGAAAGTACCCAACACTGCTTGGGTCGCTAAACACACTTAAACTCATAGTGTGCAGGGCAAAATGAAAAAGGTCATATGGATCATAGACAGTGGATGTTCCAGACATATGACAGGTGATAAGGCCCTTCCTGCTATCACAATTTGAGGAGAAGGCTGGCCCTTTGGTGACCTTTGAAGACAACGACAAAGGATTCACAATAGGGTATGGTAAGATTGTTTCAGGAAATGTTGTCATTGATGATGTAGCATTGGTGGCTGGTCTTGAAGTAAATCTTCTCAGTGTCATCCGGTTTGTAGACAAAGGTTTTAAAGTTCTATTTGACAAAGAAGAATGTATTTTCATCAGCAAGAAAACCAATGAAGTTGCTCTGAAAGGAGCAAGGAAAGGAAGCTTGTTTGTTGCAGACTTGGACTCAACAAATGAGGATGGAATTTGTTGCTTCTACACCAAGGCATCCATATAGAAAAGCAAGTTATGGCATAAGAAACTCTCACATCTAAAGTACAAGACAATCAACACTCTGGTCAAGAAAGAGTTGGTGAGAGACATGTCAAAATTAGAGTTTGCTCAAATAGAAGTCTGTGAAGCCTGTCAGATTAGAAAAATGAAAAGATCAAGTCACAAGTCAAAAATTGTGAATTCTATAAGTGCACCATTGCAACTCATTCACACGGACTTGTTTGGGCCAGTGAATGTCTTATTAATTTCAAGGAACAAATATGTACTTGTGATGGTGGATGACTACTCAAGATACACATAGGTAGAATTTATGCATTCTAAAGATGAAACTCCAGACATCATAATTGAGCACATAAAGAAGATAGAGAAACAGGCTGAAGATCAAAACTGTGTGAAGAGATTGAGAAATGATAATGGAACATAATTCAGAAATGCAATATTGAGTGAATTCTGCAAAAACAAAGGCATTGTTCAAGAGTTCTCTGCCGCTAGAACACCTCAAAAAAATGGGGTAGTTGAGAGAAAGAACAAAACATTAGTTGAAGCTGCAGGGACAATGCTACACAATGCCAATCTGCCAACTAGTTTTTGGGAAGAAGCTGTAAATACTGCCTGCTACACTCAAAATAAATATCTCATTAACAAGAATTATGGCAAATCACCTTACTCAATCATGTCTAAGAGAAAGCATCTTCATGTGTTTGGAAGCAAGTGTTACATTTTAAAAGACAACTCTGAATATGTGGGAAAATTTGACTTAAAGGTTTTTGAAGCAATTTTCCTGGGATATTTATTGGAAAGAACTGCCTACAAGGTCTATCTAATTGATCAAAAGAAAATCATGGAGATCACATATGTGATTTTTAATGATGACAAGTGTCCAGGCTTGGAATGCCTTGATGATAATGAAGCTGAAGCTCTTGTATTTGAAAATCTCAACATTGACAGTGATTCTGATGAAGAAGCTGAAGTCAATGCACAACAGATGATGAATGAAGAGACTACTGAACATGAAAATCATGGAAATAAAAGCTCATCTCATAGACCTAAATTTGATAGCACAAACTCAGGGGGAGAAAGAGAAGAAGGATCTACCAGTCACACCAATAATGAAGAAAATGATGAAGGCACTAGTCAACAAACTCACACCAGAAAATGGGATATGAGTCACAATCAAAATGCAATAATTGGTGATCCCAATGCTGGTGTAAGGACTAGAAGTGCAACTGCTAATGAGTGCCTACATGCATGCTTTCTGTCTCAAGTAGAGCCTAAGAAAACTGAAGAAGTTGTTATGGATCCTAATTTAATATCTTCCATACAAGACGAGCTTAATCAGTTTGAAAAAAACAAAGTTTGGGAGTTAGTTCCTGCACCTAAGAACAGAAGTGTAATTGGAACAAAATGGGTGTTCAGGAACAAGATGGACGAAAATGGTATAGTTACTAGAAACAAGGCAAGGTTGGTTGCAAAAGGCTACTCACAGGAAGAAGGAATTGATTGTGATGAAACTTTTGCTCCAGTTATAAGACTTGAAGTAATAAAGATTTTTCTAGCATTTTCTACATATTCAAACTTTAAAGTGTATCAAATGGATGTCAAGAGTGCCTTCTTAAATGATGAGTTGGAAGAAGAAGTTTATGTGCAACAACCACCTGGCTTTGAAGATCCAGAATTTCCAGATTTTGTGTACAAGCTACTCAAGGCTCTATATGGACTAAAGCAGGAACCTAGAGCTTGGTATGACACACTGACATATTTTCTACTTCAACATGGTTTCACTAGAGGAACAATAGACAAAACACTCTTCTACAAGCTGCATGGTGGTGATATGATCCTAGTTCAGATTTATGTGGATGATACCATCTTTGGTTCTACTGATGAGAAGCTCTGTCAAAGATTCTCTAAGCTTATGCAGAGTGAATATGAAATGAGTATGACGGGGAAATTAAGTTACTTTCTTGGACTTCAAGTTAGTCAAAGAAGTGATGAAATCTTCATCAGCCAAACTAAGTATGTTAAAGATTTATTGAAAAAGTTTGGCATGGTTGATTGTTCACCTGCATCTACACCTATGTGTACAGCAACAAAGTTGGATGAAGATAAAAAGGGAAAAATTGTAGATATTATAAGCTACAGAGGAATGATTGGATCATTTCTTTACTTAACTGTAAGTAGACCAGACATCATGTTTGCTACATGTCTGTGTGCAATATTTTAATCCAATCCAAAAGAATCACATTTGATGGCTGTGAAGAGGGTTTTCAGATACTTGAAAGGGACTCCAAACTTGGGATTATAGTATCCTAAGGGAACTGGTTTTGAAGCTGTTGGATACACAGATGCAGATTTTCCTGGATGCAGGGTTGACAGAAAGAGTACTAGTGGAAGCTATCAGTTTCTTGGACAAAGACTTGTATCATGGTATAGCAAGAAACAACAATCTGTGTCAACTTCAACAGCTGAAGCTAAATACATAGCTGCTGGAAGTTGCTGTGCTCAAGTGCTTTGGATTAGAAATCAACTAATGGATTATGGCCTAGTGTTACACAAAATTCCAATCATGTGTGACAATATTAGTGCTATATCTATTGTGGCTAATGCAGTTAATCATTATTGAACAAAGCACATTGATGTAAGATACCATTTTATTATAGAACATGCTGCAAATGGTACCATTGAGCTCATCTTTGTTCCAACAGAAAAATAATTAGCTGACATTTTTACTAAACCTTTAGATGAAGCAACTTTCACTAGACTTGTAGGTCAAATTGGAATGCTTAATTCTTCATCCTAAGCCATGAACTCAGCTAATATTTTGCAGCAGATTAATTTTTAGTAAATCAAAATTAATTTGATTTAATTAGAAATTAACTGAAATATGAATTATAAATATTTCAGAAATCTCTGTATATTTATTTTTTCAAAATTCAAAATTCAGCTTGGAATTTTTCAAATTCTAAGAAAACTGTCTAACTGTTAATTTACATCTTTAATATGTAAAATTAATACAAGGCAGAATCAAAGTGATCAAAAGTATATTGAGAACTGAGTTCTCGATAAGTCTAATTGACTTATCAACAAGTCATTTTAAGATTTCTCGAGTGAGTTCTCGATAAGTCAATTTACTAACTTCTCGATTGACTTCTCGATTGACTTTATTATGATTTATCGATAAGTCATTGTAGAGTTCTCTATGAGTGTTAACTCACAGAGTTCTCTACAAGTATCATTTTAGACTTATAAATAACTCAGAACTGAAATAATTTAATTCAATAAATTATTTTGGTAAAATACTTTTGGCAAAATTATTATGATTTTATTCCGATTTATTCAAATAAAAATTGGAAACAATTCAGTCCATTTTGGACAAAATGGGTATTTATTTGATATCTCGATAAATTTATATTTAGTTCTCTACATGAATAAATAAAATGAGTTATCGATATATTTTTCACATTTCAAAATGACTTCTCGATAGACTAATTCCAAACTTCTATTTCTGAGTTCTCGACAAGTCATCTGCTTTTACTATAAATACCTAGACATCTCGATACACATATACTTACGCCTTCGAGAACTCTAAGTGACCTAGCTTTTTCAATTCTAAACCAATTTCTCTCTCGTTTCAAACCCTTTCTCACTAATTTTTATTACCCATTCAATCTTACTCAACAATAATGGCACTCAACAATGTTAGAGCTGTAATGCCAGAGAAAGGAACCAACTATATTGCTTTCACTGATGCTAACCAAGCCCTTGACAGTTTCAAGGGGTTTGTGAAATTTCTTTCTGAATCCTATCTTGCAGGTGCTTTAACAGCTAACCCAGTCCTATACTTGGATGTTCTGCATAAATTCTGGACAACAACAGTAATGAGAACTGTTATGCTTGATAACTCTGTGTCCTTGGTGGTGACATGCGCAATTGGAGGCCAACAAATAGAGTTCAATGAGCAAGATGTGAATGCAGCTTTGGGTCTTCCAACTGCAAAACTAGTGGAGGTACCAACCCAGGATGAACTAGCTGAGTTCATAGATTTCATCAACTATGGTGGAAGAATCAACTTGGCAAGTTTGAACAAGACAAACCTAAGGAAGGAATGGTCCTTTGTGTTTGATTCTATAGTGAGAGCCTTCACATGCAGGAAGACAGGATATGACAACATCTCTAGTGTGGTGTAGAAGCTAGTGTTCTCAATAGCCCATAACAGACACTTGAATGTTGGTCTATTGATCCTGGAAGAACTTGCAACCAGGCTCACCATGCCCCAATCTGCTAGAGGTAAGGAAATTTTCTTTCCTAGATTTAATATGTCTACTTTAAATCATAAAGTGACAGATATATATTTGTTGAATGGTATAGACAATAGTAAAATAGACAATTGTAAGCAAGTATCCAAAATTATATTTGGTTCACTTACTACAAAGAATAAGGTAAATGTGAGTATGAAAATTACTCCATTCATGATGGAGAGGTTTAAGACTTACCCTTACCCTATGCTTGACATGAGATCAAATGCTTAGTCTAGTACAACTATGGTCCCTGAACCTGTAGAAGTTCAAATACAGGAAAACCAACAGGGGCCTTCCCAAGCTGAGACCATTTCTTCAAAACAAATAGCAGCTAGGAAACCACCCACTTTATCCTCTCAAAAGGATGAAGTGAGTAAAAATAAGAGAAAGGAGATAACCCTTAAAGTCATGAATGAGAGTGGTGAGAAACAAACACCAACTGAGTCACCTTTGGCCAGAAAAATAAAGAAGGCTAAGAAAACTGAGTTGACCACTCAAACCACCTCTGTATCCTCCCAAAAGGATGCAGTTATACAAATGGGGCCAAAACAGATTCTAGAGACATCCTCTCAATAGGGTGTTTCTATTGAAAAGAGCATTCTCCCCAATGCATCTTGTAATAAGTCTGCACCTGCACTAGATCGAGTTCTAGTGTATGAAAGAAGAAATAAGGATGGCACACACAGTGAGAGCACATCTATTGAAGCTCCCTCATTCACTCAGGGGAAGCTTCCAACACTCACTCATGATCAAACTCTAATCATCACTAAAATTTCTTCTTCTCACAAAGTGCTTAAATCTAATTCTCAAGTGCAACCCCATTCAAGTGACTTGGTTCAAGAAACCTTGCTCACCACCCACAAACCATAATTAGTTGGTGAAAGGCTACATGCTGGGGTAGACCTTGATGATACCAACACAAACATGGGGGATTCATCAATTTTTACTGAAGATCCCATGGAGATCACAAATGCACCTTCATGTGTAAATCAGTCTTCACGGACGGTTAGGTTTGAGGGTATTACTCCTGAGGGAGAGTTATCTAAATCCTTTCCAATTCAATTTGAGGTTCATGTTCTAGGAACAACTCCCCTCAAAACCCTGGCTGAAATTGCTTTGACAATTGAAGTTGGGAGTATAATTGCCAATGATCCTGTCATAGAGGAGGCAAGAATAGCACATTTAAGTGATAGTGTGGTGCAAGAAACACAAGGGTTTGAGGCTGTTGCAGATGAAAGTAGCACAGTCAAATCCCTTCCAATTCAAATGGAGGTTCCCACAACTGGTGAGGAACAACAACCTGTCATAACCACAGTGCAAACTGTGAGTTCAACTGTAACTTATGTCACAATTATTCCCGGCTCCTCACAAATCCAAACAACTGAACCCTTAACCTCTCAACCAACTCATCTAGTATCTAACTGGCTCCAAGAAGCTGCACCTCTATCTAATCTTGAAGATTTTAGGGTTGATCAGCTAGCTGGACTTGCACGGATCTCTCAACAACTCTTAACCTCAGATAAGTCTTACCAAGATTACCAAGCCCTAATGCTCTCATATTAAACAGATGTCCAAGGACAACAAGATAAAATTGTTAATAAAGCTGAACAAGATGGCAACTATGATGCTTGGCTGAACAAGGACTACAATCTGGAGATGGAGGATGTTTTAGCTAAAATCAGGGAAGATTATCTAACTATTTTAGGGAGCAATGCTAAAGCCTTAAATCTTGCTGAAGTCTATGATGCAATCAATGAAGTTTCCAAAGCTCAACTCAAAGCTTTCCATCTCTTTGGAAAAGCTCTAGAACTCAGGTTGATTGGTCATGAAGACAGGGTTAGGAAACTGCTAAATGAGAAGATGGATGAGATTATACCTTCCCAAGTAAAGATCACCTCAAAGTTTCAGCACTTTGGTGACCAAATGAAAAAACTAGGTATGACCACTATGGTAAAAGATGTCAAAAATATTATACAGTCTTTTATTGCTCTTCATGAAGTGGTTTAACAACAAATAACAAGTTCAAATGACACAAAGCTTAAGTTGAACCAGCTTCACCAAAGCAGATATGAGCCTTCTGCATTACTAATGTAGGGTATCAAACAAGCCGTGGAAGACACATTTGGACCTTCTACTTCTTCAGCTCTCGTCAACCTGTCTCAACATCTACAAATCTTCAAATTCAATCTCTTCAATAATAAGTCTCCAATTTGCAGTCTTCCAATGACTCACTCACAGCTCAAGTGCATGCTCTCACCTCACTGGTGCAGAGTCAAAAGACAGATATACAAACCTTGGTAGAAGCCCAAAAGAACTTACAAATGCTAAATGCTGTGGCTTTGGGAGCTATCACGGGCAAGCTTAACATTCCTCTGCCTGCACTTCCATAAGCCGTGAGGCCTGAAATTCCTACTCCCCTTCTCATGCCTTCCAACAAGACTAAGGGGGAGATTAAGGCTAGGCTATTAAGATCATCTACTCAAACTGTCCAAGCTGAGGCTAGGCTATTAAGATCATCTACTCAAACTGTCCAAGCTGCTGACAAGAGCAAAACTCAAGAAGTTGATAGTGGAATGGAGAGGCTTATTAGAGCAGCTGAGGGACCTAGTATGAGCAGGGAATTTGATGAACTGCTCAAGGCTCTCAGGGATTCTCTTAATAATAATTTTTTCACCTACAAAAAGGCCTTGGACATGACAATTAACTCAATAAGGGTGATCTTAGTCACAAAGGACAGCTTTCAGAAGAAAAGAATTGTGATCAACATAAATGACTCAGGGGTAGATAGGTGTATGAAGGTGTCCCTTAATTATCTTATCTCTAGAAGGGCATCTGAGTTGGACATCCTGATAAAAAAAGTCAAAAGTGTGATTCCTGAAGACACTCTCTTGCTAACTGAATTGAAAAATGCTAAAGTAGCTGCTTTTCCTGAAGCATATCTACAACCAAGCAAGGGAGTGGCATACATCTGTCCTACCACCAAACATTGTAAACACTTTCAGATCCCTAAGCAATGTATCATGGCCAACAAAAAGCTAATAATGATTCTGGAGACTGAGTTGAAAGTCAAGCAAAATAAGACTGTTGAAGATGAAGAAAAGATTAAGCTGTTGGGGGATATATTTGAGACATTCTGAAGCCAGCCTGCCTAAAAATCAAATCAATAAGGATAACTTGGATGATGATGAGCAGAAGAAAGATGATCAAAAACCTTCTGGCTCAAATCCAAGTCAATCCTTTAAGGCAGCTGGAAGCAAAGATAAGAAGAAGGATGAGAAAAAGAGAGGTGAGGAGAGAAGGAAAAAGAAAAATGAGGACAGTTCAGGACCACACCAACAAATCCTAAAAATCCAAATTAACCAAGCTCAACCCTCTGTGCCAAAAAACTCAAACATCAAACCACCTCAAATCTCTAAGCTTAAATTCCTATACAAACAAACTGCTAACACCTTTCTAAAAATTCCAATCACCTCAAGCCAAACATTTCTCAAGAAAATCATAAACCTTCTATCAAGCCATCACTCAAAATTCACTACAAGTCTGTTGGGAGGAAACCTAAGAAAGCTAAGCATACTGAAAAAGTGCAAGTTACTGAGAGGGCCATCTGGAATTGTTACAAGTAAAGTGATTTTCTACCTTTGAATTGGTGCAACTCAGATGAAGATTACTTTCAACAATTAGCTAAGGAAATAGTCAGAGTCTGGGTTATAACACTAAGAGAAGTAAAAATCTACTATTAAGATTGGTCTTTCACATTTCTTGGCAGCACTTTTATGGACACCTTTTCACCCACATAAATCAAGAGAGTGATAAGTTTACTGAAGGATAAGGATACTGCTACAAGAGCATGGAGATCTGTTTTAGCTGAATGGTTGATAGTAAGGGAGGAAAGGAGAGCAAGGAATAAGGCTGAATATGAGGAGAAGATAAGGAAGTATGATGAGGAGATTGAAATGTACATTAAAAGATCAGAAGAACTCAAGGCAAAAGGAATGAGCAGAATTTCCAAGGATGGAAGATTTCTAAATGTCAAAGCTGGCACATTCTCAAAGTTTAGGATTGATTTGCTAGATGGTTATCCAAAGCCTGACAGACTCAAACTTATGAAAGCTCTAAGAGGGACACCAATCATAGAGGAACTTGAAATTCTTATATATCTAAAGGACCTCATTAGAGAAGAAACAAAAGACACAGACTTTGTATGATACATGTAATTGTTTAAACTCAAGAAATCACCTAATGTACAAATGATGTATTTGTGTCATTTTTTATGTATTATTCTAATTTTCCATTGTAGCTTGGTGTTAGTCTTGTTAACAGGCTTGAATTTATGTTAAGCAATCTTCTCACAAATTGTGAGAGATTGTTGTGCAAGACATGCCTATACAATAACAAGACTAAGTCAAATTGACAACCCTAAGTAAGTTGTATTGTAATCCATATTTTAAATTTTGTATTATAATATTTAAGTCTATAAAAATGTACAACAGCAGACTGGAATCTTTTTCTGTAAACAGTATCAAGCCTAAGAATTCTATCTGGAAGAAGATCAAGAAGATCATGCCTCAGAAGAATTATGAAGAAGCTTGGAATTGAATAAATCTATTTTGAGAAATATATTCTAAGTCAAGATCTCTACAAGTCACATATTAAGTGTTATAGAGAAGTTATTTGAGAACTCCATAATGACTTATCGACAAGTCAGGAAAAGCTACTAGAGAACTCAGAGATATCGACAAGCCAATTTGAAGACATGAAGAATAGAGATATCAACAAGTCATTTCTTCACTATAGAACTCTGAGTTATTGTTAGGATTATGTCGTGAACTTGATGATAAGTTGAACAAAACACCTTAGTAGATTTAACTTAGTGTTTTTGTAGCTCTCGACGGATGTTTTACTATAGTCCCGACGGATGAACTTTATTGTCCCGACGGATGACATATGAACATCCATCAAGAGTGTAGCTTATGTAACAATAAGTATTGTAGCACATATCTGCAAACAATAATGTTTTAGTTGAGTAGATGCTGTAGGATTCTTTGAGTCATCTTGACTACTAGATTGATATGCAGAATAGGTTGGCTAATTGTAAATATAAGATGTCTTGTAATTCTATATAAGTGAAATAAAGTCAAGTGGCAGAAATACTCCCGACGGATGATCTACAAAGGCTCCCGACAGATAATCAACAAGACTCCTGACGGATGACCAACATAGTCCTGATGGATGATCATAAATTTAAAAGAGCAGTTGACAGTGACAACACAGTCACATACGTCTGGTGTTTGCAAATGGAATATGGCAGCCTAATTGCAGGACTTAAAAAATAAAGAAGCATTACCATTTTCATGCAATTATAAAGATATTCAAAGATGCTGGATAGAGTAATGTAGCAACATGTAGTTAGACTAGATTCCGTTTGTCTTATTGTCTTGTCTTACTATCATGTAACTTGGTAATATATAAACCAAGAGTAGCAAGTTGAAATGCATCCAAGTTAGAAAGAATAACTAGAGAAATAGAAAAAGAAAAATATGTAAAGAATTTCTCAGTTGTTCTTGTTGTTCAACTTGTAAGCAGCTGTGTGCTATTCAAGCATCACAGAGTTCTCATCTTTATATATATATCTCTGGTGGATAATTTTAAATCCACTAGAAAGTTTTAAAGCCTTGTATTTTATTGCTTTGTATTTTAATTTCTATTTTACTTTCATTATGCACTTCTTACAAAATCAAACACAGTTATATATTAAGTAAGAACATTCTTAAAATCAGAAAAAAGCCAGAATTACATTCAACCCCCCTTCTGTAATTCTTGTTGCATTGTTTGTGAATAACAGTTATCGATAAGCCAATTTGTCATTAGAGAACTCAGAGTTATCGATAAGCCAATTTATCACTAGAGAACTCAGAGTTATCGATTAGCAAAAGTGAAGACGTGAAGATGAGAGATCTCGACAAGCCAAATTCTCTTATAGAGAACTCAGAGATTTCGATAAGTCAAAACAACTATAAAGTGATTAGAGATCTCGATAAGCCAATATACTTATCGATATGTCAAGTTTTCTAAATATCAAACTGGAGATCTGGAGGTAAAAGTAAAAATATAAAGTGCAGACCAGTTCAATATCCAAGATTATTGATCAACAAACAATCTAATCAGTTGGATTGACAAGTCTACAAAAGCAGCTTGAAGAGTGCAAGATCAAAGGCTAAGATTAACTAGCTAAGTAAAGTCACAGGCGTATAAGATTAGCAAAGATACACTAAGCCAGAAATAGAAAGATTTGATTATTCAAAAATAGGATTTAGTACATGCTAATGCATGCTGTGTAATAACCAGTGTTTACTGTTCTATAAAGTAAACACTGGATGCTTTGTTAGGTGTTACAATTTTGATAAGAAAATCTTGTATTCTCTCAAGGAAGAAGCTAAGCTCTGTATCAACAAAGAGCCTAGAAATTTTGTAGCAAAACATTCTTAATTTTAAAATAAAATTAAGTGAGTTTTGAAAGATTTGTGTTCACTATTTTATCTGTCTAAATTTAGTACTAACACATTTAACTACAAGATTTTAATTTACTTCGTTCATCACCATAAACACTTCAAGAAAAGCGGAAAAACACAAAAATACATTCACCCCCCTCCTCTGTGTGTAATTCATTATCTAACAAAATCCCAACAGTTTTGTAACCCATTTCTGGTACTCAGGGTTCACCTCCCTTTGTTGAGTAAGAAAATGTAAACTTTGCTGGTCAGAACGAACAATGAAGTGGCGACCCAACAAGTACGGTTTCCATTTCAAAATAGCAAGGCAGATAGCTATCAATTCCTTCTCGTATGTAGATTTTAGCTGTGCTCGAGCCCCCAATAACTTTCTGAAATAGGTCAAGGGTCATCCATTTTGCAATAAGACTGCACCAACTCCATAACCCGAGGAATCTGTTTCGATAAAGAATGGCAATTTGAAATTTGGCATTGCTAAGACAGGGGGCTGAGTCATTGCGAGTTTGAGCTTGTTAAAAGCGTCATCAACCTCTTTATTCCATGCAAACCGATCCTTTTTTAGTAGTTCTATCAGAGGGTGTGTTATGTGAACATAACTCACCACAAATTTCCAATAGTATCCGGTTAAACCCAGAAAGCCCCTAAGCTCTTTCAAGTTACCAGGTGGTTTCTAATCCAACATTGCATGCACCTTCGTTTACTCCACCTCAACCCCATGTTCAGAAATTACATGGCCCAAATACCCGATCACCCTTTTGCCGAATTCACATTTCTTCATGTTTGTATATAGTTGATGTTCAACGAGCTTTTCCAATACTAACTGCAGGTGTTGCTGGTGTTCTACCTCGGGACTGCTATACACTAAAATATTGTCAAAAAAGACTGTAAATAGGGCCTGAAAACATCATTCATCACTGAAAAGTTGCTGGAGCATTTATTAAATCGAATGGCATTACGAAGAACTCGTAATGCCCAGCATGAGTGAGAAAAGCGGTCTTGTGGGAGTCTTCTTCCCGCACCGAATCTGGTGATATCCGGAACAGAGGTCCAACTTCGAAAAAACTTTAGCACCATGAAGCTCATCAAAAAGATCATGAATAACCGATTTAGGGTATTTATCCGGGACCAATTCCTTATTTAAAGCTCGATAATCAACACAAAAATGCCAAGACCTGTCCTTCATTTTGACCAATAGAACCGGGCTAGAAAATGGGCTTGTTGATGGTTTAATGATTCCAACAGCTAACATTTCGGTAATGAGTCGTTCAATTTCTTCTTTTTGATTTTACGGGTATCGGTGTGGCCTAACACTTATTGGATCACTACCCTCCTTCATTGTAATAACATGTTCATAGTTTCTGGACAGTGGTAAGCCCACTGGCAGTTCAAATATCTGGTTATACTGTTTTAAAACTTCGGACACAAATTCAGGTACTTCAGCCCCTTGATACCCTTTTGACATACGTTTCAGCCCTGTAGTTCCTTTAACAGAATTACACTCCACCCAAAATCCACAATCATGTTTTCTCAGAGTTTGCCTCATGGATTTTAACGAAATTTACGAATGTACCAGACTAGGATCACCTACTAATGTAACTAGCTCCCCTTAAGTTCAAACTTCATAATCTGAGACTTCCAATCAGTCAACACCATTCCTAATTTTTCCAACCATGCAATCCCCAAGATTACACCTGAACTCCCAAGTTTCAACGACAAAGAATCCTCTATTACTTCCAAACCCCTATCCAGTTGTAAAGTAACCCCCTTACACACTCCCTCACCTCGAATTGCTTCACCATTACCAAGAGATACACCAAAACCAATTATACTTTGTATCGGAACCCCAGCCTCAACAACAGTACTTAAGAAAATAAAATTATGAGTTGCGCCGAGGTCGATCTTTGCAATAACTTCCTTACACCCAATTAAACCCTTTAACTTTATAGTTTTTGGATTAGAAATTCCAACAACTGAGTTTAGAGATACCACAGTTATTACTTCTTCGGTTGGTGAGGCTGGTACATCACTATCATATCATTCAATTTTTCCATCTTTATCTGCAATAAGCATCACGCTGAGCTTTTTCTTTTTGCACCGGTGCCCAATAGCCCATTTCACATCCGGTAACAAAGACCTTTGGCTCTCTTCTCTTGCAATTTACTCTCAGTCAACCTCTTGATATCATTACTAGGCTCTTGCATAGGTGACTGCACTGATGCTTGCGACTCTGTCAAATGACTCCCCCAATTTCGAGACAAAGGTGGGCTTGTGGGAGGGGCTAAGGAATACGACCCAACAGTGGTGGTGCTCTTACTATAGCTGGAGTAATTTCCAAACCTGCTGGTACTTAAATTTGCTCTGCGCTAGCTAGTCACACGAAGCTTTTCATCAATCCTAACAACTTGTTCCATTGATTGCTCCAAGCAAATGGGATTCATTAAGTGAACCTCTGCCTTAACTCTTCTTTTAGTCCATTTATGAAATGCCCCATTAGCATATCCTCCTAAACTCGATCAAGGGGGGCAACCATCTCTATAAAACGTCGATGATACTCTTGCACTGTTGAGGTTTGGACTGTAGGCAACCACTGTTCGTAGAGTGACCCTCTACCTATTGAATGAAATTGACGAAGTATAAACCCTTTTAGATTTGTCCAACGCCTATTGGGGTGTCATTTATTTTCCCATTGAAACTAGCGTAACGCATCCCCCTCCATAGTAACCACGACCGCCTCCAACATCTCATCCTCAGTTAAACGGTAAAACCCAAAATACCTCTCTACATGTACTATCCACCCATCTAGATCTGTTAGGAATATATTGTGAACTTGATGACATATTAAACAAAACACCTTAGTAGATTTAACTTAGTGAATTTTGTAGCACTCCAAGGATGATCAAATATAGTCCCGACGGATGATTTAATATAGTCCCGACGAATGACAATTTGACATCCACCGGGTGAGTAGCTTATGTAACAAATAAGTATTGTAGCATATTTCTGTAAACAACTTTATGTAAATTCTGTAGGAGTATATGAGTCATGTTGACTACTAGTGGATATGCAGAATAGGTTGATTAATTGTGAATATAAGATGTCTTATAATTCTGTATAAGTGAAATGGAGTCAAGTGATAAATAACTACCCGATGGATAATCAATAAAGCTACCCGACGGATGATCAACAATGCTACCCGACGAATAATAAACATGTACCCGACGGATGATCAAATTCAAATATTTGTTGACAGTGACAACACAATCACATGCGTTGGGTGTTTGTAAAAGGAATGTGGCATCCTGTTAAGCAGGAATTTGTGAACAAAGAAACATTACCATTTCCATGCAATTGTGAAGATATTCAAAGATGCTGGAATAGAGTAGTGAAGCAGCATGGAGTTAGACTAGATATGTTTTGTTTTATTATCTTGTCTTATTGTAATGTAAACTTGGTGATATATAAACAAAGTGTAGCTAGTGGACAAAACAACTAAGCAAACACATTTTAAAGAGAGATAGAAAAAGCTGTACCTATCAAGAATTTATCTGTAGTTTGTTTGTTCTACTTGTAAGCAGCTGTAAGCTTTTCAAGCTTCACAGGGTTCTCATTCAATATATATATATATATATATGTATATCTGGTGGATACTTTCAAATCCACCAGAAAGTTTTAAAAGCTTATGTTTTTATTACTTTGTGTTTTGATTTATATAATCCTTTCGTTCTGCACTGAGCAAATCAAACACTTATATATATTAAGTTAGAACAGTTTTAAAATCTTGAGAAAGTAGCCAGAATTACATTCAACCAATTACATTCAATCCCCCTTTTGTAATTCTTGTTGTATTGTTAGGGGATAACAATTGGTATCAGAGCAAGCTCTTAAAGTACAAAGAGTGTAAAGATCACAACAAACAACAAGATGAACAAGAAGGATGTTGGAGTCAAAATTCCATTTCTGGACAAAGATAATTATCACCACTGGAAGGTGAAAATGCATCTACATCTTTTTTGCCAAGATGAGGCCTATGTGGATTGCATAGAGAGGTCCTCATGTACCAATGAGAGCTGCAACTGGCAATGAACCATCTGTTCCCAAACCTACACATGAATGGTCAGATCCTGATATTGAGCAAGTCAGGAAAGATAAGAAGGCCATGAACATTCTGTTCAATGGAGTTGATGGTGATATGTTTGATAACATCATTAACTGTAAAATAGCAAAAGAGGTTTGGGACACAATCCAGATTATTTGTGATGTACTGAGCAAGTAAGGGAGAACAAGATGCAGCTACTGATTCAGCAATATGAGCATTTCCACTGTGAAGAAAGTGAGTCTCTCACCAATATTTTTAGTAGATTTCAAAAGCTACTAAATGCTCTGAAGCTGCATGGAAGAGTCTATCAAACAAAATACTCTAACCTCAAGTTCCTTAGATCTCTTCCAAAAGAGTGGAAGCCAATGACAGTCTCATTGAGAAATTCTCAGGATTACAAGGAGTTCACCTTGGAGAGACAGTATGGCATCCTAAAAACTTATGAGCTTGAAATTGAGCAAGATGAGAGGATGGAGAAAGGAAGGAAGAAAGGAGGGTCCATAACACTGGTTGCTGAGTTAGAAAAGAGAAAGAGATGAAGGTAGAAGCTGTTGAGTCTACATCAAAGGTCTGTGAAAGCAAGGGTAAAGGGCTGGTAGCTGAAAATGAAGATTACTTGAGCCAAGATGACATGGATGATATTGATGAATATCTAGCATTCCTATCCAGAAGATTTACCAAGCTCAAATTCAAAAAGAATTTTGGAGCAACCAAGCCAAGTAGAAATATGGTGGATTAATCCAAATTCAAATGTTTCAAATGTGGCTTGGCAGGGCATTTTGCAAGTGTATGTAGAAAGTCTGATTCTAGCAAGAAGAAGTTTGAGCCTGTTGATTATAAACAGAAATACTTTGAGTTGCTCAAACAAAAGGAAAAGGGCTTTCATCATACAGGAGAATGACTGGGCAGCATATGGTTTGGATGAAGATGAAGAAACAAGCTATGTCAATCTAGCCCTAATGGCCAAATCTGATGAAACAGAAACAAGTTCTTCAAGCAATCTGGTAATTACCATAACCTAGCACATTTATCTAAAGATGAGTGTAATGATGCAATCAATGACATGTCCACAGAATTATATCATTTGCGTGTTACTCTTAAGTCCCTCACTAAGGAAAATGCTAAAATTAAAGAAACCAATTTATTTTTAAGTGAGAGGAATAATGTGATAGAGTCTCAGTTTATTGAATTTGAAAAATTGAGAATTGAGTGTAATATTGCTAAGGATAAGTTAACTGAGTCCTTAAAGAAAGAAGAGATTTTAAAGAAGCAGCTTGAATGAAAACATGAAGTGATTAAGGCATGGAAATCATCCAGAGATGTCCATGCTCAAATCACTAAAGTTCAAGGTATTGAGTCCTTTTATGATGCATCCTGGAAGAAGAGTAAATAGAAGCTCGAGTCCAATTTGGTTGAAGGATTGTTGACAGATCTGGACTCGACGGATGATTTATATGGACTCGACGGATGATGAAAATCATCCGTCGGATAATCAAAAGGATTATCCGTCGAATGACAAAGAGCCACATCCGTCGGCTGTGAGTAAACCTATGAGCAAAGCTAAGCTAGCCAAGTTAAATGAGCAATATGGCTCAGTCTCTAAGAACTTTATTCCAGGAGAATCAAGTCAAGTTAGGAAGGAAAATAAGGTTAATGTTGGTCATCTGTCAATCAAGCAGTTGAATGACAGATTAGAAAAGATTGAGGTTAAAACAGAAGCTAAAAAGAAAAATAATAGAAATGGGAAAGTAGGAATTAACAAACATAACAACTACACACCTGATAAATATGCTCCAAGAAAAATCCGTGTTAAGTGTGGTAGTGTTAATCATTTTTCTGTTAATTGCAAACTTGCCATGCCTACTCCTGTGTCTGCACCCTCTTCTTTTCCTAACATGACTGCCATGCCGACCATGCCATTGAATGCAAAAAAGAAAGATTTATTTAAAATAATATTCTTCAACTAGTTTGTGTCTACATAAATAATAATCTATAAATATTAATCGGATTTAAAATAAATCAACGTTGGAGTATACTACTCCTATAATAAAGGAATAAGTATATTATATTTATTATCCGAACGATAAAATATAGTTGAGGGAATATGATCGTTGGGAAATCGTTTTAATAAAAGTTCGAGGTGTTTTAATGTTTCGTAAGTGGACGATGAGTCCCTTTAAAACGTACTATCATGGACTTATATCCGTCCTATAATATCGCCGGAATGATTCCCGGGTTTTATCTTAAATCTCGACCGACTCACGGTCTTATATAATATGTCACGCTTAAAGCGGAATAAACATTTCACGATATATACTATATCGTACAACATCGCTATATTATGCGAAAATTCAACAACTACGTATCATGGAACATCATCATATCATCATCAACACACAAAATCCTCTCAAGAACATCATGTTCTTGAGGCAACAACAACCAACCTTAAATCTACTTAACTTAATCATCAAGATTTCATCAATAACACCCATTACACAAGGTTTACTACCACATACTAAATGGATCTTAAAAATGAATCTTAAATAAAGTTGGGCCAAAGATTTTTACCTTTATTGAAATCTTGAGATGTGTTCTTGAGGATGGTGGAGGCTTGGAAGTGCTTGGTATGAGTTTTTGAACCTAAAACCACCATTGAAATCAAGAAACCAAAGAGAGGTTACTATTCACACTATTCACTAGTGAGTTTCTTGAATTTATTCCACCCATCAAAACTTGATAAAAAGAGATGAAAGAATTTTATTACCTTAGTTTAGTTGCTAGGAGGCTTGAGAATTAATTGGGTGATTTTACAAGAGCTAGAACTTGGAGATTTGAATTTGATTTCTTCCTTTTTTGCATTAGGGCCGAATGGAGCTTCCAAGGGGGGTTACCCCCTTGGTTGCTTCTTTTGGATGCTTTGATAGGTTGCTTCTAGGAAGGTGAGGTGATATCTTGCACTTGATTTTATTCTTCCTAGTATAGCATTCTAGGTTTATTCTTTGTAGCAAATCTTGGGGAAAATTCTTTGTAGCTTGCTAGTTTACAAGCTAAACTATAAGGTTAGCTTCCTTATCACACTATTTTGCTAGCTAGCTTGTTCATCCTATGGTTAGCTCACTATTTGATGAAGTAACCATGGTTACTTCCTTACCATGGTTTAGCTAGTGCGCTACGTGTATTTAATCGTTTACGCGTTCGCTCGGTTACTTAAACGTTCTTCGTAATACTTACTCGTAATTGGTTCGCGATGTAATTCCTTTCGTATTTATTCCTTATATTTTTATTTATCCTACTTGAATATAAATCTGTAGGATTTTAATCTCGTAATTATATTGTGATTCCCATAATCCTCGATAAGTCGTAAATACGGTCATTTTTCAAAGTTCGTTTTCTTCGAAAACTAATAGGACTTACATACACTCATTTGGTACGTATAGTCGTAATATCAATTCCGAAACTCATTTTCTCATGCACTACATAGTGTGGGCTCAAAAGTTTTTCCCGTCTGTCAGGGTTACTATTCATCAAACGTTTTACAAGGTCTCAAAAATTCGAGTTATTACACAAGATGTACTGTTGATAAAACCTTATTCTTTAGAAATGTTAATGACTCTAGTATACTTGTTCAAATTTATGTAGATGATATTATATTTGGTTCTACAGATGAAAATTTTTGCAAAAAGTTTGCCAAATTGATGCAAAGTAAGTATGAAATGAGCATGATGGGAGAACTAACTTACTTTCTTGGTTTACAAGTTAAGCAAGTTAGTGATGGAATATTTATTAGTCAAACTAAATATATTCATGATCTTTTAAAGAAGTTTGATCAATGGATTACACATCTGCAAAAACTCCCATGGCCACTGCAACTAAGCTTGAATTAAACACTACTGAAAAGTCTGTGGATATTTCAAGCTATAGGGGCATGGTTGGCTCACTTCTTTAATTAACAGCTAGTAGGCCAGATATAATGTTTGCTACTTATCTTTGTGCTAGATTTCAGGCTGATCCTAGAGAATCTCACTTAGTAGCTATTAAGAGAATTTTCAGATATCTCAAGGGAACACCAAAACTTGGCATTTGGTACCCTAGAGATTCTGGTTTTGATTCAACTGGTTATTCAGATGCAGATTATACAGGTTGTAAAATAGACAGAAAAAGCACAACAGGAACCTGTCAATTTCTAAGGAACAAGCTTGTGTCCTGGTTCAGTAAAAAGCAAAATTCAGTTTCCACTTCTACAGCTGAAGCTGAATATATTGTTGCTGGTAGTTGCTGTGCACAGATTTTGTGGATGAAAAATCAATTGTTGGACTATGGTCTACAAGTGGATAAAATTCCCATTTTCTGTGATAACACAAGTGCAATTGTCATCACTGAAAATCCAGTACAACGTTCAAGAACAAAGCACATAGACATCAAGTGCCACTTCATTAGGGAACATGTGATGAATGGTACTGTGGAACTTCAATTTGTTCCAAGTGAAAAGCAGCTTGTAGATATCTTTACCAAGCCACTTGATGAATCCACCTTTTCAAGGTTGGTAAGTGAGTTAGGTATGCTTAATTATTCTTGAATTATTTCAGATATTTTTGCAAGTTTTAATGCAGCCAGAAACTTAATTGATTTTTCTGTTTCGGATGATATTTTGGCTAAGTCAAAATTTACATCCCGACGAATGTTCATTATCCATCGAGTTTGATCATCCGTCGGAATATTATTTGTTAATAAAAATCAATTACTTTTCTGGATTATTTTATAACCCGACAACTAATTGATTTATCCTCATCCGTCGAATTGTCTCAATTTTAGCTGTTAAAACTCTGTACACTATCCATCGGGTATACTTACAGTTTATAAGTATAACACGACAGATACGTGACATAATTTTTATAGTTTATTTATTTTTTAAACGGCTATTTTGGGCTATATTGATTGGTTACTTTATTTCACTTTATTATTTTTGACAGTTTATATATGAGATAGTATAAAAGCAGAATTCATTTTTATTCTTCTCTTTTATCATTCTCAATCCAATTTCTCTAACTTCCTTTCTTCTCCAAAGCAAATATTCTCTCTACAAATTTCTCATTCTCTAACAATGGCACCAGTAGTCAAAATCATGTCTCAATCTGGATATATCTATGAAAAGAACAACTTTGCAGCACTTGTGAATAAGGAGATTCCTCAGTCTGGAGACTTTCACAAGATGATAGATTGTGTGAAGAGTTGTAAACTCAGTTATGCTATGCTCGAATCACCCACAATCTACTGTGAAGTTGTGGAGGAGATATGGACTACTACCTTGTACAACTCAACTAACAAGACCATAACTTTCACTCTCAAAGGTAAGCATTTTTGTATTAATAGTGACATCACTACTAGAAATTTGTCAATAGACATCGCTTATTAGCCGATGTCTATTTAAAATCCAAGCGATGTCTTTGCATGCGATGAGAAAGGTAGGTACATTACACATCGCTTATTAGCCGATGTCTATACACAGTTTAGACATCATTTTTCTTAACAATGTGATGTATTTTTCTTCAATGTATACCTTCACTATGGTTTCAGTTATTCATTCATATGTCATGTATATCATTTTAAACTTATCACATATAAAGCAATATGATACATTAACATCGAAAAACTTGTTAAACTGATGTGTAACTTAACATATTACATCAGTCTTTTATCAGAAGCGATGTCGTACCTTTCTTTTTTTAATGAAACCGATGTCTTTGTGTGTGTTTAACATCAGTTCTTTCAAAATGTGATATCTATTATATTGTTTTACATCATTCATTTCTTGTGAGCTGATATATGTGCATCAAAAACTCTTCAACCCTGATTTCATAGTCAAGTGTGTCCCTATCTTTGAAAATCCAATATTTGTTCATGTTATTTTCAAACTACCTGATTGTCAAATAACGTATTAATTTACTATATACTATAGTACATTTACTACCTAGTATAATCAATATAAAATTCCTATATTCACTCATAAACCATGCTACTTACAACGACAAGCCCCAAACACAAATATATTTACAAACAACACAAACACAAATATATACAAGCACTTCTTATTACATATAAATCCGTATTTTAACTACACATACAACTACACATGCAACAACTACACATTTCAATTTCACATGCATACATACAACTACACAAATATATACATGCAGCCCAAACATATATAAATATATATGTAAAGAAGAATATACCTAACAAAGCAAGCTCCAAAATCCCAAAAAACACAGCAACAAACTCCAAGACCAAAATCCAACTTAATTAGCTCCGAGCTTTAAGCTTTAATAAACCCTTAGCTACAAGATTTAGCTCCAAGAAACTCTACTCCTCACCTTAAACTTCAATGAACACACTTAACTCCTTAATCTTCGAATTTGTCACAAAAATTGAAACAAATGAGAAAAAAAACATTTGAAAGAAAGACAGTAAGAAATTAAGAGATGAGTTGAAGAAATTGAGAGGTTTAATTGGAGATTCAAGGTCTAATCGGAAAGGGGGAAAGACGGTAAGCATACATTTGAGAGTTCTAGGTTTAGCAGTCGAGAGAGAAAGGGGGAATGAGTTAATAAGTTTTTGTTTTTGTTTTTGTGGAGATTGTAATTTTTTGTTTTTGTTTTGTTTTTGATTTATTTTTAATTTTATGTTATAATGTTATTAAAGTGAATGAGTGAATAGGCGGGATGGGGAAATATACTAAGGGGGGAAAAATTTTGGCTAAGGGCGGGGAGCAAAAGGGAGAAGCAGCGGGCTCTAATTTTTTAAATTGAGCTTAGACATCGGTTATTATGTCAACCGATGTTAAAAGGAAATGGGACATCGGTTTATATGTTAACTGATGTGACGTAGTTTTTAAAAGAACAACTTAGACATCACTTTACTCAAAAGCTGATGTAAACATACCAAAAAGACATCACTTTTTTTATGTGATGTAAAAAAGGCTTTTAACATCAGTGACTTTTCTGACTGATGTCTAATGTGCGATGTCTAAAGCTGATTTTGTAGTAGTGCATTGTCAAAGCATGCTTTAGAATTCCAGATAACACTGCTACTGTTCCACACACAGACACTGATATAGTTAACATGCTAAATTCCGTGGGATATGCATTTTCTACTTCTAAGTCAAGTGAAATTAGGAGGTTAGGTCTTAGAAAGGAATGAAGCTATATGTGTGATATGGTAACTAAAGTATTCTCTGGTAAAATTAGCAATATTGCCTCTAATAAGATCTCCATGCTTAACATGCTTTACATGCTAGTTACTGATAAGTTCTTTAATTTCAGTGACTTAGTCTTGTTTGAGTTAGGATATAAGTTAGGAGAACTTAATAAGAAAGGTAAAAGTATCTATTATGCTAAATTCTTTATGATGCTTGCTAACCATCTTATTGAGAATATTACTGTTGAGAACCCAACCAACAAGCTGAATTGTTGGGTTCAAGAAAGGAGAGTCATTGCTGATCTCAATAGGGAAAGTCACCACAAAGAGGTGCCCCTCGACCTCAGGTAATTGAGGTGAGTACCACTGTCTCCACTCTTCCAACCTCAAACATTTTTTTGCCTTCAAGTATAGCAATGGCATCTGTGTCAATGACCCAACAGATGCCTACCCAAGCTACCAAACCAACAATTTCAAAATCCAAAACTAAGAAAACCCCCTCTGGTTTCTTTCAAAAGAAATCAGTTACAAAATCCACTAAACACAAAGAGGGGAGTGTGAAGGAGAGTGAGCAAGGTGAGGGACAGGGTGAAGATCAAAGAAACCCTAAGGATAAGGCTGGTAAGATGAGTGTACCTAAACCTAGCCATACCATAGTTTCCCAACAAACTGTGGTTGTTAATAAGGAAATAAGCTCACTTCTAGTTTCATCCTCCCAAAAGGGTGTTACTATTGAAACAAGCTCCCAACCAGGAGCACAGATCAAGAGGGTTAGGGACACAAGTTCACCACAGACTTATGCTAGAAAGAAAAGATCAAAAACCCTTGGGGATGCACAGGGAACACACACAGTACAAACTGGTGCTAAAGACCCAGTCATTGCACCATCTCAAAGTCAGATTGATGTGGCTCCAATAAATGTGGAGTCACAGTCAAAATCATTAATAATTGAAGCACCTGAAACACCAAATTCACCCACACACTCACTGGATGTTGACATGATCAATACATCACTTCCAAATTCTCCATCTTTAACTCTATTGGAGAAGCCAAAAGTCCAAGCAAGTGAGCATCATCTTTTAGATGATTTGTTGGCTCACTTGCCATTTCTTTCTGAGTCTGTTGAGACATCTGTGCCTAAATTTTCATCAATCTGCACAGAGTCTACAATAGTCTCCACTCCAAACTCATTCATTTCTTGTATTCCGGTGGATATTCTTCATTCGTCGAGTAGTGGTTGTATCCTGACGGATGTGCCTAACAGCAGTCATCCGTCGGACAGCCAAACTACTATCCCAATGTATATTCATCATCCGTCGGGAGTCTCTGCACAACTTCAAATTTCTTCAATTATCACAAGTGCAGAGGACTTAGTAGTAGTACAATCACTCTTAGGACTGAGGGAAGGGAATGAACTGAGTGAGAGGCTGGGTTGCTCCCAGGTAAAAGGAGAGAAAATGAATGAACTTATGCAGTCCATTTCTTCAGGTGTGGAAAAAGTGAGTGAGGGCAGTCCTACCTTAGATGGTGAAGGTGAGGGTGGGAAGCCAAGGGGAGCCCTTGATGCAAAAATAGAGAGATCATGAGAGAAATGCAGGTACTGGAGAGATAAAGATGGAGACCATTGCTAGTGAGTCAATGAATGTCAGTGATGCAGAAAGGAAAAGATTATTTCAGCTAGAATATCAAGCTATCATAGATTCTATTTCCCTAAATGCTGAGATATTTACTCATCCTGCTACAGCCTATCAAACTCTAGTTGTACAGGGCAATGAGGAGGCTGAAAAGATGCTCAACTTGGTGCACATTACTCAATTACTATAAAGAGCAAATGATGTAATCACTGCTATGCCTTCAACTACTGGCAGTGATTTTGAACTGGCTGAAGACTCATTTGGGGATGCTGGTGGGGATGATGAGGAAGACAGCATGAGCATAGGGGGAGATGCATATGTTCCTTCCTGGATGCTAACTAAAGAATGTTCCTACTCACATCTCCAATCAACACTATTCAAGCTGATTCATGACACCCAAATAGCCATTCAAGCATCTATAAATGCCAACACAAAGAGGCTACTTACAACACATCTTGAAGCTCTTCTGCTGTATAAGATTCAAGCTCTCCAACACAGTCAAAGTGTGGATGAAATCAAGCAGGAAGTCTCTGAAGTAAAACATGATTTCATAGCAAGGTTGGATGCTAGACTTCCTGGAACCACCATGACTGAGATAGCTCAGAAGCTAAGGAAGGAAGCTGATCTCAATAGAAAGGTTGAGGCTATGGACTCTAGCTTATCTGATGTGGAGAAATCAATGGCCAAGATACTTGCTAATCAAGAAACTCAGACTGCTCTGCTCCAACAGTTGGTGGCTGCTCAACTCCCTTCCACTCTACAACTTGATGCTAACAAAAAGGGGGAGAAAGGCTCATCTAGTGAGGGGGAGAAACAGCTCAACATCCAAGTCAACAAAGTAAGTGTGCCAATAATTGCTTTCACAAAACCACTAGTCATGGACAACATTGACATCATAAATCTGGTAGCAGCAAAACTGAAAACAAATGACAAACTGCTAAAGATTTATGTAGCAGCAGCTGAGAAGGAATTAAAAGAAAAATGGAGAAAGATAGATGCAGAAATTTAACAGAAGTTTGGGCCAATTCAGAAACCAGACAAAATCTTCACTTATCACTCTCAAGTCAAGAATATTTCTGTGAATGAAATGAGTATGAATTATCTGGAAAAAGGCCAAACATTTTGCATCAAATCTCCAAAGGCAAATCTGATCATGAAGCCTAAAAGAAAATACTCAAAGTTTTCAGACAAAAATCCTATGGATATTGTGTATGAAACACCTAGACCAGATGAGAAGAAGCTGTTGGCTAGGTCAATTGTCTTTTTCAAAGGTCCAGCCGGTTCATCACTTAAAAGAAGAATTGCCAAGATCTACAGAAATGGTAAAGAAATTTGTGTGGTGGATGGACACCCTCAGTTTGTAGAAGCTAAAAAGGAAGAGAAGGAAAGAATCAGGCAAGAAAAGAAGCAAGCTGCCTTAGATGCTAAGAAGCTCAAAAAAAAGAAGGAGCAAGCTGCTATCTTGGCCAAACTTCAAGCTGTGAAGACTACAACTGAGATTTCTGCACAACCATCTGTGATTGCTGAACCTCAAGATTAGAAAGTGCAAGATGAACCACAACATAAAAGAAGATTCAGATACAAGCTCCACTCCAAAAGAAAATTGGACTTCAGTGATGAGGAAATGGAAGACTACATTCCCAAAAAGTCTACAACTTCAACTCAGACATCAAAACCCTCAATGGTATTTGAAGAATTCAAGGTGATGGATCCAACAAGGAATATTCATGGTGAGCCCATAAGTCCAAAGGATGAGCCAGTAGACTGGGATAGTTTGTCAATTCCTGAACTAAACATTCCAACCTTCAACAAGCCAAAGAAGACAAAGACTGGAGCAAGCAAGAAAGTGAAGACTGTGACTCTCAGATCCAAGACCCTAACCAAATCTCAACCCACAATCAATAAGGAAGATCTATTATACATCTGTGACATCAAGGAGTTCTCTGAAATAAACCTCTACTTGGAAGAATTGGAAGAAGTAAGAGGGATTGATGCCTACAGACATCTTCCTGAAAGACTAGTATTCAAGTATAAGGGAGGGAAAGAGATCACATTGCCACTGCACAGGATTCTTTAAGAAAGCTAATCTGTACTGATAAAGCTCTATTCATCCTTTAAGAAGAACTTTGAATTTAATGTAACTGCAAGGAGAATAGTCCTAAAGAAAATAGAGGAACTAAGGAGCAATAGAGCCAAAGATGCACTTCCAAAAACTCTATCTATTCCCTTCACAAGAAAGATAGTACATTTGAGGCCTTATTGGCTGATGGAATTCATGGATGATAAGGGAGTTAGAAGATTCTTCAGACTGGATGACCAACTGAGTATCTCTAGCAATGAGACTCTTTTGGAAATGCAAGAAATGTTAGATTTATCTGAAATTGATGAACTTGAATTCCACAGACAACTCCAAAGTCAGATAGAAGAGAACAACAGGAGGCTTGGGAAGAAATTCAGACAATCAAGGAAATAAATTTATCTGCTCAGGCTAGAGGAGCACCTTGATAATGATTGTGAGCAACTTTTTTGTATACTTTGCTTTGTTCAATTTTCAGTAAATTATGTAGCACTTATTAGTTTTATCTACTATATTTCATTCTATATTTTTAGGGTGTTTTGTTATCATCAAGTTTCTCTTAATTTATGGCTACAATTTCAGTAGACATAAATTGAGGGAGATTGTTAGGAATATGTTATGAACTTGATGACAGATTAAACAAAACACCTTAGTAGATTTAACTTAGTTAATTTTGTAGCACTCGACGGATGATCAAATATAGTCCCGACGGATGATTTAATATAGTCCCGACGGATGACAATTTGACATCCACCGGGTGAGTAGCTTATGTAACAAATAAGTATTGTAGCACATTTCTGCAAACAACTTTGTGTAGATTCTGTAGGAGTATATGAGTCATGTTGACTACTAGTGGATATGCAGAATACATTGATTAATTGTAAATATAAGATGTCTTGTAATTCTGTATAAGTGAAATAGAGTCAAGTGACAAATAACTACCCGACGGATGATCAATAAAGCTACCCGACGGATGACAAACATGTACCCGATGGATGATCAAATTCAAATATCTGTTGACAGTAACAACACAGTCACATGTGTTGGGTGTTTGCAAAAGGAATGTGGCAGCCTGTTAAGCAGGGATTTGAGAACAAAGAAGAATTTCCATTTCCATGCAATTATGAAGATATTCAAAGATGCTGGAATAGAGTAGTGAAGCAGCATGGAGTTAGACTAAATATGTTTTGTTTTATTATCTTGTCTTATTGTTATGTAAACTTGGTGATATATAAACCAAGTGTAGCTAGTGGAAAAAACAACTAAGCAAACACATTTTAAAGAGAGATAGAAAAAGCTGTACTAGTCAAGAATTTCTCTGTAGTTTGTTTGTTCTACTTGTAAGCAGCTGTGAGCTTTTCAAGCTTCACAGGGTTCTCATTCGATATATATATATATATATATATATATATATATATCTTTGGTGGATACTTTAAAATCTACCAGAAAGTTTTAAAAGCCTGTGTTCTTATTACTTTATGTTTTGATTTATATA
Source organism: Apium graveolens (assembly GCF_009905375.1). NCBI lineage: Eukaryota > Viridiplantae > Streptophyta > Magnoliopsida > Apiales > Apiaceae > Apium > Apium graveolens. The sequence goes on from NC_133654.1 coordinate 222,026,280, forward strand.
ATCCTTTCATTCTGCACTGAGCAAATCAAACACTTATATATATTCAGTTTGAACAGTTTTAAAAACTTGAGAAAATAGCCAGAATTACATTCAACACCCCTTCTGTAATTCTTGTTGTATTGTTAGGGGATAACAAGATCAGACCCATAAAAACCCGGCATATCGAGCTTTCCATACCTCCAATTGATATGGCCAACACCTGGTCTAAAAACACCTCCCCCTCCATCAGAGTTTTCCCCAACCCAATTTCGTCCTCCAAACCCTTTATTCTCTTAATCCTTGATCTCATCGCCAACCCACATAACCCCGACTTAGGACTGGAGAATAGCATATCAGCATGATTGACACTGCTTTCATCCTTATCTTGTTGCAGTACTTGTTTTGATTGAAACCCTGTTAGTGTTACCTTCATCTCCACCTGAAATTTAAGTTGGTCACTACGCATTTTATTAATTAGGGTTTTGTGATACTCCATACTCCTATTCACTCTTCCTCCAACCGGCCTGTTAAAGCTTCAAAATCTGCCCCCGTCTTCTTAGTCGCCAAGGTTTGACCCTCCATCAAAACCTGTGTCAAAGAGTGACGCATAGCTTCCATGGCTTTCTCGACATCATTTATGACCATACCCTTCAGTGATTCTTCCATGTCCGCCATCTTCTCCACAATTAAATCCACCCATTGAGCAACCGTGGGTGGCCCATTAGATCGTGTTGCTCTGATACCAAATTTATAATACTCTACTATAAACTATAAACTTACAAGACTAGATAAATAATTAAATCTACTGAACTCCACTCAAACAAGCTTAATATGCATAAATATAGTTGAATACATATCGAGGCATTCGAGAGGCCCGTCTCTCCATGACCTGATTAGACTACACATATATCAAATAATAACCAGTCTCCCTTTCCCAATTACATATTATTTTCCCTTGAGCTTGTAATGACCATTTCACCCTTTGGCCTACCTGGTTATCGACCCTTTATTTTAAATATTATTGCCTTTTATTAAATCTGGTCCAATTATTTTCTTTCCCCTCTGCTTTCTTCTGCAATATGTCTTTAGTGGTTCTGTAGTATTCGAGTGCATCACAACTTCATGCATGGAATTCTTATCAGCAAGTAGCCATTTTGTGGGAAAGTTGAATAACAATTCTTGATTCTGTCGAACTAAGGCAATGGCATCTACATACAAATCATCATATTGTGACATATTTATGACATCTTCATTTCCTTTAGCGCCAGGTGAGGTATGTTCTTCGTATGAAGAAGTCCTCTAATACTTTTTGTCTAATCTTGAAGCGTCAAGTAAAATTTAAAGAACAACTGTGCCCCTTTTTCTTTCTAAAGGAGATAGAGTGTCCAATTTACTATGGCTCTCTGATAGACTATATATTGATATATATTTTATTCTTCATATTTATTATATTTTGCATTTAGTTGGATTTTTATTAAATAAAGTTTAATATTTTATTGTAGAAATTAAGGAATCCTAAACTTTGAAGGATTGGGGAATAAAAAACTGATTTTGGAGATTTATTATAATGAAATTCGGATTTGTTGGATTGTATGCACATGCTACATTGTTTGGGTCAAATCTTGAGTTCTAGAAGTCCAAATTGGACGATTCAACATCCCACGTGAAGATAACGAGATTGTATTTCATTCCAAGGTGGTCAAGGGATCAAAATCAACATGGAGCAGTCCAGACTTTCTTAAGAAAAGTCAACTACGAATTTTATCCAGAAAACAGAATCAGTTTGGGAAACTTATTTGTAATTTTCTAAAAACATTAAAAATAAATAAATTAATTATATATATAGATACATCAGATATTGTTATTAGGTATTAAGTTCCGCCGGAAGAAAAAGAGAGGCTACGCTCAAGAGGGAAAAACTGGAAGAAGAGGAGATTGCTGCATCTATAGTTTTCCTCTTTTCTCCTTACTTTTCTACCATGTTTACATACTCTTGTGTATTATTTTCTTTTGAGATGATGAACTAATTTTCTCTCTAGGACTTTAATCGATTATTTTTTTAATATATAAGTTGTATTCTTTTCTCTCTGTTTTTGTGGTCGTATTAATTGTTTATGTTGATTTGTGTTTAATGTTTCTCAAAGATTGATCACCCTGGAGATTTATTTTTTATTTAGGCGGACTTGGAAGAGAAACCCTAAGTTAATACTAAACAATATATCTTAGGATTGATATTCATATTAATTTATGGTTAGGATAGGAATATACCTAAACACCCTAAGAAGTCCAATTAAGACGAAACACAATGTTTTTATGCTTTTAAATTTTACATAGGAATATGGGGGTAATTTCATAAATTAGAGTCACTTGAGATTTGGAAGGTCCTTGTGAATACATGATTGTCTAATATTAGCAATTAGACCATGAGAATAGAGGTTAATGAAGAAGCTTATTGAAGAATATTAGATGAAGTTAAAGGCCTAGTTTTCATTCTCTTGGAATTTATTATTCACTTTTGTGTTAGTTTAATTATATAGTAATAATTTAATAATAACTTCACTTGATTTTTATTTGACTTGAATTGAAAGAAAAATAGTAATTGGTATTTAATAGGTTATTAATAGTCTTCGTGGGAACGAACTTATACTACTTGTTGCGGTACGTGCTCTTGCGTTAAATTTGTAAAACCGATAACAAGTTTTTGGCACCGCTGTCGGGGTCTATTTTTAAGTATTTTAATGTTAATATTAGTACACTATTTAGTATTTTGAGATCAAGTTACTAATTATTGTCTTTTTCAGGATTGATAGAGAAGGCATATTGAGCTTGTGAACATATATGTATTCTAACTATGATTTTAATTCATCTGACTTGTTAGAACGTTACCCATACTTACATCAAGTCAATAATTGTAATTCTCATATGCTTAACTATGTGATACAAAACGAGTCATCATTATGAGAGGGGTCAATAGGTTGGTATGTTCTTAAAGAATTAAAAGATGGCGTAACATTGGAAGAGGGATCAATAGAATTAAATTCTAGTACAAAACATAAGAAAGATGATGAATTTGAAATTCCGTCTTGTATTTGTCCCTCTGCTTTTCAAGAAAATATTTTAGTTCCTGAAAGTTTTAGTGCCAATGATGAAGTTAATGTTTTAATTGATCCCTTCATGTTGTGTGAAGTAGAAGATAATTCGGTTGAATTAAAACTGGACTTTGATGTGGTAGTTCTAAAATATGATGAAATTGAGTTGGGTAAGTTTAATATAGAAGATCAGGATTTGTCTTATGTTGATCCTATTTGGGAGGCATTTTTGAAGCGTAAGTACTCTAATATTTATGCTAAATTTTTTGAGTATTACTACATTCCGGTTGAGCATGATGCTAGAATTGTCTCCCAATATTTAGGTGTTCTTCTTTGCTTCATGTATTAAAATAAATTAAGAATATATAAAATTAGGAGATATGCTAAATTATACTCCCTCCATCCCACTGGATTCTTTACATTATTTTCTGGTACGCTTTTCAATACTCGTTTAAACTATAATTCCATAATATTTTTTTAATTTTTTTCTGAATAAAAGTTTTATGTTTAAACTTTTATTCAATTTTTTTTAAAAAAAATATTATGAAACTATACTTTATAGAAGTCTCGAAATACGTACAAATAGTGAATGTAAACATCCCAGTGAAACGGATGAAGTGTGCTTTTACACCCCATTGATAAACCATGTATATGACATTAGTTTAGCCAAAGAAAATAAATAAGGCGCTTTTTGGTAGGCAACTCAAAACTATAGGTTAAGTTAGATTTTGATTCTTTTTTTCTCCCACAAGTTACGGTGATGTATTTGTTTGGAGTGGTTGCAACAGACGTTGAAGATTAAAAATTCGCAGAAAATTTTCTGGTTGTGTCAGCTGCCTTGTTTTTGAGTTTCCCGAAGTTTCAATGGTCGGATCATCCTGAATTTTGGACAGTATCTTCCTTACTATGATATTCAAGTCTTGAACGGTGGAGATCCGATTTGGAGGTCCAGAAGGTCAATTTATTAAAATCAGAACAGAAGCTACTCACACCGCGATGAAGGTTGAACTCCCTTTGGTGAGGGGAATAGAATTGGACGTCTACCCATGGGGAGAGCCTGGCTATCTATGGGTAGAGCCTGGCTACCCATGGTACAAAAAGTTGTTGTTTTTGTACACATTGGCTACCCAGAACAACATTCGTCTGTAATTATAGGGAGTTTTATTTTATTTTCTTTTGGTGTAGTTTTATGATGTGAATATTATTGCGTGTTATAGTGTAGTGTGTTTAATAAAAGAAAAAATATTAAAAAAATCAAAAAATTTATGTAAATAATTACCTTATCTCAAGAGCATGTTAGCATGCATAAGTACCCGTTAATTTCGCATGATTAATCCTGAGTGTTCTATCCGTGAAAATCATTTGATGCTTGATAATTCCTTGTGCATGCTTGCGAAAATTTGAAAAATTGAGATCCTTCTTAGTTATTTTCAGTGAGTCGAGTAAGCTTTTGCCTTGTGAGGATTTGAGCCTAATTTATGATTGATACATTCTTTATCAATCGCTTTCATTTTTTTCGTGATGTTCATCATTTGCATGTTGCATGAATCAATAGCAACCAAATGACTCTCAGGTGAATTCTCGTTTTGAGAGTTCAAATTCAAAAGCTCCGTTAACATTATTTTTTCATTTCTAAGTAATTACTTAGTGTTTTTTTATATAAAAAATTGTCCCTGAATGATGGATACCTCATGCTATGTTTTGTATTTCTTGCCCTCAAGACCAACCCTGAGTATAAAAGGACCATGTTGATTTATTCTAAAATATATCAAACAGTTACAAACTTAAAAATTTATATCATATACATGAAATGATGACTTAATAGATCTTGCAACAAAAACAAAATGAATCTTTAGATACTTAATAAACATTTATTGTACCATAAACAATGGATCGAGCATAGAAATTCATATAAACATGGTTGTTCTTGACATTTCAGAGTTCCAGGGGAGACGAAAAAAAGATGGGCACCTAAAAATGTTACTCTAGTTATTTATATAAACAATTAGGGGAAAAATAATGAAGGTATTTATATCATTGTTCACAAACAAATCATATGTATATTACATTATTATAGCTAGAGACAAGGAAACTTCAAGAATTGGCAGGGATAATCTTAGTAATATGTCGTTGTTTGATAGATCGCTGCAAAGCTCACGATGTTAGCGGTCTTGAAAAGCGTTAGTATCATATGGAAAATAGTAAAGACACAAAACAATATGAACAATTTTTATGATGAGCCAATTAAAATGTAAGGTCCCTAAGCTGGATTTAAACTGAGGTCACTGAAGTAGATATTATACGACTGAGTGACTAAAAACTAATAACAGGAGTTATTTATAGTGTCAGGTAAATAAACTTGAAATTACATATAACCAATATTATGTACCTCACTTAAGTCGGGTATTGATCCTTGAAAACTGCATTGCAGTTGCTAAGAGTCCTTCCTGATACAAAAAATGAAACGGGTTAAATATCAAAGTGGTCACTCAACTGAAGGCCATATATCAATTTTATCATCCAACTTAATGGGGTATAATTTAAATCATTAACGCCAAACTAAATATCAAATAGATACATCTAAATATTTGCTTAAGAACAAAAAATTATTTTTATGGAGTTCTATACATATTTATTGCATGTTACTATAACCAAATGCAAAGTTATGAATTCTTGTATTTTACATAATATAGGTAAATATTTTAAAAAATAATATATTAATTATTTATATTTTTGAAGTTATTTTTTAATTTTAATAAATATAATTAGTATATAAATTTTATAAAATCTAGATATATTATCTTAAATACTAGAATTCATAATTTTACATTTGGTTGCTGAAGAATTCAAGAAATATGTATAGAATTCAATAAAAATATTTTTTAGTTATTGAGCAGATATTTAGAGGTATCAATTTGATATTTAATTTGACTTTAGTGATTCAAATGATACCCCATTAAAAAAATTGATATATGGCCTTCAGTTGAGTGAATACTTTGATATTAATCCCAAAATGAAACTTTAAGTAATTGACATATGCTGAATACTTTGATATTTAACCCAAAATGAAAATATAGGTAATTGACATATGTTGTGTGGGCTTTTTCTCAGTATGCATATACAGAAACATACGAGTAACATTTAAATAGATGTAATGGACAATGGATACGAAGACGAGACACCATGGGAGCGACTTCAATGGTTAGCATCTTTCAAGGTCGTCAACTTTTCAACATATTCAAAAATATTGTATTCTTTTTGTATTTTTTCCTTACAAATCAATTTTTTGGCACCATTCTTTCATAAAACACTCTAATGGTTGGAGTAACATTTTCTAGGCACTTATCTTTAAATCATCTTGATGAGATTGCGTTCTCTTTTTCTTATATCTGTATCACGAGGTGCTTGTATTACGAATATACGTTTATGGTCACTTGTTTCTTCTCTGGATGATTTTTTGTTTCTTGATCCCTTTCTCTTGGTCTTGTTTCTTCTTCTGTTTGCCTTTATTTCTTTTCACCTGCTCCTCCTGGACCTATTTTTTTCTCTCTCGTTCCTTCTCAACTCTGTTTCTCTCTTCCATTTTTTTCTTCTTTTCTTTCTCTTATTTCCTTTTCTTCTCTTCCTTTTCTTTTCTTTTGAATTCTTCTCTCAATAACTTCATTTCGTCTTTGTTCCTTCTTCTCTCTTCTTGTTCCTTCTCATTTGCTCGTTTTTTTCTTTCTTTCTTGTCTTTTCCTTCTTCTGTTGTTGTTGGTATTTATATATACCACACATTAATTGGCTGTCTATTTTGAGATGACAGGGCATAAATCATAATCATTTGGAAAGTATTCATGCATTAGCTGTTTGTTACCGTCCATGTCTAATGCCGATAATCGTCAATTTTAGTTTTTAACTTTCTCTTTATCAAGTCATCATATGAACTATAAACCCCGTAAAGTTTATAATCTCCATCGATTAATTTGACGTTTAATTAGTCAAAACCATTATAAATACAATTGCAGACCAGTATAAAGAGTACTCCCTCCGTCTCATTCGATTGTTATTATTGTTCAAATTATTCTTCACATAATTTGAATGATATTAACAACCAACCTATCGGAACGGACATAATCTACTGGGACCTAGGATTAGTTTTCTATATCATTAACACTCTATACTTTTTAAAAAAAATACTATACAATAAATAACATTCATACCTAAAACGGTACAATTAATTTATTTGACATGTTATCATATTTTAAATTACATTTATAAAAAAAATATTATGTAAAATTCATACCTATGTAAGAAAAGCTCATAAAATGAAGGTTTCCCTAAAAGTAGCGCCGAAGCAGGATTAAATATAAAGAAAAGTATGCGACCTTGTTCTTAGATAACCTGGTTGGATTATGAATTGGTGCATCTAGATGTTCCTACAAAATGGAAAAATTTCAAAATTGATACAACCATCGTTCGATACTCTACTCTTGGGGAGACTGTTTATCTACTGGATGCATCTAATTGGTTAATTTTGTCTTGTGAAAGAGGGTAGGAAGATTTTGATTATAGATCAATGTAGTTGTAATCTATTCACATCAAATATGTAATTGCAGTGAATGTTATTAAGGATGTTGTAAGCGGAAACAATAATTTATAAATAACGGTTAGACACGGAGGAATTTGTTAGCAACAAAATTTGAGATTTGTATCCGGAAACAAGATCTATGAAGGTGTTTTTTTGCTGGAAAATTGAACAGAGTGTGGTGATTGTGTTTAATGGTGGCTGAGATTGCTTAAGGTTAGTGGTGACCCCTTTTGTGCTCTCAACTTCTAACCCCTTGCAATTTGACTATGTATCCCTATTTATAAGGAATCAATCCAATATAGTTCTTGAAGAACAAGAAAGCTAATGAACTTAGATTTCTCATCTCGAGGCTCAGTAGGAAACCTACGAGAAATCATCTTCTACTAGCTTTAGGAATGCTGTCGATGTGTCCTAACCATAAAGGCCCAAGGCTCATCCGTGGCTTCGAAACTTCACGGATAAGGCATCTCCCCGGCCGAGTATAACCCTCTGCTACCAATTGCTTCTCTAGTCTATGGGCGCATGTATAGTCGTGATTTACCCTTAATATTGGACGCATCCTTGTCCCCCGAATAAGGAGCCCCTGCCAGATTATAGGACAAGTGATCCCAAACTTTTGGGTGCAAAGTGCAGGATAATCAGAAGTCTCCCAACGAGGACACCCATTGACTAAAGAGCCAGAGCGCCTGAAGCACACACCATAGTTCACCCCACATCCCCATTGAGGACACTCATTATGTTGTCCAGTAATACTACAATTGTTTAAGGGGGTTAGATACAATTGTATAGATGTTTCGAACATGTATAAAATTATAATAATTCTTTATATTTCTGATAAAAACTGTTACAAACTCTCTCAAGAAATACTGATGTTCTTGAGAGCTGCTAGGTCGTACAATGCTCGAGTTGATCACAATGTGATAATCTAAAATGTGTTTATATAATACACAGCTGCTACAAATCAATCTAAGATATGTATTATCAATTACTAACAAAATATGATACATATTTTTAACTGAATATATAAAGTCCTATCACTCAGAACATAATAAATATCCATCCCTCATATTAAAGAACATAATCAATCTTCACAGCTGACCGCCCTCAGATGCTGATGACATGCAAATACTGATGATACATCAAATACTGACGACACATCAAATATTGATAACATCTAAAATGCAGTCAGATCCTGAGCTTCTTCTGATCACTGAGAATCAGCACGTAACAATCTTGTTAGGAATATGTTATGAACTTGATGATAAGTTGTCATATCCGGGATATATCGTGTGATTATTTTGCTATTAAATAATTATTATGTGTGTTAAGTATCTATTCTGTGAGTTAATTGTTAAATGCTATCTGTACTTGGATATTCAAAAATAATATTAATTGAGTATTTTAATTTTTATATGTCCAAAATAAAACATAGATAATTGTCATATCTTCTAATTATTTTTATGTTGATTTATGGATTTATAAGAATCATATGAAATTTCTAAAATCTTTTTCCGAGTATTTAAAACCTATTTTATAAAAACGGGAACCAACCGACGTCACCCGTTGTTACGTTTTTGGAACCCGAAACTCTTCCGAGAACTCCTTCCTAACCTAATTGTAATATTCTGAGCATATTCCATGTTTCAACTTTTTCGATCTGGCGTACGGTTTTTTTGCGCGGATCCCGGCGCAACATTTTCGATACAATATTCGTTCTGATAAATCAATAAAACCCGTATTTTCGATAAACGGGAGCTTTCTATTAAACTATCCCAATTATCACTTCGTAGTACGTGTAACCAGGCGCTGAGACCAAGACCGCAGTACAAATTATACTGATTTGGATAATTATCCCGAAAACCGATACCGTTTGGATCAGTTTTTATAAATAAACTTACCGTTTTATATCCGGAATGATCCAACGGGATACTAATTTTTCGTAATTATAAATAGCCTTTTACCGTATTTTATTTCGTATCAAAATCATTTGCAGATAGTTAATTTTATAATTTTCAGAGAAAACCCCTAATTACATAAACTGTTCTAAGAATCAAACAGCAAAACGAAGGCGTTACCAATCTCTGTTTTCAAAGCTTGAGTAACCAAAATGAAGGATTTGAAGTGTTCTACCAGATTCTGAGCTTTGTTTTACTGCAGAAATCAAGGTTTATTTTCTATAATTTTATTTATTTTCGAATTAAATTTATTAAAAATATGAATTTTTATCCGGATGATTATTTGTATGATTTGATGATTGCATGTTGTAGAGCTTGTTTTCCTGATGATTTTGATATATTATACGTCTGATTTGGAGTTCAATAACATGTTCAAAATTGAGTTTGATTTTCGAATTTTAAAATTAGGGTTTATAACCCGTATGAATGTTCTTAATTGAAATTTGGGGGTTTCCTATTCTGGAATAGATTGATGTTGTGATATAGTGGATTGTATTCTCTGTGAAATTTGCAATCTAGTCGTATAAGTTTCATGAATCACCGAGGTCTGTAGAGAAGGGAGTTGTCTTTTGAAATTTTCCGAATTTCGCCGGAAACTGGCAAACTTCACGGCCAAATTCCGGCCAACTCAGGGATGATTAGAATGATTTGTTGGTATGGTTGAGTTCCTGGTGAAATATAGATGTGATCTGGAGATGTTGGTGGGGTGAGGACGCCAGGAACGTGTTCTCCGGCCACCCCTGTATTTTCCGGCGACGGGGCTGGAAAATTACAGTTTAGTACCTATAGTTTTGAAAACGATGCAGTTTGGTCCCTGAAGTTTCCAAAGTTTGTAAATTTAGGATTCCTGTTTTAAAAATGTTTAAAAATCATATTTCCTATTTATTTTTATTATAAAAATTTGTTTTTAATTTCTGAAAATTCTAAAAATTATTATTTTAATTCCGAAAATGATTTTTAATTCAAAAATAAATATGAATTAATCAATTAATTAATTTCAGTTAATTTTTAATTGATTAATTGGTCAATTAATTCGAAAATTAATTGATTAATTGATTTAGTTAATTATTAATTGATTTTAATTAATTATTTAATTAGATTTAATTATTTAAAAATGATTTAAAAATTCTGAAAAATAGTTTCGAGCTTTAAAATATTATTCTAAATTATTTTTAAGGCTCGATAATTATTCTAAACTTGTTTCGGAGCCAGAATTGGCCAACCGAACCCTGTTTATTAACCCGAAATTGATCCAACTACCCGTTTTAATTCCGAAAAATGTTTTAAAAATCATTTTAAATACCAAAAAGCCTATTTATGACCCGAGACTTCTTTATAAATAATATATCAATGATTATGTGATGTATTATGTGCTATATGTGACTTGTTGATTGACTATTAGTCTATATATTCGGTGTTTACTTGATAATTGCATAACTTTCAATCCGTTAATCGGATTTGGATAAAACGAAGGGTAGATAGAAGTATGTGTTGAATAGAACTCTATGAGTCGATTTTTGATAGATGCTTATGATATATGAGCAGAAGAGGCAAGGCGTAGGAAAGGGAAACAGGTAGTTGAGGAGTAATACGGTTGTGATTGGAAGCGAGTGCAGTGTAGTAAGCTAATACCAGGCAAGTGTTCTGAATTTTCTCGAGATATTGTAGTACTTGATAGTCTTGTTGATATTGCAAGTGCTTTGAAGCACTGAAAGCCAAACCCTGATTCCAGTTATTGTTCTTGAGCCATGAACCTTATTCTTTCTATACCCTTGATTGTTGTATACCCAAACACAAACCTCAAGTATACGATATTTCTCAACAATTACATACAAAATAAATATTAAACACTGAACCAGATTGCTTACACATTCAAATCTTTGTATTTTATGCTGTGGAAGACCAAATCCTTGAAACCCTGAAACATTGATTCATTTTATCCAATTCTTTCATTACCCAGCATCCAAGCTTTGAAATTATCTTATTGATCCTTACAAGGATTGAAACCCTTTCATTGTTAAACACTTATTGTTGTTAATGATTCTGGTTATTGTTTATTATTTTTTATTCTATTATTATGTTAGAATTGGATTATTTTTTATAAAATTGTGGACCGGATTTGTGGTCAGACCATATAATGGTCAAGTTAGGCCAATGTGTGCCTTGGATCCAGTAGTTAGAGCAATGTTGTGTGCCTTTCTCGGGGTTAGTGCGTGACTGATCAACACCCTAACCTTGATTTTTAAATTAAAAGTATAGTATCCAATTCTAAATCATAATCCATTGTTCACTTGATATCATAATCATGTTCACCTGATGATCATTATTCTTAGTTTTATCATTGTGACTTGCTGAGCTAGTTAGCTCATTTGTGCGATATTGTTTCTGTTCTTATCCAGTTAAGAAGGAACCGGTTGGTACCGCGGATTCCCAGTCCGGCGCGAGAGCTAGGGGTTCAGGTTGATTGAGCTGAGCTAGTAGGCTTCTTTTGGGATAATTTAAGTCTGTAAAAGTTTGTAATAATGTTTAATACTCAGTTTTGAGTTTGGAATAGTTGGGATTTGAACGGTATGTAATATAAGTAGATGTGTGGCTTGTGTGCATACTTTAACCTGTTGCGATCCGTGGTAGTTGGTAAGTAGGGTCACTGCATATTATGATTATCTTTATTATTGTTATAAGCAGGTTATAAATAAGGCGTGTGTGGACCCCAAACTTCTGACCCGGGTTTGGAGGGCGCCACAGGTTTGGTATCAGAGCTACAGGTTATAAGTCACTGACACAAGCCTAGGTTGACGGGAATGGGTAGAGGGTTAGGATTAGAAGTAAGGAATAGAAAGATAGAACATCGAGAGGTTGAGTGCTTTGGTATATCAGGTATTAGTGTAATTCGCGTTATGGTACGAGATTTTGATATTGCGATATGATTTCAGATAGCAGCGATGTCTGACTCTTTGATTCCCATATCAGCTTATCACTCAGAGCCTTCAGTTGGAGTGCCGTTTTCGGATCCACGTCCTGTTGTTCTACCAGTGTTGGCTATATTATCTCCACCTGTATTGCAGCCCGTACCATTGCAGGTTATTCCACCTCCAGGCATGAGGCCACCTGTCAGAGGACCCCCACCAGCTGATTCAGATTCCACTGGGTATTCAGTTGTGAGTGCCCCATTCCAGTCTATATTGCCCCCAATTCCTTATTACCGATATGAGGCCCTTCTATTGGAGCGTGATACCTTGTTAGCCCAGATCAGAGAGCTACAGCATATTATCAGGACTACAGATGTTGATCGTGGTGTGAGGGAGCTTCGAGAGGAGATTCATGTGACATGGAGGGTTCTGGAGGCTAGGCTACATGGAGCTACACTACCTGGCAGAGGCCCTGATGCACTGATGGGCTGGGCTACTGAGGTGATGGAGGACTTTGAGAGGCTGGTAGGACCAGAGTTTCCTTGGAGTTGAGCCAGAGATTCAGAGATGGAGATGTTGAGCAGTGTTGTTATGGTTATATAGTATGTACAGTAGTGTGTAGTGTGTATCAGTAGACTTTTGAGTTGTATTTATAAACTAGCTATGCTGACTAGTGAGTAGGTTGTTGTACCCTTTTTGCTTTTACTTCCGAAGCATCTTTACGCTTGTACTACCTAAAACTTTTGATCTATATATATCAGTACCTTTTCCTTTCCATTACTATCATTTACTTTATTGCACCAGTTATACCCCTGTGATACCATGTACCCTGTTTTCCATAACTATTTATATTCTGTAAAGAAGCATGCAATTTACTTAGTTACAACTATTTTCAAAAAGAGATATTTCTGTTTTGCAAAACTGTTCTTCTATGCAAAAGATTGATTAAAAAGCTAAATAAGTTGATTGATTCTTTACAGAAAATGCTTCCTAAAAGAAATACCCGCACCAACACCCAGAATAAAGAAACCAACAACAATAACAACCAAGATGATACAAATCCAAATGTGAACCCAGGACCTATGGACCCAGCAATAGCCCAGATTCTTCAAATCTTGGCCCAACAAACAGTTCACCTGGTACAACAACAACAAAGACAGACCAACCCCCAGGTAACTTTTAAAACTTTTCAAGCAGTAAACCCACCAGAATTCAAGGGTTCCTTAGAGCCAATTGAAGCAAATGTTTGGTTAAAGGAAATAGAGAAGGCATTTGCCTTAGTGAAAGTAAAGGAAGAACAGAAGGTTGAGTTTGCAAGTTACTATTTGAAGAATGAGGCCACATATTGGTGGGAGATGGTGAAGATATTGGAAGGTGCAGATGTAATTACTTGGGAAAGGTTTAAGGAATTGTTTTTAGAAAAGTATTTTCCTCAGTTTGTTCAGGATAAAATGGAGCTGAAGTTTTTAGAATTAAAGCAAGGGAACATGTCGGTAACAGATTATGAGGGTAAGTTTGAGGAATTGTCAAGGTATGTACCGTCGTACGTGGATACTGACAGGAAAAAGGCTAAAAGATTTCATCAAGGTTTGAAACCATGGATCAGAGGGAAGGTAGCCATTTTTGAATTGGATACCTATGCAGGAGTATTACAGAAGGCTATGATCGCAGAGACAGAGAGTGAGATGTTCCAGAAGGAGAAAGAAAGCAAGAAAAGGAAAGTTGAGGGAAGTGAGGGTCAGTCACAACCAGGGAAGTTTCCAAATTTTAAGAAGGGCAAGTTTCAGCCAGGGAGAAATTTTAATTTCAGGAAACAGAATGCAGGAGACGGAGGCCAGAGCAACCGTCCAGTTAATACAAATCAGCCAAATCAGTTGAGACAAACTTTTCCAGATTGTCAAGTATGTGGAAAAAAGCATGGAGGAGTTTGTAATAAGTTGAATGTGGTATGTTTCAAATGCAACCAGAAAGGGCACTATTCGAGGGAGTGCCGAAATCAGCCAGCAAGAGAGCCAGCAAACAAGGATCAGCCTATCCGGAATCCAGCAGTAAAGGTTCCAGCCATTGGATTTACGTGCTTTAAATGTGGAAAGCCAGGACATATGGCCAGGGATTACAAGACACCAGCCCCAGTCAGTAATACATTGAGGATCATGGGATCTACCCCAACAGTGAATGAGACTCCAAGGGCTAGAGTTTTTGACATGTCTGTGAAAGATGCTATCCAGGATACGGATGTCGTGGCAGGTACGCTTAATGTGAATTCTTTATGTGCCAAAGTGTTGATAGATTCGGGAGCAACTCGATCGTTTGTTTTAAAAGATTTTGTTAGTAAGTTAAATTGTCCAGTTGAATGTTTAAATGAAATAATGACTGTGGAATTAGCAAATCAAGAACGTGTAACTATTAATCAAGTTTGTGGGAATTGTGAGATTGAGATTTCTGGTAGTAAGTTTTGTGTAAATTTGATACCATTTAAGTTAGGTAAATTTGACGTTATATTAGGGATGGATTGGTTATCTAGGCATGATGCCCAGATAGATTGTTGAAGTAAGAAGGTAATGATGAAAATGCCAGACGAAAGGATAGTAACGTTCAAGGGTCAAAAGCAAGTAAAGAAGTTCTTAACGATGATTCAAGCCAAGAAGTTACTACGACAAGGATGTGAGCATTTCATGGCATATGTGATTGACAGAAGTCAAGAACCAACAAAACTTGAAGATATTCCAGTTGTGAATGAATTTCCAGACGTATTTCCCGACGAGTTACTAGGACTTCCTCCAGATAGAGAAATTGAATTTGCGATCGACTTAGCACCTGGAACAGAACCAGTATCCAAGGCCCCGTACAGAATGGCGCCTGTTGAGATGAAAGAGCTAGCGAAGCAATTACAGGAATTGTTAGAGAAAGGAGTAATCAGACCTAGTATATCCCCGTGGAGAGCCCCGATATTATTCGTCAAGAAGAAGGATAGAAGCATGAGACTGTGCATCGACTATAGGGAGCTCAACAAGCTGACAGTCAAGAACAAGTATCCGTTACCCAGAATTGACAATTTGTTTGATCAGTTAAATGGAGCCAAGTACTTCTCCAAAATTGATTTAAGATCAGGATATCATCAACTAAAGATCAATCCAGAAGATATACCAAAGACGGCTTTCAGAACAAGGTATGGACATTACAAGTTTTTTAGTGATGTCTTTTGGGTTGACCAATGCCCCGACAGCGTTTATGGACCTGATGAACAGAATTTTCAAGGAGTATTTGGATAAGTTTGTTATTGTGTTTATAGACGATATTTTAATCTATTCAAAAACGGAAGAGCATCATGCAGAACATTTTAGGACAACTTTGGAAATTTTAAGGAAAAAGAAGTTATATGCTAAATTCTCGAAGTGTAAGTTTTGGCTACAGGAAGTTCAGTTCTTAGGACACATAGTCAGTAACGAAGGGATCAAAGTGGACCCGGTAAAGATCGAGGCAATTACGAATTGGGAGAGACCAAGAACACCCACTGAGGTAAGAAGTTTCTTGGGATTGGCAGGATATTATCGATGATTCGTTCAGAATTTCTCAAGGATTGCAACACCATTGACAAAGCTTACATGAAAGAATGAAAAGTTTATATGGAACGACAAGTGCGAAGAAAGTTTTCAGGAGTTGAAGCGGAGATTAATCACATCACCTGTTTTATCACTTCCAGACGATCAAGGGAATTTCGTAATTTATAGCGATGCTTCTCACAAAGGACTAGGATGTGTTTTAATACAGCACGAAAAGGTGAATGCGTATGCGTCAAGGCAATTGAAACCACACGAACAAAAGTATCCTACTCATGATTTGGAGCTAGCAGCCATAGTTTTCGCTTTGAAGATTTGGAGACATTATTTGTATGGAGAAAAGTGTGAGATTTTCACGGATCACAAAAGCTTAAAGTACATATTCACACAGAAGGAACTTAATATGAGGCAAAGGAGATGGTTAGAGTTGATCAAAGACTATGATTGCTCGATTAATTATCATCCCGGTAAAGCGAACGTGGTAGCAGACGTATGGAGTCAGAAGGAAAGGTTGAATGTGTTATCAGTACCTGAAGATATATATAAGGAATTTCAGAAATTGGAATTGGAGATTAAAGTTTGCAAGCCTGAGGAAGCGAAAGTATACAGTATGACTTTCCAACCGGAATTATTTGAGAAAATAAAGAAATGTCAGGAAGATGTAATGGATCAAGATATAAATCGTTTGGTAGGTGAAGAGTTATGCACGCAAAAGGATGATCAATGTATTCTGAGGTTTTCATCTATAATTTGGATTCCACCAGTGACGGAGCTAAAAAATGAAATTTTACAAGAGGCACATAGTTCATGATATTCCATCCATCCAGGGAGTACCAAAATGTACAGAGATTTAAAGAAGAATTATTGGTGGCCATACATGAAGAGGGAAATTGCGGAATGGATTAGCAAATGTTATACCTGTCAGAGGGTTAAAGCAGAGCATCAGAGACCAAGTGGATTGTTACAGCCATTGGAGATTCCAGAGTGGAAATGGGAACATATTGCCATGGATTTCATAGTTGGATTACCAAGGACAAGGGCTAATCATGATGCCATTTGGGTTATAGTGGATAGACTTACCAAGTCAGCTCATTTTCTGCCTATAAATGAAAGATTTTCGCTCGACAAGTTGGTCCATATGTACTTGAAGGAAATTGTAGTTCGTCATGGAGTTCATGTGTCTATTGTATCTGATCGAGACCCAAGGTTTAATTCAAGATTTTGGAAGAGTTTTCAAGAATGTTTGGGAACAAGACTGAATATGAGGACGACCTATCACCCCCAGACGGATGGCCAAAGTGAAAGAACGATCCAGACAATCGAGGACATGTTGCGTGTTTGTGCTATTGATTTCAAAGGAAGTTGGGACGAACATTTACCTCTGGTAGAGTTTGCTTACAACAATAGTTATCATGCCAGCATTGGGATGCCACCCTATGAAGCCCTTTATAGACGCAAATGTAGATCTCCAATATATTGGGACGAAGTAGGAGAATGCAAGATACTTGGACCTGAATTGGTACAGTAGACAAAGGAAATTGTTGAAATTATCCATAAGAGATTGATAGTCGCACAAGATCGTCAGAGGAAATATGCAGATCAGTCAAGGAAAGACATGGAATTTGAAGAAGGAAGCTTGGTATTACTGAAAGTATCACCATGGAAAGGACTAACGAGGTTTGGAAAGAAAGGGAAGCTAAGCCCAAGATATGTCGGACCTTTTGAGATCCTAAAGCGTGTTGGCAAAGTAGCTTACGAGTTAGCGTTACCACCGCACATGGAGCACATTCATAATGTTTTTCATATATCAATGCTCAAGAAATATAATCCAGACTCCAGGCATGTAATAGAATATGAGCCAATAGAGCTTCAGGCAGATTTATCATATGTAGAGAGTCCGATAGAGATTCTAGAGGAGAGAGAGAAAGTATTGAGAAATAAAGTGGTAAAGTTAGTAAGAGTATTGTGGAGAAACCCAAAAGTTGAAGAGTCAACCTGGGAGTTAGAAAATGATATGAGAGAAAAGTACCCTCATTTGTTTTCTTAGGAGATTCTGAGGACAGAATCCTTTTAAGGGGGGAAGGATGTAATATCCGGGATATATCGTGTGATTATTTTGCTATTAAATAATTATTATGTGTGTTCAGTATCTATTCTGTGAGTTAATTGTTAAATGTTATCTGTACTTGGATATTCAAAAATAATATTAATTGAGTATTTTAATTTTTATATGTCCAAAATAAAACATAGATAATTGTCATATCTTCCTAATTAATTTTATGTTGATTTATGGATTTATAAGAATCATATGAAATTTCTAAAATCTTTTTCCGAGTATTTAAAACCTATTTTATAAAAACGGGAACCAACCGACATCACCCGTTGTTACGTTTTTGGAACCCGAAACTCTTCCGAGAACTCCTTCCTAACCTAATTGTAATATTCCGAGCATATTCCATGTTACGACGTTTTCGATCTGGCATATAGTTTGTTTTGCGCGGGTCCCGGCGCAACATTTTCGATACAATATTCGTTCTGATAAATCAATAAAACCCGTATTTTCGATAAACGGGAGCTTTCTATTAAACTATCCCAATTATCACTTCGTAGTACGTGTAACCAGGCACTGAGACCAAGACAGCAGTACAAATTGTACTGATTTGGATAATTATCCCGAAAACCGATACCGTTTGGATCAGTTTTTATAAATAAACGTACCGTTTTATATCCAGAATGATCCAACGGGATACTAATTTTCTGTAATTATAAATAGCCTTTTACCGTATTTTATATCGTATCAAAATCATTTGTAGATAGTTAATTTTATAATTTTCAGAGAAAAACACTAATTACATAAACTGTTCTAAGAATCAAACAGCAAAACGAAGGCGTTACCAATCTCTATTTTCAAAGCTTGAGTAACCAAAACGAAGGATTTGAAGTGTTCTACCAGATTCTGAGCTTCGTTTTACTGCAGAAATCAAGGTTTATTTTCTATAATTTTATTTATTTTCGAATTAAATTTATTAAAAATATGAATTTTTGTCCGGATGATTGTTTGTATGATTTGATGATTGCATGTTGTAGAGCTTATTTTCCTGATGATTTTGATATGTTATACGTCTGATTTGGAGTTCAATAACATGTTCAAAATTGAGTTTGATTTTCGAATTTTAAAATTAGGGTTTATAACCCGTATGAATGTTCTTAATTAAAATTTGGGGGTTTCTTATTCTGGAATAGATTGATGTTGTGATATAGTGGATTGTATTCTCTGTGAAATTTGCAATCTAGTTGTATAAGTTTCATGAATCACCGAGGTCTGTAGAGAAGGGAGTTGTCTTTTGAAATTTTCCGAAGTTCGCCGGAAACTGGCAAACTTCACGGCCAAATTCCGGCCAACTCAGGGATGATTAGAATGATTTGTTGGTATGGTTGAGTTCCTGGTGAAATATAGATGTGATCTGGAGATGTTGGTGGGGTGAGGACGCCGGGAACGTGTTCTCCGGCCACCCCTGTATTTTCCGGCGACGGGGCTGGAAAATTACAGTTTAGTACCTATAGTTTTGAAAACGATGCAGTTTGGTCCCTGAAGTTTCCAAAGTTTGCAAATTTAGGATTCCTGTTTTAAAAATGTTTAAAAATCATATTTCCTGTTTATTTTTATTATAAAAATTTGTTTTTAATTTCTGAAAATTCTAAAAATTATTATTTTAATTCCGAAAATTATTTTTAATTTAAAAATAAATATGAATTAATCAATTAATTAATTTCAGTTAATTTTTAATTGATTAATTGGTCAATTAATTCAAAAATTAATTCATTAATTGATTTAATTAATTATTAATTGATTTTAATTAATTATTTAATTAGATTTAATATTTAAAAATGATTTAAAAATTCTGAAAAATAGTTTCGAGCTTTAAAATATTATTCTAAATTATTTTTAAGGCTCGATAATTATTCTAAAATTGTTTCGGAGCCAGAATTGGCCAACCGAACCCTGTTTATTAACCCGAAATTGATCCAACGACCCGTTTTAATTCCGAAAAATGTTTTAAAAATCATTTTAAATACCAAAAAGCCTATTTATGACCCGAGACTTCTTTATAAATAATATATCATTGATTATGTGATGTATTATGTGTTATATGTGACTTGTTGATTGACTATCAGTCTATATATTCGGTGTTTACTTGATTATTGTATAACTTTCAATCCGTTAATCGGATTTAGGTAAAACGAAGGGTAGATAGAAGTATGTGTTGAATAGAACTCTATGAGTCGATTTTTGATAGGTGCTTATGATATGTGAGCAGAAGAGGCAAGGCGTAGGAAAGGGAAACAGGTAGTTGAGGAGTAAAACGGTTGTGATTGGAAGCGAGTGCAGTATAGTAAGCTAATACCAGGCAAGTGTTCTAAATTTTCTCGAGATATTGTAGTACTTGATAGTCTTGTTGATATTGCAAGTGCTTTGAAGCACTGAAAGCCAAACCCTGATTCCAGTTATTGTTCTTGAGCCATGAACCTTATTCTTTCTATACCCTTGATTGTTGTATACCCAAACACAAACCTCAAGTATACGATATTTCTCCACAAATACATACAAGCTAAATATTAAACACTGAACCAGATTGCTTACACATTCAAATCTTTGTATTTTATGCTATGGAAGACCAAATCCTTGAAACCCTGAAATATTGATTCATTTTATCCAATTCTTTCATTACCCAGCATCCAAGCTTTGAAATTATCTTATTGATCCTTACAAGGATTGCAACCCTTTCATTGTCAAACACTTATGGTTGTTAATGATTCTGGTTATTGTTTATTATTTCTTATTCTGTTATTATGTTAGAATTGGATTTTTTTTATAAAATTGTGGACCAGATTCGTGGTCAGACCATATAATGGTCAAGTTAGGCCAATGTGTGCCTTGGATCCAGTAGTTAGAGCAATGCTGTGTGCCTTGCTCGGGGTTAGTGCGTGACTGATCAACAGCCTAACCTTAATTTTTAAATTAAAAGTATAGTATCCAATTCTAAATCATAATCCATTATTCACTTGATATCATAATCATGTTCACCTGATGATCATTATTCTCAGTTTTGTCATTGTGACTTGCTGAGCTAGTTAGCTCATTTGTGCGATATTGTTTCTATTCTTATCCAGTTAAGAAGGAACCAGTTGGTACCGCAGATCCCCAGTCCGGCGCGAGAGCTAGGGGTTCAGGTTGATTGAGATGAGCTAGTAGGCTTCTTTTGGGATAATGTAAGTCTGTAAAAGTTTGTAATAATGTTTAATACTCAGTTTTGAGTTTGGAATAGTTGGGATTTGAACGATATGTAATATAAGTAGATGTGTGGCTTGTGTGCATACTTTAACCTGTTACGATCTGTGGTAGTTGGTAAGTAGGGTCACTACATCTTATGATTATCTTTATTATTGTTATAAGCAGGTTATACATAAGGCGTGTGTGTGGACCCCAAAATTTCTGACCCGGGTTTGGAGGGCGCCACATAAGTTGGATAAAATACCTTAGTAGATTTAACTTAGTGTGTTTGTAGCTCTCGACGAATGTTCTACAATAGTCCCGATGGATGAACTTTACAGTCCCGATGGATGACCACTGAACATCCATCAAGAGTGTAGCTTATGTAATAATAAGTCTTGTAGCACATGTCTGCAAACAATAATGTATTAGTTGAGTAGATGTTGTAGGATTCTTTAAGTCATGTTGACTACTAGATTGATATGCAGAATAATGGCTAATTGTAAATATGAGATGTCTTGTAATTTCGTATAAGTGAAATAGAGTCAAATGGCAGAAAGGCTCCCGACGGATGATCTACAAAGGCTCCCCACAGATAATCAACAAGGAATCCGACGGATGACCAACGTAGTCCCGACGGATGATCATATTTAAAAGAGCAGTTGACAGTGATAACACAGTCACATGCATCGGGTATTTGCAAATTGAATGTGGCAGCCTAATTACAGGATTTAGAGAACAAAGAAGCATTACCATTTCCATGCAATTATGAAGATATTCAAAGATGTTGGAAAGTGTAATGAAACAACATGAAATTAGACTAGAATTTTTTTTTACTTGTTTGTCTTTTTATCATGTAACTTGGTAGTGTATAAGCCAAGTGTAGCAAGTAGAACAATCAATCAAGTTAGTAAGCATTATTTTCAGAGAGACAGAAAAGGCTGTATCTGTTAAGTATCTCTTTGTAATTCTGCAAGTTCACTTGTAAGCAGCTGTGTGTTATTCAAGCATCAGAGAGTTCTCAACTTAATATATATATCTCTGGTAGATAAGTTCAAATCCACCAGAAAGTTTTAAAGCCTTGTGTTTTATTTCTTTTTGTTTGATTTTCATATCTTTATCATTCCGCAACATAGAAAAATCTGTACAGTTATATTACTAAGTAAGAACAGTTTTAAAATCAGAAAAAGAAATCAGAATTACATTCAACCCCCTTTCTGTAATTCTTGTTGCATCGTTTGTGAATAACAATTGGTATCAGAGCAAGCTCTTGAAGTACAAAGAGTGTGAAGATCACCACAATCAACAAGATGAACAGAAAAGATGTTGAAGTAAAGATTCTATTTCTGGACAAAGACAACTATCACCATTGGAAGGTGAAGATGCACCTGCATCTCCTATCTCAAGATGAAGCATATGTGGACTGCATTGAGAAAGATCCACATGTCCCTATGAGAGCTGCTACAGGAAATGAAGCATCAGTCCCAAAGCCACAAACAGAATGGTTAGATCCAGATAAAAAACAAGTTCAAAAGGATAAAAAGGCCATGAACATTCTATTTAATGGTGTTGACAGTGACATGTTTGACAACATCATAAACTGCAAGACTGCTAAGGATGTCTATGATACAATTCAAGTTATATATGATGGAACTGAGCAAGTAAGGGAGAACAAGATACAACTCTTAATTCAGCAATATGAGCATTTCCATAATGAAGAAGGTGAGTCACTCACTGACATTTTCAGTAGATTCCAAAAACTACTGAATGCTCTAAAACTGCATGGAAGGGTTTATCAAACAAAAGACTCAAACCTCAAATTCCTTAGATATCTGCCAAAGGAATGGAAGCCTATGACAGTCTCATTGAGAAATTCTCAAGATTACAAGGAGTTCACCTTGGATAGACTGTATGGTATCCTAAAAACTTATGAGCTTAAAATAGAGCAAGATGAGAAGATGGAGAAAGGAAGAAAGAAGGGAGGGTCCATTGCATTAGTTGCTGATCAAGAAAATGAGAAGGAGATAAAGGTTGAAGCTGTTGAATCTGCACCAAACTTAAGAGTTTGTGAAGGCAAAGGAAAGGGACTAGTAGCTGAACATAAAGACCAGCTTGGTCAAGCTGACATGGATGACATAAATAAGCATCTTGCTTATCTATCAAGGAGATTTTCCAAGCTCAAATTCAAGAAGAATTTTGGAGCAGCCAAGTCAAACAGAAACATGGTTGATAAGTCTAAATTCAAATATTTCAAGTGTGGCTTGGCATGTCATTTTTCTAGTGAGTGTAGAAAGCCTGATTCTGGTATAAAGAAGTTTGAGGCTGTTGATTATAAACAGAAATACTTTGAGTTGCTCAAGCAAAAAGAAAGAGCTTTCATTACAAAAGAAAATGACTGGGCTACAGATGGATTGGAAGAGGATGAAGATACAAGCTATGTCAATATAGCACTTATGGCAAAATCAGATGAAACAGAGACAAGTTCATCAAGCAATCAGGTAATCACTACCAACCTAGCTCATTTATCTAAAGCTGAGTGTAATGATTCCATAAATGACATGTCTACTGAGTTATATCACCTGCGTGTTACACTCAAGTCTCTCACTAAAGAAAACAATAAAAGTAAAGAGAACAATATGTTTTTAAGTGAAAGAAACAATGTGCTAGAGAATCAATTTGTTGAGTTTGAAAAATTGAAAAATAGAATGCAAGATTGCTAAGGATGAACTAACTGAATCATTAAAGAAAGCGGAGATTTTAAGAAATCAACTTGAACGAAAACAGGAAGTAATTAAGGCATGGAAATCATCTAGAGATGTCCATACTCAAATTACTAAAGTTCAAGGTATAGAATCTTTCTGTGATGTAGCCTGGAAAAAGAATAAGGAGAAGCTTGATTCCAATCTGGTTGAAGGACTTTTAACGGATGTGGATTCGACGAATGATGAAAATTATCCGTCGAATAATCAAAAAGATTATCCGTCGAAAGACAATGATCCACATCCTTTGAGTGCAAGTAAACCAGTTAGCAAAGCTAAGCTAGCCAAGTTAAATGAAAAATATGGATCAGTTTCTTAGAACTTTGTTCCAGAAGAAACAAGTCAAGTTAAAAAGAACAAAAGAGTCAATGTAGGTCATCTGTCTATCAAGAATTTGAATGACATGTTAGAGAAAATTAAAGTGAAAGCAGAGTCAAAAAGGAAAAACAATATAAATGGGAAAGTGGGGATTAACAAATATAAGAACTACACACCTGATAAATATGCACCAATAAAGATCTGTGTTAAGTGTGGTAGTGTTAATCATTTGTTTGTTTATTGCAAACTTGCTATGTCTACTCCCATGTGTGCACCATCTTCATTTCCCAACATGCCTACAATGCATGTAAATGTTAAGCCTACACACAATTTAAATGCACAGTATACTAATATGCCATTTGCACCTAGAGTAAAGTTCTATGGAGTCCACCTTTAATTGGAGTTCTCGGAGTCCATATATGTTCTGCAAGTAAAATATAGCTTAAAATATTGCAAAACATATTATTTTTCGACAAACATCACTATTCTATCAAAAATCTTGTAGATTGCATACATTTTACAAGCAGAACATTGCAAAAATATATATTCTACAAAACATGTTTAGTTTGCAGAACATAAATGTTCATGTTGCAGAACATATTGCAGAACATACATATTGTACCGTAAATATATGAGATTTGCATGATTTTGTTGAAGTTATGCTATTTGTGTAACATGTTTTGCAAAATAACACGTTTTACAATATATTTTATTTGCAGAACGTAGATGGACTCTGAGGACTCCGATAAAAAGGTGGACTCCATAGAACTCACCCCTTTGCACCTAATCATTATTATGCTGCATTTAGTATGCCTCAAATGCCATTTAGCATGCCTTACTGGAATAACATGTTTGCACATAGAATGCATTTTCATGTTAATCAAAATGAGCATGACAATCCTGCTTCAGTGAATGGTTTCAAAGGTCCAACTCAAATGACAAAAGATGAATCTGAAATACCCAAGTCAAATGAGGTTAAACCTAAGAAACCAAAGAAAAATGCTAACAAGGAAGGACCCAAGGAAACTTAGGTACCCAAATCAACTTGATTTGATTTTGATGTGTGCAGGAAAACAAAAAGAATCTTTGGTATCTGGATAGTGGTTGCTCAAGGCACATGACTGGAGATTCTACCCTACTCACTGATTTTAGAGAAAGAGTTGGCCCAAGTATTACTTTTGGAGATGACAACAAGGGTTATACTGAGGGATATGGCTTGATTTCAAATGATAATGTCATTATTGAGGAAGTTGCCCTAATGGATGGTCACAAATACAATCTGTTGAGTATCAGCCAGCTTTGTGATAGGGGTAACTCAGTTACTTTTAATGCAGAAGCCTGTGTTGTGATTGACAAGAAAAGCAACAAAGTGGTTCTCACTGGAGTGAGAAAAGGCAATGTGTATCTAGCTGACTTCAACTCAACAAATGCAGAATCTGTAACTAGTCTTCTCAGTAAAGGAAGTCAAGATGAAAGTTGGCTATGGCACAAGAAGCTATCTCATATAAACTTCAAGACCACGAATGATCTAGTCAAGAAAGATTTGGTTAGAGGTATTCCTCAAGTGGAGTTTTCAAAGGATGGATTATGTGATGCCTGCCAGAAAGGAAAGCAGATTAAAGCATCATTCAAAAAGAAGCTTGAATTATCTACAGAAGAACCTTTACAATTACTTCACATGGACTTGTTTGGACTAGTAAATGTATTATCTATCTCAAAGAAGAGATATTGCCTAGTAATTGTGGATGATTTTTCAAAGTTCTCTTGGACATACTTTCTAAAATCCAAAGATGAGGCTAATGAAATAATCACCAATCATATAAGGCAAGTTAACAATCATCCTGACTTCAAGGTTAGAAGAATCAGGAGTGACAATGGAACTGAGTTCAAAAATTATGTGATAAGAATGTTTTGTGAAGAGTATGGAATCATGCATGAGTTTTCTACAGCAAGAACTCCATAAAAAATGGTGTGGTGGAAAGGAAGAATAGATCACTCATTGAAGCTGCAAGAACAATGCTTCAAGAATCAAGGCTGCCAACTTACTTTTGGGCAGAAGCTGTGAACACAACATGTTATACTCAGAATATCTCCTTGATCTATCAAGCAAAAGAAATGACTCCATATCAGATATTCAAGAACAGGAGCCAACTTTAAATTTTCTTCATGTCTTTGGATGCAAATGCTACATTCTAAGGAATCAAACTGAATATCATGGAAAGTTTGATGCTAAAGCAGATGAAGGAATTTTCGTTAAATATGCTGTTGGAAAAGCATATAGAGTCTACAATCGTAGAACAAACATTGTTATGGAATCTGCACATGTTGTGTTTGATGATAAGAAGATTGAAGGACTATAAGATGAAGGTTTCCATGATAGCTTCAAATTTGACAATATTGAGATAATTTGTGATGACAGTGATGATGATAGTAATCAAGAAATAGTGGCTAAGGATAATGCAGAAAAGTCCATCTCCAATGATGCATAAAATTCAGCATCAGTCGAGTTACAAAATGCATTATCCGTCGGAAGACAATCAGCTTTATCCATCGGGATACAAATTGCATCATCCATCGGAACAAACAGAGAAGTTAAGAGTCAAAATAGATCACTTACAGAAAGAACTCCTTCTTCAAATCAAAGATCCACCAACTCAGGGGGAGTTTCTTCTAATCAAAACTCAGTCACACATCAAGACAACAATGAGGCCTCTTCATCTAGAGCTAATCTACCTCAATAGAGAAAATGGACTAGAGATCACCCATTTGAACTGATCATTGGTGATGTGTCCTCAAGAGTACAAATAAGGAAAGCAACTCAAGAGGAATGTCTATATACCAGCTTTCTATCTCAGGAAGAGCCTAAAAAGGTAGAAGAAGCTCTGTTGGATCCTGATTGAGTGTGAGCTATGCAAGAGGAGCTAAACCAATTTGAGAGGAACAAGGTATGGAAGCTGGTACCCAAGCCTAAAGGAAAGAATCCAATTGATACCAAGTGGGTATTCAGAAACAAGATGGATGAAAATGGCATAGTTGTCAGGAACAAAGCTAGATTGATTGCTAAGGGCTACTGTCAATAAGAGGGAATAGATTTGGATGAAACTTTTGCTCATGTTGCAAGACTTGAAGCCACCAGAATTTTCCTAGCCTATGCAGCCTATGCCAATTTCAAAGTCTATCAAATGGATGTCAAAAGTGCCTTTTTGAATGGAGATTTGGAAGAGGAAGTCTTTTTCAGTCAGCCTCCTATTTTTGAAGATCTAAATTTTCTAGAATATGTCTACTATCTTTTGAAAGCACTTTATGGATTGAAGCAAGCACCTAGAGCCTGGTATGATACTTTGTCAAAGTTTCTCTTAGAAAATCACTTCACAAGAGGTACTGTTGACAAAACTTTATTCTTTAAAAATGTGAATGGCTCTAGCATACTTGTTCAAATTTATGTAGATGATATTATATTTGGCTCTACAGATGAAAAACTTTGAAAAAAGTTTGCCAAATTGATGCAAAGTAAGTATGAAATGAGCATGATGGGAGAACTAACTTACTTTCTTGGTTTACAAGTTAAGTAAGTTAGTGATGGAATATTCATTTAGTCAAACCAAATATATTTATGATCTTTTAAAGAAGTTTGATCTAATGGATTGCACATCTGTAAAAACTCTCATGGCAACTGCATCTAAACTTGAATTAAACACCACTAAAAAATCTGCGGATATTTCAAGCTATAAAGGCATGGTTGGCTCACTTTTGTACTTAACAACTAGTAGGCCAGATATAATGTTTGCTACTTGTCTTTGTGCTAGATTTTAGGCTGATCCTAGAGAATCTCATTTAATAGCTATTAAGAGAATTTTCAGATATCTCAAGGGTACACCAAAACTTGGCATTTGGTACCCTAGAGATTCTGGTTTTGATCTAACTGGTTATTCAGATGCAGATTATGCAGGTTGTAAAATTGATAGAAAAAGTACAACAGGAACCTGTCAATTTCTAGGAAACAAGCTGGTATCCTGGTTCAGTAAAAAGCAAAATTCAGTTTCTACTTCTACAGTTGAAGCTGAATATATTGCTGCTGGCAGTTGCTGTGCAAGGATTCTATGGATAAAAAACCATTTGGTGGACTATCATCTGCAAATGGACAAAATTCCTATTTTTTGTGATAACACAAGTGGAATTGCCATTACTGAAAATCCAGTACAGCATTCAAGAACAAAGCACATAGACATCAAGTATCACTTCATTAGATAACATGTAATGAATGGTACTGTGGAACTTCATTTTTTTCAAAGTGAGAAGCAACTTGCAGATATCTTTACCAAGTAAGTTGATGAATCCACCTTCACTAGGTTGGTAATTGAGTTAGGTATGCTTAATTATTTTTAAAATCATTGTTGATAATTTTGCAAGTTGAAATGCAGCCAGAAACTTAATTAATTTTTCTATTTTGGATAAAAAATTGGCTAAGTCAAAATCTACATCTCGACAGATGTTCACTATCCATCAAGTTTGATCATCCATCGAAACAGAATAGCTTGGTAAACTCAATTACTTTTCTGGATTTTTTTAAACCCGATGGATAATTGCTTTATGCTCATCCGTCGAATTGTCTACATCTTAGCCATTAAAGTTCTGAACATTATCCATCGGATTTACTTATAGTCTGTAAGTATATCATGACGGATAATTGACAGAAGTTTGACAGTTTATTTTACTTTTAAACAGATATTTTGGGCAATTTTCATTAGGTCTTTAATTTTTACCTTTTATTTTTATCCCATTTTATCTGAGAATATATGAAAGCCTAACTTCAAGTTTATTTTAGCTTTTATCTTTCTCTATTGCAATTAACTGCTCTCTTCTTCCTCAAAGAAAAACCCTCTTTCTTTCTGCAACTTTCCTTGCTTAACAATGGCACAAGTAGTCAAAATCATGTCTCAGTCAGGATTCATTTATGAGAAGAACAACTTCGTGGGTCTTGTGAACAAAAAGATTCCAACCTCTGAAGATTATCACAAAATGATGGATTTTGTGAAGAGATGCAAGCTTAACTATGCCATATTGGAATTACTCACAATCTACTGTGAAATTATGGAGGAGATGTGGACCACTGCTCTGTATCAGACTACTGACAAAACTATAACTCTCTCCATCAAAATTAAGATATTTGTATTAACAGTGATACTATCCAAGCATGCTTTAAAATTCCTGAAAACACTACTACTAAACCACACACATATGCTAATTTAGTTAACTTGCTTAATTCTATTGGCTATGTATAACACCCTCCAAATCCGGGATATAGATTTGGGGCATTATTAACAACAATTACCAACTATACCTGCACAAGCGGAATATAAATATAATAATTACCCCGAACTATCACTACTCAGGATCTTTTAAGGTCTGAGTTTGAAAACAAGAATCACGCACTACACTTTATTACAAACCCAACTAAATAAAACCTGTCTCAAGAACTATCTTTGA
This sequence comes from Apium graveolens, assembly GCF_009905375.1. Taxonomy (NCBI): domain Eukaryota; kingdom Viridiplantae; phylum Streptophyta; class Magnoliopsida; order Apiales; family Apiaceae; genus Apium; species Apium graveolens. The sequence goes on from NC_133654.1 coordinate 222,056,178, forward strand.
TACAAAACTTTATTCTATCTACAGTTTCACTACACAACTTTTATTCAAACTACACAAGACTTTTATTCAACCCAACATTACTACTTATCCTGCTACACCTGATCTGGAAATTCAAAGCTCTCTTCGGGAATAGGAAGGAACACTCTTGGTATAAGAGGGTCCCGCTGCTTGACTTGCTTCTTGACTATGCGGGTCCTGATGGGTTTCATTCTCTACCTTAACTGTAAAACAATAGGAGTAACAATAAAAAGGGATAAGCCAAAATTGCTCAACAAGCCTGCAAAAAAATATATATGGTATAGAGAAAGAGAAATGAGAGAAACAATAAGCTACTGGTTGTAACAACCATCTGTATCTGTATCGAATAGTAATTTGCCAATGATGGCGAGTGCCAAATGAACAAGACTGGAAACAAGAACCAACATATGCACTATAATCTGCTGATCAGTCAGAATATAGTGCGGATCTATACCCAACTGTATAGACCCAACCAACATAAGGAGTACTCAGGCAACTATGGCCTATTAATTAATGGTTTGGGAAAAACCCAGCCTTTATAGTAACCATCCAGTCCAAGGCTGAGCATCCGGAACAATCGGTATGTTATTGATATATCCCAACACCAGGATATACCAGAGTATATGTAGGGTAAAAGAATTGAAATATGAACAAGGAATTCAATAAATTGGGTAAATCAAGAATTGAAATAAAACTGGAACAAGCAATAATAAATGGGTAACAGTGTATATGAACAATGATTATCAAAGAGACTTGATACGATAGAAAAGAAATATAAATCACTATTCTGAATTTAGAATAGGGGAAAAACTTGCCTTGTGCGTACTTAACCTGGTTTAACTCACTGCCTTCTGACCCCAGCTTGCTCTGCCTTGCTAACACTGAACAAATCATGGAAAGATAGGTGTTTAGATAACTTACTATATACGTGTATCTTGAATTGATATCACGCAACCTTATCAGTCTACCCATGCGTTTCTATCTGACTCGCATATATATACATACATTTATATAGCACATCTATTCACATAATCACATAAAGCACGTAGCACGTAAAGCACATAATTAATTTCTAGATTTATAATTATTTTTAGAATCAATTCTAGGCTTATACCTGCATTACTAGTCTTATCTGATTTTATTATAATTTTTCGGGATTTATTCGGCTAAATTATACCCCTATTAGGACTTACGAACTATCAATTATCACCAAACCACTCTTTTTCGGAAGAAATTATAACTTACAACTATTTTTATTGGATTCGTCTCATTTTTCTGAGTCTAGGGGTCTTCGTTTCACTTAAATCGGACTAACGGTTGAATTGTTATGAATTAAACACTGATGATTCAATTTATTATAATATTTATAACTTATCGATATTTATTCGATTAGATCGATTATTTACAAATAATCAATCAACTTAATTAACCGATACGCTATTTATCGAATAACTACTAATTATTCAAATTATAGATCACTTAACGATTAATTACTTGTATAACTACGAATTACTCGCAATTCCCGCATAATTATCGAATATTAAATTACTATCGAGACTTATACGATTCGCTAATCAATTAGTTACTAATATCTAATTATACGATACGAATAATTATTACAATATTAATCGAATAACTAGCGCTCAAATAATAATTCTAATTATCGAATCATTATTTGCACTATTAACTAATTATTAGATTATTAATCACATTTCTTAATTATTTCTAATCCTCATTTATTAATTAATTACCTAATTACTAATTAATTATTCAATTATTAATTAATTAATAAATAATTAGATAAATAATTAAATAATTAAATAAATAAATAAATTCGAATTTATAATTTAATAAAATAATTTAGAAATTAATAATACTATTTTCAGAATTCAAAATTAATTTTTAATTGATTTTTAGAATTAATAAATCTAATTTCTGTTTTTATAAAATAGAATTAAATAATTAAAATTCAGAAACAGAAATCAGAAAAACAGATTGGGGTTTTTGGATCGAAACCGGGTCGAAACCGGGTTGCAACCGGGTCGTCTTCGACCCGATCGGGTCACGAAGAACACCGGCCATTGCCCAGAATCCGACGCCGGCGGAGATTTTTCCAGCGAGACGAAAATGTTAGATTCCATTCGTTCCTTCTGCGTTTTCGACGCATAGCAACACAACGACGCTCCCCTTCTGTTCCTCCTTCGTCCTCGTCGACTACAACAGCCGGAACCCTGAGAAACGCGGCGGCGGCGGCGGAACTCCGACGAGCTCAAAACGTACACCAACCTCGACGAAACCGGTGCCAATCGACTCACAAAACGACGATCTACACGCTCGTAATCATCAAAACATCAAACAACAACCAAAAAATCAAACCCGAGTTCGCAATTAAAAACCCGAAAATATAAACTTTCAGTTCGATCAATCAAACATCAAAAACACTTACATAATCGAAAACTACAGATCATAAGCTTCAAAACGAGTACTTACACTAACGATTTGGACTCCGGAATCACGATGAAAATCAGCTTTGATTCTGTTGCCCTGTTCTTCACCAAACCCTAACCCTAATTCCTTTTCTTTTTCTTTTTATTCTTTTCCTGATTTTTAATTGTAATTAACTGATTTAATTAATAATAATTCAGGTATTTATATTTATGAAGATAATACCCCTAAGTAAAATTAAGGGTCTAATTACACTCCTATTAAAAATATTTGGCCCCAATTTTTATAATTTTTGGGTATTATTATTGAATTTTTAAATGTCCAATAAATACAAAATAAATACTAAAAATTCCCAAAAATTGTGAAAAATACAAAAATACAAAGAAAAATGATATATGATAATTTCAAGATCATATAAAAATAAAAATATAATTTTTGTGGGGTTTTTGGTACCCGAAGGGATCCGGAAAAGTCATTTTTCGCGAAAAAGGTCAATTGGTAAAACGTCTAGGGGTTCAGAATAGCGATATGGTATAGGGCATTTTTGGCAAAATAGGGCCAATGATTTTGTTTGAAATACAGGCTTTTAAAACATAGTTTTGAGCTGTACAGGTTTTGATATAATATATATAACTGACGATAAAACGTTCAATAAATATCCAAAACACGTTTGGATCAAAACAGCCAACACATAACACATAACAGTTAGGGTTTAACAACTTACACATTTAATCACATCATAATACACAAAATTTATCATTATTATAATATAATACCAGCGTAATTCCTCGGTCGTTACATTCTCCCCCCCTTTAACAAGATTCTGTCCTCAGAATCACATTATGCAAATAACTGAGGATACCTTTCTAAAATTTCACTCTCAAGCTCCCATGTTGATTCTTCAACCACTGGGTTTCTCCATAAAACTCTCACTAATGACACAGACTTATTTCTTAATACCCTCTCTTGCCTATCTAGAATTCTTATTGGTTGTTCTACATACGACAAATCTGCCTGAAATTCTACTGGTTCACATTCTATTACATGCCTTGTATTAGGATTATACTTCTTAAGCATAGATACATGAAATACATTGTGAATGTGCTGCATATGGGGTGGGAGAGCTAACTCGTACGCAACCTTCCCAATTTTCTTCAAAATCTCAAATGGTCTAACGTATCGTGGCTTCAATTTCCCTTTATTGCCAAATCTGGTCAATCCTTTCCATGGCAATATTTTGAGCAATACGTGTTCTCCATCCTGATAGTCCATATCCTTCCTTGCCTGGTCTGCATATCTGCTTTGTCTGTTTTGTGCTGCCTCGATTCGTTTTCGAATAAGTTTAATCTTTTCTTTTGTCTTCTGAATTAATTTTGGACCCAAAATCTTGCGTTCTCTAACTTCATCCCAATGCACTGGTGATCTGCATTTCCTTCCATATAATGCTTCATACGGTGGCATTCCAATACTGGCGTGATAGCTGTTATTATAAGAAAATTCCACTAGGGGTAAATGTTCATCCCAACTACCTTTAAAATCGATCGCACAAACTCGTAGCATGTCTTCAATCGTTTGAATTGTCCTTTCACTTTGACCGTCAGTTTGCGGATGATAGGCTGTACTCATATTCAACTTCGTTCCTAGACATTTTTGGAATTATCTCCAAAATCTTGAATTGAAACGAGGATCTCGATCCGATACAATTGATACTGGTACTCCATGACGCATCACAATTTCTTTAAGATATAAGTGCACTAGCTTGTCCAATGAAAATCTCTCATTAATTGGAAGAAAATGTGCTGATTTCGTCAATCGATCAATAATAACCCAAATTGCATCATGATTGGCTTTCGTCCTTGGAAGTCCCACTACGAAATCCATCGCTAGATATTCCCATTTCCATTCTGGAATGTCTAATGGTTGCAATAACCCACTCGGACGTTGATGCTCTGCTTTAACTCGCTGGCATATGTAGCATTTACTCACCCATTATGCTATCTCCTTCTTCATATTCGGCCACCAAAAGTTTTCCTTCAAATCGCGATACATTTTCGTGCTTCCTGGATGAATGGAATACTTCGAATTGTGCGCATCTCGCATAATTTCTTCTTTTAATTCTGCCACGTTAGGGATCCAGATTCTTGACGCAAAACTTAAAATTCCTTCATAATCTTTCTGAGTTGTAATCTCTTCTCCTGTTAAGTTGTCGTCTTGACTCATCACTTTATCTTGACAATGGCGAATCTTTTTTAGCAACCCTGGTTGAAAAGTCATAGCGTAAATAGTTCCTGCAGATTCATGAGGAATACGAATCTCAATTTCCAATTTGTCGAATTCTTTAACCAATTCTTCACATGAAGTTAACCGATTCAATCTTTCTTTTCTGCTTAGTGCATCTGCTACAACATTTGCTTTTCCTGGATGATAACTGATTGTAACATCATAATCTTTAATTAATTCCAGCCATCGACGTTGTCACATATTTAGTTCCTTTTGCATGAAGATATACTTCAGACTTTTATGATCCGTGTAGATTTCGCATTTTTCACCATACAGATAGTGTCTCCAAAGCTTCAATGCAAATACAATTGCTACCAATTCCAGATCATGCGTAGGATATTTCTGCTCATGAGGTTTAAGTTGTCTCGACGCATATGCAATGACGTTACCATGTTGCATCAACACATATCCTAAACCGTGATATGAAGCGTCACTGTAAATAACAAAATTTCCTTGCTCGTCTGGCAGTACTAATACTGGTGCAGTCACCAACCGATTCTTCAATTCTTGAAAACTTTCTTCACACTTACTATTCCATTCAAACTTTTCACTTTGTCGAGTTAACTTGGTCAGCGGTGTCACTATCTTCGCAAAATCTTTGACAAATCTTCGATAATATCCTGCCAATCCTAAGAAACTTCGAACCTCTGTCGGCGTCTTTGGTCTTTCCCAATTCAACACAGCTTCAATCTTTGCTGGATCAACTTGAATGCCTTCTCTACTGATGATATGCCCTAGAAACTGCACTTCTTTCAACCAAAATTCACATTTTAAAATTTTTGCATAAAGCTGCTCCTTTCGTAATATCTCCAATGTCATTCTTAAATGCGCTGCATGCTCTTCTTTCGTCTTTGAGTAGATCAAGATGTCATCGATAAATACAATGATAAACTTATCCAAATACTTCTTGAATATTCGATTCATCAAATCCATAAATGCTGCAGGTGCATTCATCAATCCAAAAGCCATTACAAGAAATTCATAGTGTCCGTACCTCATTTTAAAAGCTGTCTTTGGAATATCTTCGGCCTTGATCTTTAACTGATGATAGCCTGATCGTAAGTCGATTTTCGAAAACCATGCTGCTCCTTTTAGTTGATCAAATAAATCATCGATGCGAGGTAAAGGATATTTATTCTTGATAGTTAACTTGTTCAGCTCACGATAATCAATACACAGTCACATACTACCATACTTCTTTTTCACGAACAATACTGGCGCACCCCATGGGGATACACTTGGCCTTATAATTCCTTTGTCAAGAAGTTCTTGTAACTGCTTTGCTAATTCCCTCATTTCAACAGGTGCCAATGGAGCTTTCGAAATTGGTTCGGTCCCTGGCGTCAAGTCAATAGTGAACTCGATTTCTCGATCTGGTGGAAGTCCTGGTAATTCGTCTGGAAAAACATCAAGAAATTCACAAACTACAGGAATATCTTCAATCTTCAAATTTCCCTTATCAGCATCCCGTACATAGGCTAAATAAGCTTGACATCCTTGACGAAGCAATCTTCTCGTCTGCATTATTGATAGGAATTTCTGCTTTTGCTTCTCACCTTTAAATATTACCGTTTCATTTTCTTCAGTTTGCAATTTCACTCTCTTATTCGCACAGTCAATTTGAGCATTATTACTAGATAGCCAATCCATTCCTAAAATAACATCAAACTCCCCTAACCTAAAAGGTATCAAATCAACTGAAAAATGACATCTCCCTATCTCAATATCACAACTCGAGCATACTCGATCTACTACAACCTGATCATTATTCGCTAATTTTATGACTAACACTTCATCCAACCACTGAACCTCACAATCTATCTTAGAGATAAAAGCTTCAGAAATAAAAGATCTAGTAGCTCCTGAATCAATCAATACCAAAGCATTTACGGAATTTACAGGGAGTGTACCTGCAACCACATTCAGACTCTGTACCGCTTCCTTCATTGACATGTTGAAAGTCCTTGCTCTGGGATGATTTTGCTGTGGTAGTGGAGGTGGAGGTAATGCTAAAACTCTTGGAATACTAGCAGCCATTTCAATTCCTCTACAGTCTCTGGCGATATGTCCTTTTCTCCCATATTGAAAACAAGTAACTTCTGCTTTTCCCATCGGACATTCTCCAGAATAGTGTCCCCTTTGCTTGCACTTGAAACACGTGACATTTGGCTTGTTGCAAATTCCCGTATGCTTTCTACCACACGTTCTGCAATCAGGTACAGGCGGTCGAATAAGCCTTTGCTGAGTTGGGGCAGGTAGTCGATTACCCATCCTCTGATTGTTTTGTTCTGGCCTCCTAAAGTTTACTTTTCCTCGAGCTTGAAATCCCGGCCTTTTGTTGAAACGATTCTGAAAATTCCCTGGTCCTTTCTCTTTCTGAGCTGCTTCGCTTTCTCCTTCAATAATCATAGCCTTCTGAACAACAGTCGTATAAGTTGTCAATTCAAACACAGCTACCCTGCTACGAATCCATGGTTTCAGTCCTTGCTGAAATCTCTTGGCCCGCTTCTCGTCCGTATCCACCTGCTCTAGAACAAACCTTGCCAATTCAGTAAACTTGGTCTCATAATCCGCAACCGATAAGTTGTCTTGTTTCAGCTCCAGGAACTTGATCTCTATCTGGTTCTTCATAAAACGAGGAAAATATTTCTCCAAGAAAAGATCAGTGAATCTATTCCAGGTCACCACACCTTCTTCTTCCAAAGCTTTCTTCGATTCCCACCAGTAATTAGCTTCGCCTTTTAGGAAATAGCTAGAGAAATCCGTCTTCTGCTCTTCCTCAACCTCTACCAACGAAAAAGCCTTTTCCATCTCTTTCAACCAAGCTCTCGTTTTATAGGATCCGTGGAACCCATAAATTCCGGTGGCTTCACCGACTGAAATTGCTTGAAAGTAGTCGTAGGTGCTGCTGGTGGTATTTGATGTCCTGGATGAGTGGCTTGCTGTAACATCTGTTGCTGGAACTGCTGTTGTTGCTGCTGCATTTGTTGTTGCATCATCAACATCTGCTGTTACATGAGATTAAACATCTGATCCATCTGTTTATTATTGTTTTGGTCCTCGGTGTTTCCATTCGATGAGTCGGGTTGTGCTTTTCTTTTAGGTGCCATCTTTCTGGTAAATAAACAATGAGTCTTCTTTAATAACAGTATATTAAACATGTATTAAAATAGTCGATTTGAGAAAATAAAATAGCTTATTAAATAACTGAATAGATAAAACAGTATGATGTGCTTTTTTAATTTTTTTTTTAAATATAAGGGTACAACATGATCGTAAATAAAACAACATTTGTAAATATGCAATGGTATTGAAATAAATATAAATGCTTAAATAACTGGAAATAAAATAAAGAAAACGTGCAAAAGATCATCTCGTATATATATAGGTAGAACACCAGATACAGGTGTCAGTGCTTGATACAAAAACCTATGATATAACAGTCATACTGCTACTACTACTATCGGTCAAAGTCAGTAACTACACTCATACAAACTAGTCATACAATACTATACTGCCTCTATCTACAGAATATACATAATACAACACTCATCGATCTGCTAATCTCAAAAATCCTGGTGATACGTGGCTCAACTCCTCCTGCAATGCCTTTAGCACTGCCTCGGTAAGTCCCAATGCTCTGCGATATGCTGTCTCCGCGCTAAGATCCTGTTGTCTCAAATCAATAAGCTGCTGTGAGCTAATCCGGTGAATCTGATGTAACCTCTCTCTCAGTATATAATCTGGTCGTAATGCTCTGACATGACCATATGTCTGCGTCTCATACAATCCAAGGATCTCTCTACACTGGTTCTGCCATCTAATCCTCTCCTCCCTCTCTGCCTGAAAATGCTGATAAGTCACGGTATGATGCTCACGAAGATCAGTGCTGGAACCTCGAGAAGGTAATGGTCCATCTACCACGATCTCATCCATAAACTCCGGCTGAGGAAACTGATAAACTCCCGGAACAGGTGCATAAATGGCTAATGGGGCAGGAAATAAGACAGGCTGCTCCATAGGCGCATACACTGGCGGCTCTGCCTCTGGCTCCATCTGTGGCATCTCTGGAATCTCGACTGGTGGCATCGGAATCTGAGGCTCTAAATCCTCCCACTGCGGAAGATCAACCATATCAGGAATATCAAACATCGGAAACTCTAATGGTGGAATATCTGGTATCTCTGGCTCAAAGTATGGAAAATAATCTGCAAAACCTGGTACCTCTGGGGGAAGTGGTATCTCTGGTGCTGGCTTAGGTGGCAATGGAGGTAAGATCTGCTCTGACACTGGGGCTACTACCGGTGCATCCACTGGATCTGTCTCGGTCCTCTCCGTAGACGATGATAAAGAAGCCATCTAATACACATAAAAATAATAACACAAAAACAATCAAATCACAATCCTACAACTCATAACTTCTAATCACATAGATAAACAATCCTGACACTCTTACTCTCATCCTATCTCATTTTCCTATCTTATCTTAACCCTAACGTTCTTGTTTTCAAAGGTCAAACCTAAGCTCTGATGCCAACTATAACATCCGCCAAATCCGGGGTATAGATTTGGGGCATTATTAACAACAATTACCAACTATACCTGCACAAGCGGAATATAAATATAATAATTACCCCGAACTATCACTACTCAGGATCTTTTAAGGTCTGAGTTTGAAAACAAGAATCACGCACTACACTTTATTACAAACCCAACTAAATAAAACCTGTCTCAAGAACTATCTTTGATACAAAACTTTATTCTATCTACAGTTTCACTACACAACTTTTATTCAAACTACACAAGACTTTTATTCAACCCAACATTACTACTTATCCTGCTACACCTGATCTGGCAATTCAAAGCTCTCTTCGGGAATAGGAAGGAACACTCTTTGTATAAGAGGGTCCCGCTGCTTGACTTGCTTCTTGACTATGCGGGTCCTGATGGGTTTCATTCTCTACCTTAACTGTAAAACAATAGGAGTAACAATAAAAAGGGATGAGCCAAAATTGCTCAACAAGCCTGCAAAAATATATATATGGTATAGAGAAAGAGAAATGAGAGAAACAATAAGCTGCTGGTTGTAACAACCATCTGTATCTGTATCGAATAGTAATTTGCCAATGATGGCGAGTGCCAAATGAACAAGACTGGAAACAAGAACCAACATATGCACTATAATCTGCTGATCAGTCAGAATATAGTGCGGATCTATACCCAACTGCATAGACCCAACCAACATAAGGAGTACTCAGGCAACTATGGCCTATTAATTAATGGTCTGGGAAAAACCCAGCCTTTATAGTAACCATCCAGTCCAAGGCTGAGCATCCGGAACAATCGGTATGCTATTGATATATCCCAATACCAGGATATACCAGAGTATATGTAGGTAAAGGAATTGAAATATGAACAGGGAATTCAATAAATTGGGTAAATCAAGAATTGAAATAAAACTGGAACAAGCAATAATAAATGGGTAACAGTGTATATGAACAATGATTATCAAAGAGACTTGATACGATAGAAAAGAAATATAAATCACTATTCTGAATTTAGAATAGGGGAAAAACTTGCCTTGCGCGTACTTAACCTGGTTTAACTCACTGCCTTCTGACCCTAGCTTGCTCTGCCTTGCTAACACTGAACAAATCATAGAAAGATAGGTGTTTAGATAACTTACTATATACGTGTATCTTGAATTGATATCACGCAACCTTATCAGTCTACCCATGCGTTTCTATCTGACTGGCATATATATACATACATTTATACAGCACATCTAAACACATATCACATAAAGCACGTAGCACGTAAAGCACATAATTAATTTCTAGACTTATAATTATTTTTAGAATCAATTCTAGGCTTATACCTGCATTACTAGTCTTATCTGATTTTATTATAATTTTTCCGGATTTATTCGGCTCAATTATAACCCTATTAGGACTTACGAACTATCAATTATCACCAAACCACTCTTTTTCAGAAGAAATTATAACTTACAACTATTTTTATTGGATTCGTCTCATTTTTCTGAGTCTAGGGGTCTTCGTTTCACTTAAATCGGACTAACGGTTGAATTGTTATGAATTAAACACTGATGATTCAATTTATTATAATATTTATAACTTATCGATATTTATTCGATTAGATCGATTATTTACAAATAATCAATCAACTTAATTAACCGATACGCTATTTATCGAATAACTACGAATTATTCAAATTATAGATCACTTAACGATTAATTACTTGTATAACTACGAATTACTCGCAATTCCCGCATAATTATCGAATATTAAATTACTATCGAGACTTATACGATTCGCTAATCAATTAGTTACTAATATCTAATTATACGATACGAATAATTATTACAATATTAATCGAATAACTAGCGCTCGAATAATAATTCTAATTATCGAATCATTATTTGCACTATTAACTAATTATTAGATTATTAATCACATTTCTTAATTATTTCTAATCCTCATTTATTAATTAATTACCTAATTACTAATTAATTATTCAATTATTAATTAATTAAATAATTAATAAATAATTAGATAAATAATTAAATAATTAAATAAATTCGAATTTATAATTTAATAAAATAATTTAGAAATTAATAATACTATTTTCAGAATTCAAAATTAATTTTTAATTGATTTTTAGAATTAATAAATCTAATTTCTATTTTTATAAAATAGAATTAAATAATAAAAATTCAGAAACAGAAATCAGAAAAACAGATTGGGGTTTTTGGATCGAAACCGGGTTGCAACGGGGTCGTCTTCGACCCGATCGGGTCACGAAGAACACCGGCCACTGCCCAGAATCCGACGCCGGCGGAGATTTTTCCGGCGAGACGAAAACGTTCGATTCCATTCGTTCCTTCTGCGTTTTCGACGCACAGCAACACAACGACGCTCCCCTTCTGTTCCTCCTTCGTCCTCGTCGACTACAACAGCCGGAACCCTGAGAAACGCGGCGGCGGCGACGGAACTCCGGCGAGCTCAAAACGTACACCAACCTCGACGAAACCGGTGCCAATCAACTCACAAAACGACGATCTACACGCTCGTAATCATCAAAACATCAAACAACAACCAGAAAATCAAACCCGAGTTCGTGATTAAAAACCGGAAAATATAAACTTTCAGTTCGATCAATCAAACATCAAAAACACTTACATAATCGAAAACTACAGATCATAAGCTTCAAAACGAGTACTTACACTAACGATTTGGACTCCGGAATCACGATGAAAATCAGCTTTGATTCTGTTGCCCTGTTCTTCACCAAACCCTAACCCTAATTCCTTTTCTTTTTCTTTTTATTCTTTTCCTGATTTTTAATTGTAATTAACTGATTTAATTAATAATAATTCAGGTATTTATATTTATGAAGATAATACCCCTAAGTAAAATTAAGGGTCTAATTACACTCCTATTAAAAATATTTGGCCGTAATTTTTATAATTTTTGGGTATTATTATTGAATTTTTAAATGTCCAATAAATACAAAATAAATACTAAAAATTCCCAAAAATTGTGAAAAATACAAAAATACAAAGAAAAATGATATATGATAATTTCATGATCATATAAAAATAAAAATATAATTTTTGAGGGGTTTTGGTACCCGAAGGGATCCGGAAAAGTCGTTTTTCGCGAAAAAGGTCAATTGGTAAAACGTCTAGGGGTTCATAATAGCGATATGGTATAGGGCATTTTTGGCAAAATAGGGCCAATGATTTTGTTTGAAATACGGGCTTTTAAAACATAGTTTTGAGCTGTACATGTATTGATATAATATATATAACTGACGATAAAATGTTCAATAAATATCCAAAACACGTTTGGATCAAAACAGCCAACACATAACACATAGCAGTTAGGGTTTAACAACTTACACATTTAATCACATCATAATACACATAATTTATCATTATTATAATATAATACTAGCGTAATTCCTCGGTCGTTACACTATGCACTTCCTACCTCTAAATTAAGTGAAATTAGGAGACTGGGTCTTAGAAAAGAGTGGAGCTTTCTGTGTGATGTAGTTACCAAGGTGTTTTCTGGTAAAATAAACAACTTTGATTCTATCAATACTGTTATGCTTAACATGCTCTATATGTTGCTTACTGATAATTACTATAATTTTAGTGATGCTATCATGTTTGAGATAGGCTACAAGTTAGGGGAGATTAAAAAGGGATCTAGGCATGTTTATTATGCTAGCTTCTTTATGATTATTGCTAACCATATTTTTGAGGATCTTGTGATTGAGAACCCAACCAACAAACTAGATTGTTGGGTTCAAGAAAGAAGAATAATTGCAGATTTAAATAGAGCTGATCACCACAAGGAGGTGCCACTTGTTTATTTTCCTGTCATGGAGGGCCCTCAGGTAAGTGAGGTAAATACTTTTGTCCCTACTCCTTCTACCTCTTAAGTTTCTTTGCCATTGACTGTGGCTATGACATCTGTGTCAATGACCCAGCAAATGCCTACCCAAGCCACAAAATCCAAACAATAAATATCTCAAACATACTAGATACACAAAACTCTCCCACCAATTCTCTGGATATGGATATGATTCATACATCAATTCCTGATTCTCCTTCTTTAACTCTGTTGGAGAAGCCAAAATCCAGTGCAAGTGAGCATCATCTTCTAGATGATCTGTTGGCTCACTTGACAATTTTTTCAGGAACTATTGAGACTTCTGTGCCTAAATTATCATCAATCTGCACAGAGTCCATAACAGTTTCTACTCCAAACTCTATCATTTCCTCTATTCCGATGGAAATTATTAATCCATCGACTAGTGATTGTATCCCGACGGATGTGCCTAACAGCAGTCATCTGTTGGCTATCCTAACTACTACCCTAATAAATGTTCCTCATCTGTCGGTACTCACTACACAAACTGAATTTTCAATAATTGTTACAAGTATCAATGAGCTAGTAGTTGTAAAATCACTCCTAGGATTGAGGGAAGGGAGTGAACAGAGTGGGAGGCTGAGTTTCTCTCAAGCAAAAGGAGAGGAAAAGAGAGAAACTATGTAGGCTATTTCTTCCAGCCTGGCAAAAGTGAGTGAGGGGAGTTCCACCTTAGTAGGTGAAGGTGAGGGTGTGTGGGTGGTGAGCCAAGGGGAGCCCTTTATGCAAGAATATAGAGAACATGAGAGAAATGCAGGTACTAAAGTTTGGGAAGGGCTTGTTGTTAGTGAGTTAATAGATGTCAATGAAGCTGACAAGAAATAACTATTTCAGCACGATTATCAAGTTGTCTTAGATTCTGTTTCTTTTGATGCTGAGGCATTTACTCATCTTGTTCCAGCTTATCAAATTCTAGCTGAACAGGGCAATGAGGCAGCTGAGAGAACTTTGAATCTGGTGCACACAACTGCTTCTATGCAAAGGGCCAAGGATGCATTCAATACCTTGCCTAGTACAACTGGTGTAGATTTTGATTCTCTCAGTGGTGAATTTAAAGATAGTGGTGGAGATGATGAAGAAGAGGAGCCAATGCATTTAGGGGGAGAAGCTGGTTCAAGCAGGAATGCAAACATTCCATCATGGATGTTTAGCAAAGAATGCAGTGAGCATCATTTCAAGTCAACCCTAATCTCTCTCATCAAACAGACCAATATAGCTCTTCAAGCCTGCACAGATGCCAACACCAAAAGTATGCTACAAGCTCATCTCAACTCCCTTTAACTACATCAAATATCCAATCTCAAACAGACTCAGGAGGTAGATGCCATCAAAGCCTCTATAGATGATATCAAGAGTGATGTATCTGACAGACTGGAGTCTAAGCTTCCTGAAGCTATAATGAGAGATCTACATCAAAGACTCAGGAAGGAGTCTGAAACAAACTCCAAAATCGATGTTGTTAGTAGAAGGGTGCTTAACCTAGAGAGTGAGCTCACTAAAATCAGACTCAATCAAGCTCATCAAACTATAATTCTTCAACAGCTGGTGGCTACACATACCAAACCTAAAACTTCTCAACTTGATGCTAACGAAAAGGGGGAGTGTGACGCCCTCAATCTCGGGGTTAGGAAATAAGGACCCACACACCTTTAATCTACTAATTAAATAAGCATAAACCCCGATTAGCTACTAACAGGATCAAACAAGATACAGTATGAGACAAGATTACAACTACCAACCACAAAACATAACTTACAACCCCAAAATAAAATCAAATATACATAGTCGATCCCGGGTTGGAACCGACAGATAACCCATTGTATCTTTACAACTCTCTGGCTAAGTGCTTGCTCACTCAAAAACTTTACTACCTGCTCTGGCAACCAGAAGCCCTCAACACGATAGGGACCACCAGGTACGCTCTTACGAGCAGTGCGTCTAAGCCTGGCCATCTTCTTGCTTGACTGCCATGGTTAGATTAAAACAAAACATATGAGTATAAAACTCAGCAAGTAACTAAACAACAGTTCTACAGTATAAAATCCATAATATACTTTACTGATCTCAGGGCATTCTACTTTAACAGTTCTAGGTGGCAGATTTCTATCTTTTAGTTTATAAAAGGGGTTATGAAGAAAATTTTGGGCTTTCAAGGACCAAGGCTCAAAGTAGGGTGAAAGCCGACATTCATCACAAATCATTAAAGGATCAAAACAGATCTTTCAAATGGAAAGCGATAAATCTTTTCATTATAAGGAATCAATTATATGATCAACAGAATCAAAAATCAGGGTTCACAAGCTGTAAGCTCCACAATATCACAATTAACTCTTTTCAAAGCAATATAAATCTTTTTCATTTTCAAAGAATCAATTACTGAATAGGAAATTTTAATTCCTTTTAAAATCATTATGGAACCCTTGATTGGACCACTTTATCTTTCATTTCATAATAATACGGGTGATCAGCCCATACCGACCTCCATCCGGTCTTTAAGGTACCAATGGCATAATTTCAGCCTTAAACTGGACTAGCCCCGCTAGTCTCTTACTATGACTGGACTAGTCCCACTAGCCTCTTACGTCCCAATCCAATCCATCATGTAACACCCCCAGATCCGGGGTCGGGGATCCGGGTTGTCACGAGTTCCATTTCCCTTATTAACACCCAATCTTAATAATTTCTCAACTACCCTGTACTGTGACCCCACAATAAACACACACACCACACGTTATAGTCTTAGAGATGAACATCCAAAAATAATCACAAGTCATTTTATTCCACAATTATATGTCAATACACCTTAAAAAGATTCTGAATAAATTTACATTTCATTGCCATTATTACAATTCATAAATATACATAAATCTTGTACATCAAAAGTTAAAGCCTAGTCTATTGGTAGTTCCCTACCTCAGCTACAGTGACTTCAATGCCTATAGGAAGCTGCGAAACGCTTCCTATCCGATCGCGAATTGGGAGTTTGGTCCTGTTCATCTTATCTATCTGATGTTTTGTGATGAAAGAAGAAAGCAAGGGTGAGCAGCAAGCCCACCAAAATAATATGTATAATGATTAATAGTATATGAGTCTACTCATAATACTCATGAAAATCTTGGTGAAAAGAAATGAACCAAGTTTGATATCTTAATGCGATGAAGTCGCAAAATATTCAGTATATATACATATATACTTTTCAAAGTAATGGAAGTCCTCTTCCATGCATAATATACACAAAGTCCCATTGTATAACTGTATAAAAATATCGTTGCAAGGTGATCTCATATATCTAACCCTGTCTCAACGTTTTTCTGAAAATCTTTGTCATTCATAAGACAATTATTAATTAGATATAAGTTTAAAAGACGAAGTTACCAAATACTTCACTACACTTATATCATTCCCAAATACTACTTGAACTACCACCGTTCAAGTTATAATCAATTTCAAAAGTTCATCCCACTGATGAGACCACAAGATAAGACTTGAATAGATTCAATCTTTGAAATATTATTGAATGAAATAAAGTTACGAGATACTTTATTTAGTCCCGATATATATATATCCACATATATATATCTCTTAAACATTTCATGGAACCTCTGTTATGCAAAGTATGAACAGAGTTTAAAACATCCAATTAATTTTGGAAAGGAAAAGAATTTTGGCATAAACCCGATATCTCGTTGATCAGGCAAAGATACCAATAAGTAACCTTTTCTACTGTAGATGGATGAATTCCTCACCGGTCATCACCCTGGCCGCATTAGGACCTCGCGCTCGACCGTACCCCGGCCCCTCACGCGTTGATGGACTGCCACCCAACCACTTACACAATAATAGACCGTACCCCGGCCTGTCGCTTATGCCGACTCAATGAGATGGGCTTACTTCCCGAATGTTGGGCAAGTAATCAATTCATTTACCAAATCTGCAACCTCGTTGCGAATATAAAATACACCACAGAGCCGGATTCCCCAGGTTTTGAGCGAGTATTTAAATCCCCTTTAAAAAGGAAGATCTTAAATATAAAAATGAGTTTTGGGATCCGCTCTGACTTTTAAAAATCATTTTGAAGACTCGAAAACACTTTAATGAGTGTTTGGAGTAAGGCTGATTTAATGAAGTAAATCAGTCCCCAGAATATTAGAAAATATCTGAATATTATTAATTAAATAATATTCCCATAAAGAATAGTCTTTATAAAAATAATTGAAGTAGAAGTATTAAAATTTATACTTGAAACAAGTATTAAATAACAAAAGATATACTTATATGAAAGTATTATCTTTATTTGAATAATCGAAAATAAGTTTGATTATTAACACCTTATTCTTTAATAAAATAAAGAATATATTTCAGCAAATAATCGGAGTCATAGATCCTCAAATGAATATTCAAATAATATTCAATAAATAAAATAAGCTGAGTCATAATACCTTGAATGAATATTATAAATAATATTCATTAAATAAAATAAAGGAGTCATACATCCTCAAATTAATATTCAAATAATATTCAATAAATAATATAAAAGGAGTCATAAGTCCTCGAATAATATTCGAAATAATATTCAATAATAAAATAAAGATAAAGTTATCGAATAAACCTTATTCGATTAATAGTTTGGAAAACTATAACCATATATATATATATAAATATATATATATATATATATATCCATATCCATATATATATGAAATCTACTCGGGATCCTCGACTCCCGGTTTTAGAAAATATTTTCACCTTTGGGTCCCTATACTAAGGGTATATGCAAGTTACCGCTATCCTCTAGCATAGGTATTATCAACTGAACCAACAGATATATATTTCAAGAATATGAAACAGGCATGCATATATACCATATCACATGCTACAATATATCGCAAGAATTTGCTAATAACAATCATGCATCTATCGCAAGATAATGCATATACACGTGTATTCATCACAACAACAGTATAACGGATAGAATACTTGCCTGAGCGACTGGGGATTACGAATGGCTCGGGACGAGTCTGGTAACCTATAAGCAACAAGTAAGTTGGAATTAAACCAAAGTCACTTGTAAATCTATGCTTTAACTAACTTAGACTCTAATGCTAGTTTTGCGCTCACCGATTTGCTTAAGTCACTCGGGTACCCTCGGCTCCACCATTTTTAATAATTTAACCTTTACGAGTTTTAAAACGATTCTTTCGCGAATGTCTTACCAACTGCCTAACACACTTACAATAAATGTTTCACACATTAATTAACCCTTTTTGGTCTTTAACCTACATTCCAAAGTAAGGCGAGGGAAAAAGTTTCGTTCGCGAAACGCCGTTACTTGAAACGGTCGTTTCTCCTAAACCGTAAATCGGAATCGAATGAACTACATATCAAAACGAAGCTCATAACATGAACTATCTAAACATGACAATGGTCAAAACCTAGCAGTGAGTTCAAGGGTTCTGATGTTAAGAACAAAAACAGTCTACGGTAAATCGGACATTACGACGGCTATGTTTACGCGATTCCCCAAATTTAAACCAACTCAAAACAACCACAATCCAACCCCAATTCATAACCCAATCCAAACTCCATCCAAAATACATTACAACAGCCCCAACCCAACTCATTATAATCCATTTACTTACTCCTAAAACTTGAATTTAAACTATACTACATTCTTTAACCAAATCTTAAGATTTCAACAAATCAATCACCACCATTCCAACCCAAACTCTTAAACAAACAAGTTTCATGCTTCACATATACTATACTACTCATAACCATTCCTAAATACTCAAAACTAAAGCTAGGGTTTGAAGTTTTATACCTTCTTGAAGCTTTTAATCAATGAAAGATCCTTGGAAAGCCCATGGAAGCCTTGATCTATGCTTAAGCTACCTTGTCCTTACAAATAAAATCAAGAATCAAAAATTTGTTCTTGAAAGTTACTATTCACCCTAAACTTTTAGGAATTGATTAACTAGGTAAACCTTGGATTCTTGGATCCAAACTTATAGCATAACTAAGTTATGAATTATGGAAGCTAAAGAAACAAACCTTATAATTTTTGAAGGTGTGTAGCTTGAGTTTTTAAAAACTCCTCCTTATTTTTCTTGAAAAGGCCGAGAGCAAGATGAAGAAGAAAGAGAGATTTTTGTGGTTTTGCTTTGATTTGATTTTTGGTTGGTTGTTTTTGTTTTGTTTTAGGTCAATTACCCATTTACCCTTGATTTTGTGTGGCTAATATTCCACCACATTTCCTTCCCTCTTATGTCATGCTTGCATCACTTTGTGATGCCATCACCCCTCCTTTGTCCTCTTTCTATTGGTTGGATGACATCATCCCCCACTAATCCCTTTGATTAGCTTCTAATTGTTTGCCTAATGACCGCTGATCTGTTATACGGTTCGCTTAACTTTCGTTCTCGTTTCTCGTTTGAAGGATCATACCCGGGATCTTATTACTTAGGTTCCCTTAACCTTTCTCAATACATTATATTTCTTTTTATGATCCTCTATTATAATCCTTTAATTTAAATCCTTTTTATCCTGTTACCTTATACTCAAATCTCTCCGTATCTTGTGGATTTCCGGGAAAAACTAAAGTGTTCGGATTTGGATTCTGACGATCTTTACATACACTTATATCCCATATAAAGTACTAATAAAATCTCAGAATATCCATATCAGAACCCCTACATAGTGTGGCATGAAAAGTTTTCTCATTCAGCAAAAACACTATTCATAAGGGTTTCAAAAATTTCTCAAAAATTGGGGTTATTACAGTCTCCCCTCCTTAAAAGGATTCCGTCCCGGAATCAGATAGAAAGCAAATGGGGATACTTTCTTAGCATTACATTTTCTAACTCTCAAGTAAATTTTCCCACATTGTGGTTCTTCCATCAAACTCTGAATAGTTTGATAACCCTTCTCCAAAGCACTTGTTCCCTTTTCACTCTATAACCCTTCCTGGTTGCTCCATATAGGTTACGTCGGGTTACATGTCTATGCGCTCATATGCCCCTATTTATCTGGCATCCGAATTTCACTTCCTTAACATTGATACGTGAAACACGTTACTACCTGCTACATGTTCGGGGTTAGGGCTAGCTCATATGCTAACTTCCCAAACGTCTTAATATATCCAAGGGTCCAACAAATTGTAGACTTAGCTTTCCTTCCTTTCCGAACCTCATCAATCCTTTCCAAGGGATACGTATAACATTATAGGTCCCCTATTTCATACTCTTTATCCTTTCGTGTCAAATCAACATACTTATCATGTCCATCTTGGGCTACTACCAGCCGTCCTCTGATTAGATCTATCATACCCTTGGTCCTTTGGACTACTGCGGGTCCGAGCATCTTGCGCTCTACAACTTCATCCTAACATAAGGGAGATCGACATTGTCTTCCTTCAAGGATCTCATAAGGCGACATCTCGATAATGACATATGATCTATTGTCGTAAGATAACTCAGTCCGAATTAAGTGATCATTCCAAATTCTTTCAAGTCTATTACACAGACTCTCATCATAGCTTCCAATCATTAGAGCTCTTGCTTCTCAATACCCATTCTTTTCCAGTTCGTAATCGCTATCACCTTCCGTTCCTAATATTATACTGGTTATACTTTTGCTCGTTAGCGTTCTATAACCTTTTAATAACCACGTCAACCTTAGTATCACGAATGTGTTCCCATTCCGCATACTACCACCACTTCATTACTCCTTTTTCAGTTGTTTCTATTTTCCAAAATTTGATCAATCAAATAGAAGTAAAGGAATTTATTGAGAGATCACTATGATCATGAACACTTGTTATATCGCATAGTTAGTACAGAAGGTGGCCAGCCTTTAGTACTTGACAAGCAATTAAACAATAGATGGTATCCTACTAGGCTTCTATCACCCAGATAGATAGTCATTCGGCAATACCTCCCCTTTCTGGAAGGGTTGTTCTTCTCAGATTACATGAAATGAAAAGAAGAGAAAAGAACGAACTGAAGAGAATTGTATATTCATAAAAAATTTTATTGCCATAAAATATCTGGCTGGGAATCTACCTCTGAACTATAGAGGTTTGTCATAGAAGAACAAAACATATATGTATTTATATCAACATCAAGTATTATAGCATCGCATTTCACGTGCCTAAATATTTTCGCTATCCCGTCCATCATTCTATGGACCCATGCTCTTCCTCGAGCTTATACACAATTACCTTTGAAACTCCCTCGACATCGAAAATCGAATCCGGGATCTCATTCTAGACATCATCGTTACTTGAATTCTATGCTTGCACCGCAACCTTCCTCGTATAATAATACGACCCTCTATTGATAAGAAAGAATAATAATTCACTAGGTAGATACTCTACTTAATTAGTCTATCAATGATAACTTATACACTACCACGACCCGATTAGTGGTACTCAATCTCAACACCCATTCAATACAACTCTCACGGTTGTAAACAGCTCATTACTCGCAGAATCATTGCTACCTTACTATGGTCCACCACTGACCTACTGTACTCATTCATTTTTCATGAAGTCTTAATAGCTAACCATACGGAGTCCATACATCTCGTATCAAATCCTTCTAAGGAGGTAACATAATCACCATTTCTGATTCATGAAGAACACTCCTGATCTCAAAGGTTCGTTTAGTCCTTTTGAAATATGGTCCAGGCTCATTCTCAAGATAGTACCTTCTAAGATAGATAGCCCGCTCATGGCGATTACACGAATTAAACCTTTACCAACTACTATTACGGCTGGGTATTGCACAGTCATCAGAAGGAATGTCAATCTTCCAAACCATAATACAACCTTCACAGTTTTAACCATCATTACTGTATTCTTTTGGCACAAGCGCCTATAATTATCCTCTTACCTTTAAAGTGTCGGCCACCTCTTTGGCCTTTCCTGATAGTAAAATTTCCTTACAGTCAATGTCACTTTAACCATCTCCAAATAATTTTTCTACCTTATTTCAATCACAGCTTATGTGAAAATGCTTTCCTTAAAATCTGATGAGTAAAAAAAAAAAATCACCATTTTTTTTTTCCATAAGTTATTGCCTCAGTCTTTAGAGGTTAATCACTGTCACGACTGACTCTCAATTATACTTAGAACATCTTTTATCTTAAGTCCTAATTGCCCTGAACAATTTCGACCTTTACTGGTTCGATTCATACGTTCTCGTGGTTTAACACGTGCCCCACTTGGCATCATTATAATTACGTCATATTTCCTTTATCCACATTTCTATTCTTGAGAATTTTGAATATTACCTTTCTCCTTGTAAAACCTCTAAGGTTATCGTTCAATCGTTCCTCCTGTATTCCCTATATACAGGGCATATCAAAATACCATTTACTAATACCAGAACCATTGTCTATATACTTCTGAAAAATTTCTCCACTGATCCTTAAAGGTTGTTGTTACCTTAACCCTTTCCCAATCATATTGTGAAAACTCATACTGTCCCTATTAAGGGTGAAATGCCAACCTTTATGCATTCCCCTAGGATTCATTTTAAGTTACCGATGTTCTATCCTTAATTCCACCTTTGAAAAGGTACATGCATCCATCCATGGATAAACCAAGTCATATATCCTTGATAGATTATCTTCTTCATCATTCCCACCTCGATAGTCTATACCTAACTTCATAATAACATCCTTATTCAAATTGAGGTCAATTCATATGGCCTCCAAAAGATAACAACGGTTATCCGCTTGTCTTGCCTAATTTGGTAACGATAACAAGGATGTTCTGGAAGATATTGGTCGTGTTCAACGTGAACTTCTTCTTAATAATTCCTTATTTACTTTTGTTGTTTATCTCAACAGTCACCTCAATGTTGGGATATCTTTCATACCTGGCGTCTCCCTTTCTGGGTATCGAGCCACCGGTCTTACATTTCACATTATTGAAGGTCACTTCCTTCATCCAATTTTTTTCCTGATTTCTTACTTTCTTGTCTCCTCAGTCTATCCGTGTCTCAATATTTATCCTTCGAACTATCTCAAGGTTTTCTCGAATCCTCCCAACTTAAAGGGGGTACAATATATGTATCTCTTATGCCTTCAACCATCAATTTTAACTCATGGTGGATCATCATCACCCTGACGATTACATACTTTTCTATTTCTATTGCTATGAGTCTTTAGGGTTTCCTCATACCCAACTCCCTTGTCATTTCTCAAACTCTATTGCCGTTATATTCCTTTCTCTTATCATTATTTCATGAACCAACACAACCTAAGCATTGATTTCAAACATCCCGTCATTCTGGATTCGTGTCTACAAAACGAATCTTGACAACTTTTACATCTTAGATTCATAATTCATCATACTCGTCTGCCTTTGTTCTGGCTCTAAAGCTTTTACACTATCTCCATAACCTTGGGAATTACTTTCCCGAAAACAATTGACTGAACTTAAATCAGTTTATTCTAACCTCTGGCTCCGTGCCTTTCTTGGTCTTTCACCAGCAGATGGTCTCTCTCTTAGGAGGGTAAGTGACAAAAACAGTCTTTTGTGGTTCGTCAATCATTTAGAATATCAAATGATTCCTATATTTCCTTTAGCCAGGCTCTTGCCTCGACTAGGTCAACCTGTTCCTTGGAACTCTGAGAGTTTAGAGACTTAAAGGTCCTGAAAGAATTTCCTATCGCATTGTTTCCTCAAGGTGGTGGTTGGGGATAATAGTCTAAGTTCTGTCTAGACAGGTCCATGAATTGCCGTATAGGAGTACCGTCTCGGGTCTCCTTTCCTTACTCGACTTTCTGTTTCCTTAGTATGAAATGTTTCATCCTACTCCCCATAATTGGGGTCATCTTTTAATTTAAAATCCTCATTTTCCACTTCATCATGTTATGGGTTCCTTTTTGTCTTGGTGGCAACCTCCCTGACTATCACGTTCAGGGTTTGCTCTAACTCTTATTCCTCAAACTAGCTTTCATCTAAGATTTCATCTTTAAGCTCTTAAACATTTGGAACCCAAATTCTATGGGAATACCTCATTATTCCCTTATCATCTCTCTCGGTATTAATCTCATATCTATTTGTTGGCTCTCTGCCTTCATTCATCACTTTTACTGGCACAATATGTTCTTTTCCAATAATTCGGGCTGTATTGCTATCTCAAACAGCTTTTCGGTACCGGCTCCGGTTACCTTCACTACTATTTTCATTTTCTCAAAATCTCTTATAAACTCTCCAAAAGACATTATCATCTTAGTCTCTCCTTTTTACTAAGGGCATCAGCCACCATATTGGCTTTCCCCGAATGATAAAGAATCTCCCAATCATAATTCTTGATTAGCTCTAACCGCCTCCTCTGGCGTATGTTGAGCTCTTTCTACGTAAGAATGTACTAGAGCACTTATGGCTTAGGTAATTCTTGCACTTCTCTCCATACAAGTAGTGCCTCCAATCCTTAGGGTAAAACTATTGCCACGAGCCTAAGCTCATGAGCGGGGATATCGAATTTCATATTACCTTAATTGTCTTGACATGTACGCGATTACCTTACCGTGCTGCATAAGCACGCACCCTAAGCCCTTGTGCGAAGCGTCACTACACTTCACAAAATCTCCTTTTCCATCCGGCAATGCCAGCATAGGGGCCATCACCAACCTCTGCTTCAGTTCTTGAAAGCTGTTCTCGCATTTCTCTGTCCATTCGAACTTCTCAGTCTTACGAGTAAGCCGCGTTAAAGGGGTTACTATCTTTACAAACTTGAACGAACCTCCGGTAGTGACCGGCCAATCCTACCTCTGGGAGTTGCCCTAACCATGGTCATCAATTCATCAGTGGTCCTTTATCCAATCTTGCCAGGATCCTCCTTGGGATCCTCCTCAACAACTATCCCTTCTAGGACAACCTCCTCAACCGCTACCTCCTCAATATCAACATCATCCGGTCCTGCGTTAGGACGCTCTATTGGATCCATAATTTGATCTCCAATGAGTAATAAAACATCATCGCGATGTTGCTCCTCAACCTCAGGGTTCGGAGTCCCGCTACCATATACGATAACGAACTACGCTCCTATCACGATATTTATAAGGGTTCCCATAAGGGTTTTAACTGTCAGTACTACGTTAGGTAGTCCTACTATGAACTTGGCAAGAGTTCTTATTATCTTAGTGAACTTATTATCTTAACGTCCCATCATCTCTGAGGTTTATAACGCTTAGCTCTGATACCATTTCTGTAACACCCCCAGATCCGGGGTCGGGGATCCGGGTTGTCACGAGTTCCATTTCCCTTATTAACACCCAATCTTAATAATTTCTCAACTACCCTGTACTGTGACCCCACAATAAACACACACACCACACGTTATAGTCTCAGAGATGAACATCCAAAAATAATCACAAGTCGTTTTATTCCACAATTATATGTCAATACACCTTAAAAAGGTTCTGAATAAATTTACATTTCATTGCCATTATTACAATTCATAAATATACATAAATCTTGTACATCAAAAGTTGAAGCCTAGTCTATTGGTAGTTCCCTACCTCAACTACAGTGACTTCAATGCCTATAGGAAGCTGCGAAACGCTTCCTATCCGATCGCGAATTGGGAGTTTGGTCCTGTTCATCTTATCTATCTGATGTTGTGTGATGAAAGAAGAAAGCAAGGGTGAGCAGCAAGCCCACCAAAATAATATGTATAATGATTAATAGTATATGAGTCTACTCATAATACTCATGAAAATCTTGGTCAAAAGAAATGAACCAAGTTTGATATCTTAATGCGATGAAGTCGCAAAATATTCAGTATATATACATATATACTTTTCAAAGTAATGGAAGTCCTCTTCCATGCATAATATACACAAAGTCCCATTGTATAACTGTATAAAAATATCGTTGCAAGGTGATCTCATATATCTAACCTTGTCTCAACGTTTTTCTGAAAATCTTTGTCATTCATAAGACAATTATTAATTAGATATAAGTTTAAAAGACGAAGTTACCAAATACTTCACTACACTTATATCATTCCCAAATACTACTTGAACTACCACCGTTCAAGTTATAATCAATTTCAAAAGTTCATCCCACTGATGAGACCACAAGATAAGACTTGAATAGATTCAATCTTTGAAATATTATTGAATGAAATAAAGTTACGAGATACTTTATTTAGTCCCGATATATATATATCCACATATATATATCTCTTAAACATTTCATGGAACCTCTGTTATGCAAAGTATGAACAGAGTTTAAAACATCCAATTAATTTTGGAAAGGAAAAGAATTTTGGCATAAACCCGATATCTCGCTGATCAGGCAAAGATACCAATAAGTAACCTTTTCTACTGTAGATGGATGAATTCCTCACCGGTCATCACCCTGGCCGCATTAGGACCTCGCGCTCGACCGTACCCCGGCCCCTCACGCGTTGATGGACTGCCACCCAGCCACTTACACAATAATAGACCGTACCCCGGCCTGTCGCTTATGCCGACTCAATGAGATGGGCTTACTTCCCGAACGTTGGGCAAGTAATCAATTCATTTACCAAATCTGCAACCTCGTTGCGAATATAAAATACACCACAGAGCCGGATTCCCCAGGTTTTGAGCGAGTATTTAAATCCCCTTTAAAAAGGAAGATCTTAAATATAAAAATGAGTTTTGGGATCCGCTCTGACTTTTAAAAATCATTTTGAAGACTCGAAAACACTTTAAAGAGTGTTTGGAGTAAGGCTGATTTAATGAAGTAAATCAGTCCCCAGAATATTAGAAAATATCTGAATATTATTAATTAAATAATATTCCCATAAAGAATAGTCTTTATAAAAATAATTGAAGTAGAAGTATTAAAATTTATACTTGAAACAAGTATTAAATAACCAAAGATATACTTATATGAAAGTATTATCTTTATTTGAATAATCGAAAATAAGTTTGATTATTAACACCTTATTCTTTAATAAAATAAAGAATATATTTCAGCAAATAATCGGAGTCATAGATCCTCAAATGAATATTCAAATAATATTCAATAAATAAAATAAGCTGAGTCATAATACCTCGAATGAATATTATAAATAATATTCATTAAATAAAATAAAGGAGTCATACATCCTCAAATGAATATTCAAATAATATTCAATAAATAATATAAAAGGAGTCATAAGTCCTCGAATAATATTCGAAATAATATTCAATAATAAAATAAAGATAAAGTTATCGAATAAACCTTATTCGATTAATAGTTTGGAAAACTATAACCATATATATATATAAATATATATATATATATATATAAATATATATATATATATCCATATCCATATATATATGAAATCTACTCGGGATCCTCGACTCCCGGTTTTAGAAAATATTTTCACCTTTGGGTCCCTATACTAAGGGTATATGCAAGTTACCGCTATCCTCTAGCATAGGTATTATCAACTGAACCAACAGATATATATTTCAAGAATATGAAACAGGCATGCATATATACCATATCACATGCTACAATATATCGCAAGAATTTGCTAATAACAATCATGCATCTATCGCAAGATAATGCATATACACGTGTATTCATCACAACAACAGTATAACGGATAGAATACTTGCCTGAGCGACTGGGGGTTACGAATGGCTCGGGACGAGTCTGGTAACCTATAAGCAACAAGTAAGTTGGAATTAAACCAAAGTCACTTGTAAATCTATGCTTTAACTAACTTAGACTCTAATGCTAGTTTTGCGCTCACCGATTTGCTTAAGTCACTCGGGTACCCTCGGCTCCACCATTTTTAATAATTTAACCTTTACGAGT
The DNA here is from genome assembly GCF_009905375.1 of Apium graveolens. NCBI lineage: Eukaryota > Viridiplantae > Streptophyta > Magnoliopsida > Apiales > Apiaceae > Apium > Apium graveolens. Next base: position 222,084,198 of record NC_133654.1, read on the forward strand.
TTTAAAACGATTCTTTCGCGAATGTCTTACCAACTGCCTAACACACTTACCATAAATGTTTCACACATTAATTAACCCTTTTTGGTCTTTAACCTACATTCCAAAGTAAGGCGAGGGAAAAAGTTTCGTTCGCGAAACGCCGTTACTTGAAACAGTCGTTTCTCCTAAACCGTAAATCGGAATCGAACGAACTACATATCAAAACGAAGCTCGTAACATGAACTATCTAAACATGACAATGGTCAAAACCTAGCAGTGAGTTCAAGGGTTCTGATGTTAAGAACAAAAACAGTCTACGGTAAATCGGACATTACGACGGCTATGTTTACGCGATTCCCCAAATTTAAACCAACTCAAAACAACCACAATCCAACCCCAATTCATAACCCAATCCAAACTCCATCCAAAATACATTACAACAGCCCCAACCCAACTCATTATAATCCATTTACTTACTCCTAAAACTTGAATTTAAACTATACTACATTCTTTAACCAAATCTTAAGATTTCAACAAATCAATCACCACCATTCCAACCCAAACTCTTAAACAAACAAGTTTCATGCTTCACATATACTATACTACTCATAACCATTCCTAAATACTCAAAACTAAAGCTAGGGTTTGAAGTTTTATACCTTCTTGAAGCTTTTAATCAATGAAAGATCCTTGGAAAGCCCATGGAAGCCTTGATCTATGCTTAAGCTACCTTGTCCTTACAAATAAAATCAAGAATCAAAAATTTGTTCTTGAAAGTTACTATTCACCCTAAACTTTTAGGAATTGATTAACTAGGTAAACCTTGGATTCTTGGATCCAAACTTATAGCATAACTAAGTTATGAATTATGGAAGCTAAAGAAACAAACCTTATAATTTTTGAAGGTGTGTAGCTTGAGTTTTTAAAAACTCCTCCTTATTTTTCTTGAAAAGGCCGAGAGCAAGATGAAGAAGAAAGAGAGATTTTTGTGGTTTTGCTTTGATTTGATTTTTGGTTGGTTGTTTTTGTTTTGTTTTAGGTCAATTACCCATTTACCCTTGATTTTGTGTGGCTAATATTCCACCACATTTCCTTCCCTCTTATGTCATGCTTGCATCACTTTGTGATGCCATCACCCCTCCTTTGTCCTCTTTCTATTGGTTGGATGACATCATCCCCCACTAATCCCTTTGATTAGCTTCTAATTGTTTGCCTAATGACCGCTGATCTGTTATACGGTTCGCTTAACTTTCGTTCTCGTTTCTCGTTTGAAGGATCATACCCGGGATCTTATTACTTAGGTTCCCTTAACCTTTCTCAATACATTATATTTCTTTTTATGATCCTCTATTATAATCCTTTAATTTAAATCCTTTTTATCCTGTTACCTTATACTCAAATCTCTCCGTATCTTGTGGATTTCCGGGAAAAACTAAAGTGTTCGGATTTGGATTCTGACGATCTTTACATACACTTATATCCCATATAAAGTACTAATAAAATCTCAGAATATCCATATCAGAACCCCTACATAGTGTGGCATGAAAAGTTTTCTCATTCAGCAAAAACACTATTCATAAGGGTTTCAAAAATTTCTCAAAAATTGGGGTTATTACACATCAGGAATTCATTTGGAAAACCTTGAGTTGGAAAAAGGTAGGTTTACTAAATTCATTTTATCATTACCAAGAATATGAAATCATTCGGACTCTTTCAAGTCGAAACTCATTCTTAAGTTCAATTTCAAGAATTCAAAGTTAAGGAAATGAATCAGGGATAAGCAAAGTTTAATCTAGGAATCTTGATCAATGATAACATGCTACTCAAGTTAGGGAAATCAAAACTGTATCAGGGATCAATAGAGTATAAGGTAAACAAGGTATGAAGTATCATTTCAAGGGGGTTCTTAAAGGTACTTGTAGGGTTTACAACAGTTCATGGTATAATAAGTGAATAGGAAAAAGAGTTACCAAATGGGTTGGATCAATAAGCTTATCAATAACAATTTCACAAGATCAAAGACAGGGTATCTCAAATCAATATCAGGGGTTCATTACTTTAACAGTTCAATACTCTACATGGCATGAACAATATCCTCTCTATAACCATTTACACAAGTATTTAGAGTTACTTGCCTGAATTCGCATTCCTGAAGGTTGAACTACTGCCACCTAGTATACATTTCCCTTTCCTAGCCTTAATGCCCTCACGCTCCGAATCTACAATCAAAACCAAAACCTTAATTAGTTTCTCAACTCTCGTTCCCGGAACGTTCACTCAATACGATAGCTCGATTATACCTTCGACTCGAACTATACGAGTATAGTTTATCAACACATGCACATAGCACATAACACATTCTTTTCTCATAGCCTTAATATCTTTATATACTCAATAACCAACTTATACTTGCTTTAATCTCGACTATTCTTCAAATTAAATGATTATAACTCATACGAGTACACGATTCATTCACAACTAAATCTTTACGACCAGAACTATCACTTATAGCTTTAAAAATCAATCAACTTAGTTCCCTTTTCTTTTATTCCTTAATTCGAACCACACACTACAATCAAACAAACAAATCCATAGATATTTACATATACACACCCAATCATTCTTTCAATTATCAAAATCAAGCTTTTGACTATTAATTCTTATGGCCTATTCGGCCTTATCACTTAACACAAACATGAATCAAACATGCAAAGCTTTTAATTGACATGCATCAAGTATATCATCCCAATCTAGTTCAATTTCATTATTACAACTCATTTAAACTCATAATTTAAACCTAAACATGGATGATCACTCATTTTAACACATAATACAACTTAATTTCTTAAAAACAAGTAGAGACATTCAAAATTTTCAAGAATCGAAACATGCATGCATCACTTTGGACCTCTAAACCTCAACTCAATCTAGTTACTCTATAATTTTTAAAAACAATTGTCAATAGATCATTTACACCAACAAAATTCAATTTGATCTTCCAAAAAATCAAGAGCCATTCGGCCTCTTTTTTTTTAAAGAAACCACACATGCAAACATAATTACAAATCCTTGCATCTTTAATCACCCTAATCTCTTAACATTATCCTAGAATAAACATCCATAACCAATAAAATCAACTCAATAACTTTTGAAACTATAATTCCATTCGGCTTTTCATCAAAATACCACATGCAAACACAGAAAATTAATTTAAAGATACTAGAGCTCAGTTTTCTTTTAACATCATCACTCGCCACCGGTTCATCGGAGTTCATCACCGGTGGCGGTGGCTTCACGGTGGTGCCCCTATTCGGGGGTTTCCAACCTTCAACCACCAATTTACACAAGTAAATATACACATGCAAACACATATCTTCACTTAAAATCACTTAAGAATCAAAACCCTTTTTGTTTTCATAAAAACCGAATCAAATTACCAAATCCAACTTTGGATTTTTCAAAAACCTTGAAGATAGTAACATGCATATATATATATGGATAGATAAAGTAAAATCTCACACAATTATGGTCTTATAATCGAAAGAGGATGAAGAACAAGAGAGAGATTGAAGAGAGAGTGTACCGAGAGAGAGAGAGAAAGAGAGAAGTCCCGAGAGGGAGAAAGAAAAATGAGAGAAAAGAGAGAAACGAGGAGTGCTAGGGTGAGAAAATAAAGAAAGAGGGGGTGAGGTGGGGTTATATACTACCAAGGAAGGGTAGTTTAGTAATTAGGCCATTCTATTTCCAATTCACCCTTTATTCTCTAAAAAAACGAATTTGATTTGCAAATATCTCTCTTAGAAAAGATGAATTTGATACGAATGATAATTTCAAAACGTGGATCTCGAAATTAGCTTTCCAACCATTACTCATAATAAACTTTTGAGCGTACGGTTGATTTTATATGATTTTTACAAGTTTATGCTAAAAATAGCGTTTTAATACATAAAAATCATTTTAAAATACAACAATCATGAAATAAATCCGTCTATCATTTTTAGATGGTCTCTAGGACTATTTCAAAGATAAAAAAATAAATTTCATGCCTTTACCTTACTCAGATAATTTTATAAAAATATGCAAAGGTTAAATAAACCTTATTTAAATTAAATAATTCCCTTATATCTATAAAAATATTAACAGATCACGTATTCTCGTATACAGACAAGCAAGCACATATACTCGCACATCACAACTCATGGCTGATCATAAAAATTTTCCCTCTTTAAAATTATTCCTTTTATTTACGCGTACCAGGTCACGTTCAGCCTGACAGCCCGACGCTCAGCGTTTCAATTACGCTTCACAATATCATTATCGACCGACACGTCACTAGAACACAATACTTTACTTAAACATTAATTTCACATAATAACACAGAATTCACATTTTAAATACTTTAATCCCTTTTTAGGACGGGTTCCGTTCTACTTGACGGCCCGACAATATAGCTTAACTCTTAAGCTAACTCTTTAAATTGGAACGCTTCTATCTACGCTCCAAGTTACTTATATACCATAAAAAAAATTAAACAAACTTAATCACATAATTTATAATTACATCACATAAATCATACTTTATTCACTTAATTACATCACGAAATTCTCAGTCGTCACAGGGAGAACAACTTAATTACCTCAGTTAGTCAAGGTGCTGCAAGTGAGGAGGAGACAGTGCTGAAGATAAATGTCAGCAAGGTAATTGTTCCAGAAATCACCTTCACTAAGCCACCAGTGATGGACAATATAGATTTAATCAATATCAAGGCAGCTGAAATGAATGAAAAGTGGGAGGAGTTTGACAAGAAGATTGAGCAGAAATTTGGTCAAATAGAGAAACCAGAAAAGATCTATCATCACTTATCTCAAGTCAAGCAAATCTCAGTGAATGAAATGAGTCTGGGTAATATGGAAAAGAGCCAACCTTCATGTATAAAGTCTCCAAAAGGCAACTTAGTTTTGAAGCCCAAAAGAAATTATCCAAAGTCATCTGACAAGAACCCCTTGGATCTTATGCTTGAGACTCCAAGGCCAGATGAAAAGAAGCTGTTGGCAAGACCCATTACATTCTTCAAGGATCCAAATGACTCTGTCCTAAAGAGAAGAATTGCTAAGATCTACAGGAATGGGAAAGAAATCTGTGTGGTGGCTGGACACCCTCAGTTGTAGAAGCTAAAAAGGAAGAAAAGAAGAGAATCAAACAAGAAAAGAAGCAAGCTGCTTTAGATGCTAAGAAGCTCAAACAGAAGAAAAAGCAAGCTGATATAGTAGCCAAGCTCCAAGCTACGAAAACTGCAACTGAGATTTCTGAGAAGCAACCTGTGATAGCTGAAGCTCAGGATCAGAAAATGCACAAGGAATCTCAACAGAAAAAGAAGCCAAGATACAAAGTCAGGGTCAAAAGAAGATTGGATTTCAGTGATGATGAGATGGAAGATTACATTCCCAACCAGTCTACATCTACAACTCAAACATCCAAGCCCTCAGTGGTGTAGGAGGAATTTAAAGTGGATCCTACAAGGAATTATCATGGTGAGCCAATAGTTCCCAAAGATGAGCCAGTAGACTGGTATAAGTTGCCTCTTCCTGAGCTCAATTTACCAATCTTCAATAAGTTAAAGAAGACAAAGACAAGAGCAATCAAGAAGGTCAAGCTTGTGAGACTCAAAACCAAAACCTTAACCAAAACTCTGCCAACTATCAACAAGGGAAATCTTCTATATATCAGTGACATCAAGGAATTTTCGGATATAAATCTTTACATGGATGAGCTAGAAGAAGTAAGATCAATTGATGCTCATAGAAATCTCCCTGAAAGACTAGTGTTCAAATACAAGGGTGGGAAAGAGACCATATGGCCCCTTCACGGATTCTTCAATAGAGATGTTCTATTTTGATAAAGATCTTCTCATCTTTCAAGAAAAATTTTGGATTTAATGTGACTACCAAGAGAATGATTCTAAAGAAGATAGAAGAACTAAGGAGCAGAAAAGCCTCAGATGCACTCCCAAGGACTCTATCAATTCCCTTTACAGGAAACATAGTGCACTTGAGGCCTTATTGGCTGATGGAATTCATGGATGAAAAAGGTGTTAGGAGATTCTTCAGACTGGATGACCAATTGAGCATCTCAAGCAATGAGACTCTATTGGAAATGCAAGAAAAGCTGGATTTATCAAATGCTGAAGAACTTGAATTTCACAGACAACTCCAAAATCAAATAGAAGAAAATAACAGGAAGCTTGGGAAGAAATCAAGACAATCAAGGAGATATATCACATCCACTCAGACTAAAGGAGCACCTTGAAAATGATTGTGAGAACTCTTTGTACACTTTACTTTGTTCAATTTTCAAATAAACTGTAGCACTTACTAGTTTTATCTACCATTATTCAATCTGTACATTTAGGGTGTTTTGTTATCATCAAGTTTCTCTTAATTTATGGCTACAATTCCAGTAGACATAAATTGGGGGAGATTGTTAGGAATATGTTGTGAACTTGATGATAAGTTGGACAAAATACCTTAGTAGATTTAACTTAGTGTGTTTGTAGCTCTCGACGGATGTTCTACAATAGTCCCGACGGATGAACTTTGTAGTTCCGACGGATGACAACTGAACATCCATCGAGAGTGTAGCTTATGTAATAATAAGTCTTGTAGCACATGTTTGCAAACAACAATATATTAGTTGAGTAGATGTTGTAGGATTCTTTAAGTCATGTTGACTATTAGATTGATATGCAGAATAGGGTGGCTAATTGTAAATATGAGATGTCTTGTAATTCTGTATAAGTGAAATATAGTCAAGTGGCAGAAAGGCTCCCGAAGGATGACCTATAAAGGCTCCCGACAGATAATCAACAAGGAATCTGATAGATGACCAACGTAGTCCCGATGGATGATCATATTCAAAAGAGTAGTTGACAGTGACAACACAGTCACATACGTCGGGTGTTTGCAAATGGAATGTGGCAGCCTAATTGCAGGATTTAGAGAACAAAGAAGCATTACCATTTCCATGCAATTATGAAGATATCCAAAGATGCTGGATAGTGTAATGAAACAACATGAAATTAGACTAGAAACAATTTTTGTTTTACTTGTTTTTCTTTTTATCATGTAACTTGGTAGTATATAAACCAAGTGTAGCAAGTAGAACAATCAATCAAGTTAGTAAGTGAAAGGCATATGTTATAGCCTATTTGTTTATTCGAGGATTTAACTCAACTCAAATAAGAATGTAACAAGTAAATAGTGGATCTATCATCGAAGAGATCTCAAAAAGTAACATATGTCAAAGGATTCAGAAATAATGTTCATCTACAGACTTGAGGAATTACTTTACTGGAAGAAGTTCAAGAAATTGATCAAGCTTCAGTAATATAAATCAAGATTGTGGATTTAATCAAGTGACAGAGATCTTGTCAGGGTATCAAATAATTACAGGGATTTAATCTGAAGAAAATCAAGTTATCAAAGTCAAGACATGAAGAAACGTCACGGAAGTTAGTCACTCATGAACCAGACAGTACATCGAGTGTCAACATTGAAGTGGTGGAATTGATTCATAAATTTTCAGTGATTTTTAGAAGATTTTCGGAAGAATGGTTGATGTTCAAGAGTAGTATTAATTCTCTATTAATTAATTAAGTCATATAATTTAATTAAGAAAATAAATTATATATGCAAAGATTAATTTATTTATTAATTGAATTAATTGATTAATTAATTCAAGAAAATAAATTATATATGTAAAGATTAATTTATTTATTAATTGAATTAATTGATTAATTAATTCTGAATTAATATTATGAGTTTTCAGAATTGATTTTGAATTTATATTCAATATTAATTCAGCATGACAATCAATTGAACTAGTATGACAATCAGATTGTCATACCGAAAGTCTTGCTAGTTCAAATAGATTGTCATACCGAAAGTTCTATTAGTTATGGAATTGTCTTGTTAGTTCAAATGATTGTATCACCGAAAGTCATGCCAATTCTCATATTGTCTTGCTAGTTCAATTTAGTTCTGTTGATTGAATTATTAAAGACAAGGAGCAGCAGATCATTAATACTTCATCAACCAATCAAGAACAACAGCCGCAGAAGCTTTTACGCTCAGCATTTCATCTCTCAACTATTCCAAATCAAGATCATTAATTTCTAGCAATTAAAGTTAAATCTAAACCACTAGAAATCATTCTCTTGTTCTTGTGTAACTATCTAGCGGATCAAAATTCCTAGAACTTAATCTCAAATTACTTCTAGCATTTGAACTTTTTATTGCAAAAATAAAAAAAGATCATGTCGAATTTATTCTAGATTTGTGATAATTTATTTGAGATTAATCCCTTGTAAACGATACCGTTGTTGTAACACCTTTTAAGTTTAATAATAGTTTTATTTAACTTGAATTTTGTTTCAATTTTTTATTCTGCATTAAATTCAATTAAACGGTAAAGTTTGTATTCAACCCCCCCTTCTACAAACATATTGGGACCTAACAATTGGTATCAGAGCCTTCTGATTAACAAACAAATCAAGATCCTAGACTTTTGTGATTTTTCAACTCCTTGAATTTTTATTTCTTCAAAAGTTCATAATGACTTCACAAAAAGTTGGAACCGTTAAAATTCCATTGTTCGATAAAGAAAATTATATTATGTGGAAGAAGAAGATGCTCTTGTTCTTACAAGTTGTAAATCCCACATATCTGGACGTGTTAAAGAAGGGTCCAAAAATTTCGATGGTTATTGAACTAGAGGTTATAGAAGATGATGCTGTAATTACCAAAGCCAGAAACTATGCAAAAGATCCTAAGGATTTTACTCATGCTAAAAAGGAAGAAGCCTCCTTGGATGCTAGCCTTCAATTAATTTTAGTTGATTCCATTGATCCCTTGATGAATAGACATGTGATGAACTGTAAAAATTCCAAACACATCTGGGAAACTATTGAGGTGATTAATGAAGGCACAGAGGAAGTTAGGGAGAACAAGTTAGAGATCCTAACCTCTGAGTATAAACATTTTAAATCCAATCCAGGAGAAGGAATTACTGAAGTGTTCGAGAGGTACAATGCATTGATCAACAACCTGAACATAAATGGAAAATATTATTCAATCAGGGAGGTCAACAAAAAGTTCCTTTTAACACTGCCAACTCATCTTGAACAAAGAATCACTGCCATAAGAGAAGCGAGAGATCTAAGTGAGGTTTCTTTGAAAAGGCTCTATGGTGTGTTAAAAACATATGAGTTGGAGCAGATTTAGCAGAAGGAAGTCTACGGGAAAGGTAGAGTGGTCAGCACGTCTACTGATCTAGTAGCTGAAGGTCAACAACAACAACAATCTCAACAGTCAGAGAGAATGGTACAGTCTTCCAAGGCTGAGGAAAATGTGATAGTAGGCGAATATGATCCTCCTACTACAAATCAATCCGGTGATGATTTTTACTCCTTGGAAGAGCTGGAGCAATTGGAAGATGAGTCAATGGCCCTGATTGTTAAGAGATTCTCTAATGTCAGATTCAAGAGGAATCCCAAGTTCAAGTACAAGTCCAACTACAATAGATTCCAGAAAGGTGGATCTTCATCCTCTAACACCAGCAGTGGTGGATACAAAACAAGGATGGTTGATCGGAGCACCATTCGATGTGTTAACTGCAATGAGTTGGGACACTTTGCCACATAATGCAGGAAGCCAAAGCAAGTAAGGAAGAACTCTTATGATTCAAATCAGAAGAGTAAATCTGAAAGGGCTTACCTGGAAAAAGGAAGAAGCTGGGATGATACTGATAGTGAAGATGAAGAAGTTGGGAATCTTGCTCTTATGGCTATTGATGGAAATACTTCATCGTCAAGAAAAGAGGTAAACTTTACTGATGCTGAATTAGTTTATCATCTAGGAGGTTCCTTAGATTGTGCTCGTTGTGATAATGAAATGTTAATTCAACAGATCAAAGACCTTGAGAAAGAGGTCAATAAATTAAAACTTGTGCACATTAATCAAGACAAGTTAAAAGAAAAAGTTTCTTTTCTAGAGAATAGAGTTAACTGTTATAGACAACTCGAAACTATTCTCAAAGACAAGATCACCAGTCTTGAGACTAAGGTTAAAGCTTACTTTAATTCTTGTTCGAAGGCTTAAGAGTTCTACAATAAGCAAGTTGTTAATTAAACATCTGGAATAGGTTTTGATTACAATAGTGCTATTGGAGAATTAGGCATAAACTCCCCTCCTTATGTCTGTGCTAAAGATAGGGAAGTACCACATGTGCTTAAGGGTGTTGATAAACCTCTCTATAAAGAATCAATTACTGAACCTTTTGATGAGACCTCCTTTATTATTTAAGAAGAAATACGTGCTGCAGATCTTGCTAATAAGAAGGTTGTTTCCAAGCCAAGTGTGTCGAAAGTTCCAGTCAAAGTTGTGATAGCAACTGAGACTAACTCAGACATCCATGAGTTGGATAACAGAAATTCCATGTCCACCATGCATAATTTTCCTGTTGTTAATCCCTCTCATAAAGTATTTGGTGTTCCTAATTGTATGTCTTGTGCTTTTAATTTGATGTATGCTTATTTTAATGGTAAGCATGTTTCTAGTGATAAGACTACTCCTCGTCAGCATGTGAATAATAGGAAGCATGATAGGTCTAAGACTGCTAGTCCTCTTAAGGCTAGAAAGGAGACATTTGTGCCTAAGCCTAAACAAAAATTTGTTAAGGCTATTTACAAGGTCAAATGTCCAGTCGTTGAGAAAGTTGGGAACATAAAAGTTCAGAATGTTGTTTTGATTGATAAAGGATAATTTTACAAGTATGCCGGACCCAACCAAGTTTGGGTTCCGAAGAAGGTCTAATCCATTTGTATTGCAGGAAGTTAAACAGGTGGAACCGGTAGTGTGGATTCTTAACAACGGATCGTCAAGACATATGACCGGAGATAGAGCCCTGCTATCAAATGTGGTTGAGAAAGCTGGCCCAGTGGTTACCTTTGGAGATAACAACAAAGGTTTAACTGAGGGATATGGCTGTTTGCAAGCTGGAAATGTTATCATTGAAAATGTGTATATTGTGCAAGGACTTGAACACAATCTGCTTAGTATTAGTTAGTTCTGTGACAAGGGCCACTATGTTTTATTCAACAAGCTGAAGTGTTAGATCCTGCATAAGAAAAGTGAAAAACCCTCCTTGATGGAAATTCGGAAAGGAAATCTGTTCGTAGCTGACATGAACTCTGGAAGCAATCCTGAAGTCAATTGTTTCTATGCAAAGGCATCGTCAAATGAGAGTTGGCTATGGCACAAGAGACTTTCCCATCTCAATTTCAAATCAATGAATTCTCTTGTCAAGAGAGAATTGGTCAGAGGTCTGCCTCAACTGGAATTCTCCCCAGAAGGACTGTGTGAGGCATGCTAGAAAGGAAAGTCAAAGAAAGCAAGTCACAAAGGCACTGACACATCCTCCATAACTGGTGTTCTTCAGTTATTGCACATGGATTTATTTGGACCAGTTAATGTTCTTTCGATGTCAAAGAAGTGTTACTGTCTTATGATAGTTGATGACTATTACAAGTATACCTGGGTTTTATTCCTTCATTCTAAGGATAAAACTCCACAAGCTGTGATTGAATATATCAAGTTGATCAAGTTAGATTCTAATGTTCCTGTTAGAGCGATAAGGTCAGATAATGGAACAGAATTTAAGAATTCACTTCTCAATGGATTATGTACAGATAAAGGGATTACCAGACAATATTCAGCTCCCAGAACCCCTTAGCAGAATAGAGTGGTAGAAAGGAAGAATTATACATTGATTGAAGCTCCAAGAACTATGTTAAGTGAATCAGGTCTTCCAATGTACTTTTGGGCTGAAGGTGTCAATACTGCATGTTATACTCAGAATCGAACTCTAATCAACAAGGATTTCATGAAGACTCCTTCTGAGATTATGAATGAACAGAAACTTTCTATCAAATACTTTCATGTATTTGGTGCCAGATGCTTCGTGCTCAAGGATGAAGATGATCGTCGTGGCAAGTTTGAGGCAAAGGCATATGAGGGTATTTTTGTTGGGTATGGAAGAAGATTATACAGGGTATATATCATTGATCAACACAGAGTAACTGATAGTGTCAATGTTACATTTGATGACACTGAACTCCCAAGTATCCAAACTGTAGATCCTTCTGAGAAACTGAAGTTTGATGATATGTCAGATTCAGAATCACATAATGATCAAGAACCTGAGGTTGCTGCTGGTGAAGAACCTGTTATTTATGATGATACCCAAGGTAATGGTGATTGAAACATCGGAAATAATGGAGATACCACTGCAACTGACGGAGAATCATCAAGTCAACCTAGCAACAACTTAGGGGGAGATGCTTAAGGATCAACTAGTAGGACATAACATCCCAATGTATTTCAAGGTGAATCATCAAGATCAAATTTTCCAAGAAAGACTTTCTGGAATAAAGCTCATCCTTTTGAGTTGATTATTGGTGATCCAGATGTTGGAGTCAGAACTAGACGTGCTACTCAAAATGAATATCTGTTCTCAGGATTTCTGTAACGCCCTCCAGACCCGGGGTATAAGTTTGGGGGTTACTAGCTAATCACCAAACCTGTACAATCTGATTAACAAATAATAAAGAAATAAATCTAAACCTCTTTAACACGAGCCAAGATCTTTTTAGGTTAAAGTATGAAAGCAAGAACCACTAACTACTTTATTACAAACCAAATTCAAAATCTTACAAACTTTCTTCATTACAAACCATTGTCTAATCAGTTTTAAACTAAGTTCATCTTTTAGTCAAACACATACCCTAACTTTCTACACTCCACCTGTTCGGGCAACTCAAAGCTTTCTTCTTGGATTGGGATCAACACCTTGGGTATGAGAGGATCCTGAGGCTTGACCCGCTTCTTTACCACTCGAGTCCTGATGGGTTTCATATTCCTTCTTAATTGAAAATAATAAGGTGGATAATAACAAAAAGGGTGAGCCAAAAATTGCTCAACAAGTCCGCAAAATATAAACAGTGTTAAAGCAATTTAAATGAATCCGTAACCCAGGTATATCTGCAAAGATATAACCCCGCGAGAATAGAAAGAAGGCCATTACTGGCGAATACAAATGAACTAAACTGGACACAAGTTCGCATTTATACCCTGCTGATCAGCCATGATACAGTTCAGATCTATATCCCACTATATAGATCCCGTCGGGCACCCAGGCACTACGGCCCATCTCAAGGATCCGGTTATGTCCCGGTCCTTAAGATTAAGTAAACTTAATCTCCAAAGTATTATTATCCAGTCCATGGAATAGCAACCGGAATAATCGATATGGTTTGACATATTCTAATCACCAGAATACATCAATATTTGTGAGTAATAATAGGAATATGAACAATGAGTTCAAATGAAAAGGAGAAATCAAGAATCGAAATAAAATATGAACAAGAATCAAAAGAGTGCAAGCGTAATAAGAATCTGAAGAAATATCACTATTCTGAAAGTAGAATAGGGGAAAAACTTGCCTTCTGCGCGACTCACTGCAATTAAATCACCTTCGCCTATCACCTACTCAACCTGCCTTGCTGGCTTACCTTTTATTAGAAAAATAGACTGGTTAAGTCATTTCGTACTTCAATTGCATCTTGAATCGACTTCACATCATTCCTATTACCTACCCATGCGCTTATGACTGACTCGTATATTACATATTAGCAAGTAAGACTCGATTAACCATATAATACACATAAGCACATAAGCACATAATCATTTTTATAGTTAAAATAATTTTTAGAGTCGAAATCAACTCACTGATCGCTCAACTGATCATCGTCTGACTCGTTTCCCATTTTTCAGAATTTTTCGGATTCGTTTCGGCACGCAACTCGACTGATAATCAAACAAGTAACAAAGCCAACTAATTTCTAGAAGAAATTAGGCTTTAATATTATTTTTTAATGAAGATAATTTATTTTTCTGAGTCAAAGGGCTTTCGTTTTACTCAAATCGGACTAACAGTTTAATTAATATCAATTAAATACGAATAATTCAATTTAATATTCCATATAAATAATTATTACTAATTTTTAAACCTTAAAATAATTTTTTTAAATAATTATTTAAGAAAATCAGAATTAAAAAATGATTTTTCTATAATTTTTGGAATTAAAATGAATTTATTATAATTTATTGAAAATTATTTGATTAATTATCGAAATAATTAAACATTTTTAAATAATTAATAAATAATAAATAAATAATAAATGATTAATAAATAATTATTTAATAATTATTGTATTTTAAAATAATTAATCCCTAATTATTATGATTAATTATAATTTATTACAATTATTTATAAATTATTATTACTTACTCGATTAGATCGATTATTTACAAATAAGAAATCGATACAACTAACTGTTACGCTATTTATCGGATAATTAATTATTATTCGAATCATAATCTAACTCAACGATCAACTACTCGTATAAATACGAGTTACTCGCATTCTTCGTATAATTATTGAATTATTACGGTTATTATTACAACTTATACGATTAATCGATTATCTGTATTTAATTATTCTTTACGAATAATTATTACGATATTCTTCGAATAACTAACTATCGCTCGAATAATAATAATAATAATCCGACGTATCTTTCATTTATTCGTATTATTTAACTAATTATCGAATCTTTAATCATATTTTTTGATTATTTTTAATCCTTAATTATTAATTAATTACTTAATTATTAAATAATAAGTAAATAAATAAATAATTAAATAATTTATTAAATAATTAAATATGAATTTCTAAATTAATAAAATAATTTAGAAATTATTAATAATAATTTTCAGAATTTAAATCTAATTTTTATTAGATTTTTAGAATTATTAAAACTAATTTTTGATTTTATAAAAATATAATTAAATAATTGAAATTCAGAAACACAAACAGGAAAACAAATTGGGGGCTTTCAGGATCAAACCCGGGTCGTTTCCCGGGTCGAAAACGGGTCGACTCGGGTCGACGAAGAACAGCCGTCGCAGTCGGCGACGGTGACGGTTTCCAGCAACTACAATTCGACGACGAACAGCAACAGAACTACGATTTCAGCCTTGTTTTCGTTCGACCATCACGCCCAACATCTTCCCCTGTCCTTCTCCTTCTTCGTTCAACAACCACGACGCTGGAAACGCAAGAACACCGCCGGTAACGGCGGTTTTCCGACGACCTCAAAACCGAAGCCAAAACTCAACGAAATCAGTACGGTTCGATTGCAAACAAGACGATCTACAAGCCTATACTAACAGAATCATCTAACAACTATCAAAACTCAAAACCCGAATTTGATAAATAAACCCGAAAATTAAAAACTAAAATCGAGTAATCAAACAACGAAATCAATTACAGAATCGAATAGAGAATTCAATAAGCTTCAATACGGTTACTCACATGACTGATTTGGTGAACGGAAACACGATCAAAATCCGGTTTGATTGCAAGAACTCCGAACCCTAATTCTGGGAATTTGGGGATTTTTCTGAATATTTTTCTGAATTTTTATGATTAATTAGTAATTAATTAATAGAAATTAGGCTATTTATACTATGAAAAATAATACTCCTAAATAAAATTAAGGGGCTAATTACACTCCTAATAAAAATATTTGGCCCTAATTTTTATAATTTTTGAGTATTAAAATTTAATTTATAAATATTTTATATATACAATATATATGCCATTCCCAAAAATTGTGAATAATGCAAAAATACAAAGAAATGGTATAAATAAAAGTCCTATAATTTTATAAAAATAAAAATGTGATTTTTATGGGGTTTTTAACACCCAATGGGGCTCGGAAAAGTCATTTTTCGTAAAACGAGAAAATTTATAAATTGCCTAGATGTTCAGAATAATGCGATGGTAAAAGTCGTTTGATGAAAAATAAGGCCCATTATTTTATTTGAAATATCTGCTTTAAAATCATGGTTCGGGTCGTAAAACGTTTGAAATGAAAGCAATAAATGAAAAACAAAATATCTTAAAAATATCTTAAAAATACCGGAACAACACAGAATGCACATAACACATAGCAATTAGGGTTTGCCAGTTAATTACACATAAATGACAAATTAATGCACATACTTTATTATAAATATGATATAATACAGACGTAATTTTCCCAGACGTTACAATTTCTTTCTGAGATGGAACCTAAGAAGATTGAGGAAGCACTGACTGATCCAGATTGGGTGATTGCTATGCAAGATGAACTCAATCAGTTTGAACATCAACAAGTCTGGAAACTGGTACCTAGACCTACACACAAGAAAGCTGTTGATACTCGATGGGTATTTAGGAATAAACTAGATGAAGATGGTGTGGTTACAAGAAATAAAGCAAGACTGGTAGCTAAAGGGTATTCTCAAGCTGAAGGCATTGATTATGATGAAACCTATGCTCCACTGGCTAGACTTGAAGCCATCAGGATATTTCTAGCATTCACAGCATTCTCGAACTTTAAAGTTTATTAAATGAATGTCAAGAGTGCCTTTTTAAATGGAAAGCTGGATGAAGAGGTGTATGTAGAGCAACCTCCTGGTTTTGAAGATCTAGATCATTTGGATTTTGTCTATTTTCTTTTCAAGGCTATCTATGGTCTCAAACAGTCTCCGAGAAAATGGTATGACACTCTTTCTGAATTTCTTATTGAAAATGGCTTTACTAGAGGTGTCATAGACAAAACTCTTTTTTCTAAAAATCATAAGAATGATACTATATTAGTCCAAGTCTATGTGGATGATATAATATTTGGGTCTACTAATGATAGTCTCTGTAAGAGATTTTCTAAGTTAATGCATAGCAAATTTGAAATGAGCATAATGGGAGAGTTGAAGTTCTTTCTCGGTGCCACGAATCGATGACTTATTTGATCAACTGAAGGGAGCGGCATGGTTTTCGAAAATCGATTTAAGATCGGGTTATCATCAGTTGAAGATCAAGGTAGAAGATATTCCAAAGAATACTTTTCGAACAAGATACGGACACTACGAATTTCTCATGATGGCGTTTGGACTGACCAATGCACCAACAATATTCATGGATTTGATGAATAGAGTGTTCAAGAAGTATTTGGATAAATTTATCATTGTATTTATTGATAACATCTTGATCTACTCAAAGACTGAAGAAGAGCATGCAGAGCACCTGAGAATCACTTTGGAAACGTTAAGGAAGGAACAACTTTATGCGAAATTTTTGAAATGCGAATTCTGGTTAAAGGAAGTGCAATTTCTAGGTCATATAATTAGTCTTGAAGGAATTCAAGTCGACCCATCAAAGTTTGAAGCTATTTTAAATTGCGAAAGACCAAAGGCTCCGACGAAAGTTAGAAGTTTCTTGGGATTAGCTGGTTATTACCAAAGATTTGTTAAAGACTTTGTAAAGTTAGCTACGCCATTGACCAAGTTGACTAGGAAGAATGAAAAGTTTGAATGGAATGAAAAATGTGAAGAGAATTTTTAAGAATTGAAGAATCAATTAGTAACCGCACCGGTACTTGTATTACCTGATGACCAAGGAGACTTCGTCATTTACAACAACGCTTCTTATCGAGGCCTTGGATGTGTGTTAATGCAGCATGGCAACATAATCGCATATGCTTCCAAACAACTAAAGCCTCATGAGCAAAAATATCCGACGCATGATCTGGAACTAGCAGCAATTATGTTCACACTGAAACTCTGGAGACATTATCTTTATGGCAAAAAATGTGAAATCTACACAGATCATAAGAGACTGAAGTATATTTTCACATAAAAAGAACTCAACATGAGAAAACGACGTTGGCTAGAGCTAATCAAAGATTATGACGTATCAATCAACTATCATCCAGGTAAAGCAAATATTGTAGCAGATGCACTAAGTCGAAAGGAAAAATTGAATCTGTTAACTTCCTCAGAAGAATTGATCAGGGAATTTGATAAAATGGAAATTGAAGTTCGTATTCCCGAAAGCTCCACCGAAATGAACTACGCAATGACATTTCATCCAGAATTATTGGAAAAGATAAGAAGGTGTCAGGAAGAAGTAATGAATCATGAAATTGGCAATTTGTCAGGAGAAGAAATTACCAGCCATAAATATGACAAGGGAATTTTTCGAGTTGCTTCTAGAATCTGGATACCTAATGTACCGGAACTGAAGGCAGAATTTTTGCAAGACGCTCACAGTTCAAGATATTCAATTCATCCCGGAAGCACAAAGATGTACAGAGATTTGATGGAAAACTTTTGGTGGCCAGACATTAAGAAAGAGATAACAGAATGGGTCAGTAAATGTTATACATGCCAACGAGTCAAAGTCGAGCATCAATGTCCGAGCGGATTACTACAACCACTGGATATTCTATAATGGAAATGGGAGCACTTAACAATGGATTTCGTAGTAGGACTTCCGAGAACCAGAGCAAACCATGATGCAATTTGGGTTATCATTGACAGGTTAACGAAGTCAGCACATTTCCTTCCAATCAACGAAAGGTTTTCGCTTGACAAGTTAATACACCTATATCTCAAGGAAGTTATGATGTGTGATGGAATGCTTGTATCCATTGTATCTGATCGAGATCCACGTTATAATTCAAGATTTTGGAGACAGTTTCAGGAATGTCTTGGTACTGAATTAAACATGAGTACCGCTTATCATCCACAGATGGACGGGCAAAGTGAAAGGACAATTAAGATAATTAAAGATATGCTACGTGTATGTGCAATATATTTTGCAGGTATTTAGGACGAGCATTTACCGCTAGTGGAATTCTCTTACAACAACAGCTATCATGCCAGCATTGGAATACCACCTTACGAAGCTTTATATGGAAGAAAGTTTAGATCACCTACGTATTGGGATGAAGTTGGAGAGCGCAAAATTCTAGGTACGGAACATTCAGCAAACCAAGGAAAAAGTAAAACTTATCCAAAAGCGACTCGAAGCAGCGCAAAATCGATAACATAAATATGCAGATCCAACCAGGAAAGATATGGACTATCAAGAAGGAGAACATGTATTGCTGAAGATATCACCATGGAAAGGATTGATCAGATTTGGCAACAAGGGCAATCTAAAGCCTCGATACGTTGGTCCATTTGAAATTTTGAAGAAAGTCAGAAAAGTTGCATACGAGTTAGCTTTACCGCCCCATATGCAGCATATCCATAATGTGTTCCATGTATCAATGCTTAAGAAGTATAATCCTGATACGAGACATGTAATAGAATATGAGCCAATAGAGCTTCAAGCTTATTTGTCATATATAGAATAACCAGTAAGAATTTTAGATCGACAAGAGAGAGTATTGAGGAATAAGTCTGTATCATTAGTAAGAGTCTTATGGAGAAATCCCGTGGTTGAAGAGTCAACCTGGGAGTTTGAAAGTGAGATGTTAGAAAAGTATCCACACTTATTTTCAAAGCGAGAATCTGAGGACAGAATCCTAATAAGGGGGGAAAATATAACGACCGAGAAATTATGCTTGTATTATATCTTAATAAAGGTGATTTATATGTATTATTATGTCAGTAAGTGTGCTGAGTCATAAAAACCTAACTGCTATATGCTATGTATTTTCTGTTTCGATCAGAATGTGTTTTGGGTATTTATCGAGTGTTTTATTATCAGTTAAATATCTTCATATCAAGGGTCGTACAACCCAATCCGTGTTTTAAAAGCCAATATTTCATATAAAATCATTGGCCCTATTTTACCAAGTATGGCCTATATCACATCGATATTCTGAACATCCAGACGTTTTATAAATTTTCCTGTTTCGCGAAAAATGACTTTTCCGGGGCCCTTCGGGCGTCAAAAACCCCACAAAAATCACATTTTTATTTTTATAGGATCATGAAATTATTAAATATCATTTTTCTTTGCATTTTTGTGTTATTCACAATTTTTGGAAATTTTTGGCATATATTTTATATTTATTCAATATTTAAAAATTCATAATTAATACCCAAAAATTATAAAAATTGGGGCCAATTAATTTTATTAGATGTGTAATTAGGCCCTCAATTTTATTTAGGGGTATTATTTTTACTAGTATAAATAGCTAATTATTTACTAATTAATTATTAATTAATTATAGAAATATCAGAAAAAGCAAGAAATTATAGTGTTGGTGAAGAACAACTTGAGAATTCAACCTCAGATTTGATCGTTATTCTGTTATCCAAATCCTTCGTCTAAGTAGTCTTGTGAAACTTATCAAACCTAGTTTATGTTTCTGTTGTTGATTTTAGTTGAAGATTGCTTGATTTTAATTTCGTAATTTAGAGTTTATGACTGAATTTGGGGGTTTTCGAATGAGGAATCGTTTGATTGTTTTGATGATTCGTATAGCTTCCCCTAAGTCTAAGGAATGATTTCGTATATCCATATAATTCGTATAACCCCTCGAAGGTTATGAACGTGTTCTTGTTTTTTTTTTAATTTCATTTTCGATGAATTATAAATGCTTTTGATTAATTTTAGTTATTGGGAATGATTATAGGAGTTTATAGCTTCGATTTGGTGTATGTTTTGCGAAGTTTGGTTTCAATTCTGGTGGCGAGTAGTTTTTCTGATGAACTCATCGGAGAAGCTCGGTTTTTGGCCGAAGATGGTGATAAGACGGTGGCCGGACGGTGTTGACACGGCGGTGAGGTTGTTGTAGCACTGGGGAGTCGAACGGAACCAGAATCCTGAAAAAACGATGGCCTGGAGGCTCGAATCGAGCTCGTCAGAAAACTCAGGCGGTGGCCGGAGTTTTCCAGATTCCGGTGGGTCGACCCATGTTCTTGAAGACCCGAATTTCGACCCGTTAACCTGAAACAAAGACCCAGTTTTGATCCTTAAAACCCAGTTGTAATTTCTTAAAAGTTATTTCTGGATTTTATAATATAATTTATTTTTATAAAAATAGGATATTAGTTTTAATAATTAGAAAAATCAAATTATAATTAGATTAAAATCTGAATTATTTTGAAAATAATTTCTAAATTATTTTATAAATTTAGAAATTCGAAAATGTAATTATTTATTTATTTATTTATCTAATTATTTTTTATTTATTTATTAAATATTATTTAACTAATTACTCAGTAATTGAGATTAAATAATTAGATCGATTAGTTGTTCGATAATTGATCGATTCAAGCGAGTGACTCGTAATAATTCGAGTTGCTTACCGAATTTTAGGAATTCAAAGTATGAGTATCAATTTATTTATTTACTTATGTCTAGATTACGAAATATTTATTCGTATCGAACACATCAGTAATGGTCAGGGATCTTTTGTTCCAAATGGTCAGGGAGAGTAAGCAAGAACTTCAAATTCACTTCTTTAACATCATAAAATTTATCATGAAGCTGCAAGTCATTTATCAGCTTATTAAACCTTTCAAATACATCAGTAATACCCTCCTTTGGTTTAGCCATAAAACCCTCATACTGAGAAATCAATATCCTTCTTTGATTTGACCTAACCTCCTCAGTTCCTTCACAAAGTATTTCAATCTTTTACCAGATCTGTTTAGAAGTGTCACAGTTGACAATGTTATTATACATTACATTGTCAAGTGACTCAATTAGTATCAGTTGCAAATCGCTGTCTAGGGAAACTTTCTCTCTTTTAGGTTCAGTGTACTCAGAAGGATCCTTGGGAACATAATGAGCTGGAATAACCATATCTCCATCTGTGGTTTCCTCAACTCTAACTACAGGAGTGAAGGGCCCATTCTTAAGGATACCAATGTAAAGATGATTGGCCATTCTTATAAACAACAACATTTTCTTTTTCCATAAAGTGTAGTTGGCCTTATCAAAGGGAGGAATCTTGATACTACAGATTTTCTGTGTGTTCATTTTTCCAAGATCTAATCTGTTTACTTTCAGATGCTGCTCTGATACCACTTGTTAGGTATGAATACAACACAGAGGGGGGGTGAATGTGTTTTGGCTTAAATGTTTGATTTTTGATCGACTTAGACTTTAGCAGTTGGTTGTTATCAATGATTTAGTAGAATAGATGTTAAACATAAATAACTGTGCAAATATGTAAACAAAGATCTTCAAAACTCACTTAATTTTATATTAAAAATCAAGCAGTGTTTTGCTACAAAATCTCTAAGTTCTTGTTTTAGAACTTAGCTTCTTTCTTGAGAGAGAACACACAATTTTCTATCTAGATTGTTCTACTTAACTAGAGGACCAGTGTTAACTTTATAACTCAGTTAACTGCTGGTTTACACAGTGGATAATAAACATGCTATTAGCTTTTCTAAACTGTCACTTGTCATTTCTATTTATAGAAAAGTAAATCTTCCATTTCTAGCTTAGCATATCTTTAGCATCCCGTGTTTACTTTAATCTCCTCTGTCAGTTAATCTTTGTCATTGATCTTGCACATCTCTCAAGCTGCTTTTTGTAGACTTGTCAATCCAGGTATGTGAATTGTTTGTTGATCTGCAACCTTGGATATTAAACTGTTCTGCAATTCTGTACTTAGAGAAATTTCTTCACTTCGAGATCTCCAATTAAGTTGTAGAGAACTCGACATCTCGATAGGCATGTTGGCTTGTCGATATCTATGAAACTTCATTGTTGCCTTGACTTATCGACAACTCTGAGTTCTCTAGTGAATTTTGGTTTATCGATAACTCAGAGTTCTCTAATGGACTTTGGCTTATCGATAACTCAGAGTTCTCTAATGAATGTATACTTGTCGATATCTCTGAGTTCTCGAATGGGTATCTGACTTATCGATATCTCCAATAGCATTTCCTGAGTTCTCTATAGACAGTTCCTGAGTTCTCGATAGGCAATTCCTGAGTTCTCGAATGACTTCTCTATAATACTAATTCTGTGACTTGTAGAGATCTTGACTTAGAATGTTTTACACCAAACAGATTTATTCAACTCCAAGCTTCTTTATAATTCTTCTGAGGCATGATCTTCTTGATCTTCTTGCAGATAGAATTCTTAGGCTTGACACTATTTAGAGAAAAATGCTCCAGTCTGCTCCATTTACATTTTACAGACATTAAGTGTTACAAGTATGAATTACAGATTAAGGTTACAATACAACTAATCTCAGGGTTGTCAGTATGACTTAGTCTTGTTATGATACAGGCATGTCTTGCACAACAATCTCCCCCAATTTGTGAGAAGATTGATTATCACAAATTAATGCTTGTTAACAAGACTAACCCCAAGTTAAAGAATAAAAATAAGATAATACAAAAGCTGATACAACACTTGTACATTGGACATTTGACAGTTTACAATAATTAAGTAAAGACTGAGCTGTCTGATTCTTTCTCAATTATGTTCTTAATTTGCACAAGTATTTCCAATTCTTCTAGGATGGGGGTGTCAGTTAGAGCCTCTATTAGTTTCAACAAATCTGGCTTAGGATATCTTGCTAACATCCCTATCATGTAACTTACAAAGATCCAGCTTTTATATTCAGAAATCTTCCATCCTTTGATATTCTCCTCTTGCCTGCTGCCTTCAATTCTTCTGATCTTCTGATATACTCATATCATAGATGTTGATGACATTATTACCTCCAGTAATCTTTGACATCATCTATCATATATTACAATCTCCCCTAACTTGTTCATTATGAAATTATGCACAAGTTCTGATTGATGATGTCAAAAATTTATCCAAATGCAGAATCCAAAACCAATCTTCCCATCAGGTCTTCTTTTGTTGAGTTGCATTTAGATTTATTCAACATCTATTAGCTATTTTGGCATTTAGATATATTCTCCCCCTTTATGACATTATCTCCAGGAAGAAAAATCCAGCTAAATGCACATTGTTCAAGCTACTGTCATTGTCCATTTGGAACACTGTCTGCAGCTTCAAGCTTCATCGAGATTCATGGTGATAAATTTAAAAAAAAATAGAAGTTTCACTTAGATTTGCAGAAAAAGTCTGCTAGTGATAAAAGTCCTAAGCTCTCTGTTCTTTTGAATAAGTAGTCTCACCAATTCTCACTGCACTAGTCTCATGACTTTTGAGAGTCAGAGTTCCCTCACAAGGATTACTAAATCCATACATTCATCTACCTTTCCTTTTGCCAGGAAGGATCCTGCCTCTCTTATTTTTGTTTTATTTTTCACTCAATCTTTTCTCTTATTCTCACATGAAAGGCTCAAATATTGTTTGACCTACAGAAATAAGAGGTGGTTGAGAATAGGTAATCTGTGATCATATGATTAGAGGAAGACCATATAGGGCTAATCATACTCATTTCACCAGAAAAATGAGTGCATAAGCAACTATGACTGGGGTCACAGTTTGACTCACAGATTGCTCAGTGGTTGTGACAGTGTGTTGTCCTTCACTTGTAGTGGGAACCTCCATTGGAATTGGAGAGGATTTGACTGGGTTACTGTCGTGTACACCAGCCTCAAACCTTTGTGCACCTTGCAGAGCACTGTCACATAAATGTGATAAGATTGCCCTTCTTATGACATTATCATAGGAAATTGTTCTTGTAGCTTTGACTGCTAAGACAGCTTCTGCTAGAGTTATGAGGGCAGTTGTTTCTTCTTGAGGAACCTCCAATTGAATTGGAGAGGATTTAGATAGCTCCCCCTCAGGAGTACTACCCTCAAACCTTTTAGTCTGTGAAGACTGTTTGTGCACATGAAGGTGCAAGAGAAACACTCATGAAATATTCAGTAAACTGATAAACTTTCATGTTTGGTGGATTCTTTTCTCAAAAAACAGAAAAATCTGAAGATCATCATGAAATTGCTGTCCTTTTGTAAAACAGGTGGCTTTTGAGAGTCACCTGAGTGGGATTGTGTTTGAGTTTGTGTTTGTAATGTTGTGCCTGGGCAAACCACAATTTGGTTTTGAAGTGTTTTGGCTGCAGTTTTAGCACTAATACATGTGAATTGATTATTTGAATTCCCTGTTGATGTCTTATGTTAGACCTGTAATGCATTGAACAACTGTATCTTTTTGGAGTTCATTTAGACAAATACATTGCAAGATATAATAGTTGCAAGCATTATTACAGAGAAGACAAAATTTAATATAGATATGAGCACATAGTAATTATTACACAAACAAAAGATTTCAAGACAAGAATCAGAACTTTCAGACAAGAATCAAAACATTCATTTAAAAAAACATAGTACATTAAGACATAGATTTAACAAGTAAATCCTAATCCTAACTACTCTAATTAAGACTCCTTCTTCTCAGCCTCCAACCTCCTTTCCATGCGCTGGTAAGCTCTGGACATGGAGTGTGCAAGAGAGATGATCCTCTCCTGCAACTCCAAAGCAGCAAGGCGTTGCTGCTCAGCCACCCTGGCTCGTCTCTCCTGCTCGAAAGAGGCTTCCATCTCAAAGAAAAGAATGTTGATTTGATCATTCCACGAGAGTTTATAAAAGACCTCAAGTGGAATATCAAAGGGGCTGTAAACAATCCACTTGAGTCGGACACGAAGTCCGATAGGATCAAAATACACTAGATCATCATCCAAATGATGGACCGGTTGATAAGCTCCATTAACAAGTCTGTAGAAGACTGGGAAATCCATTTGAATGAGAGAGAGAGAGAGAGAGAGAGAGATAAACAGGAGGTGAGTTTGAAATTTGATGTTTGTTGAGAGTAGGAGAGTGGTGAGTGATAAAGAGTTAAGCGTTTTAATTTATAGAGGGAGTAAAGATAGAAACCAAGAGACTCTTGAGTTTCCCGGATAATAGGAGTAATAATCACATAAGCCTACTAGACAGCTATAAATGACTAGTGACTATTCCCCATGCAAGTACTCAAGAATATTAGTTTATTTTAAAGAGTAACTATTCCCCGTACAAATAAGCACGTACTTCATACACAAAAAGTAACTCACCCTATCAGCAAGCAATCAGATAAATTTATCACTATCAGCATACTCAAAACAACACAAATAATGTACTAGTCTACTAACATTGGACTAACATATTTCCACGTAAGCAAGAAATCATATAAGCATGTAAATGTGTCAATAAGTTAGAGAAATTTAGAGATAAAGTATGTCAAAAGTATTTTTATGAACAAGATTTATGAATTAAATTTGTTCAATTTTTCATACTTTTTGTTTCTTTTGATCTGTTATTTATTAAGTTCATATACTGAAGATATGAAGTAATAAATATTCAGTTTACTTAGAATTTTGAGAAATTCCAAGTTAAGATTAATGGAGAAGTCTAGGTATTTATAGAAAAAGTTAAATACTTATCGAGAAGTCAAATAAACGTTTGATATTAAACTTATCGAGAAGTAATTTTGAATATGAAAAGGTACATTCGAGAAGTCAAATGACTTATCGAGAACTCTGATAAATGCCCAGTTTGTCCAAAAAGGACTGAAATAATTCTAATTTATTTGAATTAAATCAAATCGAAATCAGAATAAATTTTTCAAAAGTATTTATCTAAAATAATTCATTGAATTAAATTATTTTAGTACTGAGTTATTGATAAGTCTCAAAATATCCTTGTCGAGAACTCTGTGAGTTAACACTATTAGAGAACTCTACATGGTCTTATCAATAAGTCATAATAAAGCTTATCGAGAAGTCATTCGAGAAGTCTGTAAATAGACTTGTCGAGGACTCACTCGGGAACTCTAAAATGACTTGTCGACAAGTCATTTTGACTTACAGAGAACTCAGTTCTCTATACCTTTGAGTACTGTAATTCTGCCTTGTGTTAATTTTACACATCTAAGATGTAAATTAATAACTAAGCAGTTTACTTAGAATTTTGAAATATTCTAAGTTAATTTATGAGTTTTTAAGAAAGATAAATATACAAAGATTCTGAAATATTTATAATTCATATTTCAGTTAATTTCCAATTAAATCAAACTAGGTTGATTTATTAGAAATTAATCTGCTGCAACACATTAGCTGAGTTCTTGCCTTAGGATGAAGAATTGAGCATTCCAATTTCACTCACAAGTCTAGTGAAGGTTGCTTCATCCAAAGGTTTAGTAAAGATGTCAGCTAATTATTTTTCTGTTGGAACAAAAATGAGCTCAATGGTACCATTTGCAGCATGTTCTCTGATAAAATGATACGTAACATCAATGTGCTTTGTTCTAGAATGATTAACTGGATTAGCTACTATAGATATGGCACTAATATTGTCACACATAATAGGAATTTTGTGTAATACTAGACCATAGTCCATTAGCTGATTTCTAATCCAAAGCACCTGAGCACAACAACTTCCAGCAGCTATATATTCAGCCTCAGCTGTGGAAGTTGACACAGATTGTTGTTTCTTACTATACCAAGATACAATTATTTGACCAAGAAATTGACAGCTTCCACTAGTACTTTTCCTATCAACCCTGCATCCAGCAAAATCTGAATCTTTGTATCCAACGGCTTCAAAACCAGTTCCCTTAGGATAGCATAATTGTGGCGCCCTCCAAACCCGGGTCAGAAGTTTGGGGTCCACAACACATATACAATATATAAACCTGTATAAGACATATTATTTTCAATGACCATTCTCTACATAACCATGGATCGCAACAGGTTAAAGTATGAAAACAAGCCACAACCTTACTTTTATTACATCGTACCAAATCCCAACTAATTTAACATACAATTGATAATGAAATTATTCTTACAATCTTAGTATCTCACTACCATATGAAGCTTCTGCTAGCTCGATCCAACTCAAACTGGAATCCTAGCTCGCACTTTGGACTGAGAAACTTCACTATCATCCATATCCTTCTTAACTGTAAAATATATAAAAAGATCTGCAAGAGTGAGCTAACTAGCTCGACAAGTCATAATAACAATAACTGAGGTTAAACAATGCTTAAACGAGATAATTCAAAGGAATTAAGTTTCTTGTTAAATAACCAATAGAATTGGATATTCTTTTTAAGTTTTTAAAACCAAGGTTAGCTGCTGATCAGTCACGAACTAACCCCGAGCAAAGCACACAGCTCTGCTCTAACTACTGGATCCAAGGCACATATTAGCCTAACTTGACCATTAGTATGGTCTGACCATGAATCTGGTCCACATATATAAAAACTATCCAATCCTAAAGTAGTTCAATATGATAACAATATGATTCAATAAAACAAGATCATAATCAATGATGGTTAAACATTTGCAAAAAATGTAAGGAAACTCATGGATATCTCAAGGGTATATCAGGGTATGTATAAGAAACGGTTTTCAGTTTGTACAAGGGTCAGGTATTTGAACAGTAATGATTTTTCAAGATATGGTTCTTTGATGTTATTAAGAATGATTGGAGTATAAAAGTTTCTGTGTTTTCAAATCATTTTCTTTCAGTGTTTGGTGTTTGGTAGTTATACCTTTGGGAAGTAGTATTATATTTGTATGGTTTGGTGTCTGAGGATCAACAAAGGACGGATTACAAAGAATAAGGCTTATGGCTCAAGATCAAGAAAATCAAGGTTCAAGGTTAAATGGTTTGAAGCTCTTACAATATAAAAAACAAGAGTTATTTTGTATAATAGCGACATGTTATAAAACAGTTCGAAAACATTGGTAATATACATCTTGAAGGAAAGTTCAGAAATACTTGCCTTATCATAATCGATTCCAATTTCACTTGTACTCGCCCAATAACTTTCTTCAACAACCACTCGTCTACTTTTCCTATGCCTCGATTCTATTTTCTGATCACTTGCCGTATTTTCTACATGTCAATTCCATTTTCTGATCACCTGCTTCTCTTTCCTACGCCTTACTCACTCTGCTAGGCATAATAGGTATCTATCACATGGATGTCATAAGGTTTTAACTACCCTTTGTTTTACCCAAATCCAATTTACGGATTAAAAGTTACGCTATAACCAAGTAAACACTGAACATATAGACCGACAGTCAACCAACAAGTCACATATAGCACATAACACGTCAATTAATCAATGACATATCATTTACAAAGGAGTCTCGGGTCATAAACAGGCTTTCGGTTACTTAAAATGATTTTTAAAACATTTTTTGGAATTAAAACGGGTCGTTGGATTAATTTTGGTGTAATAAACAGGGTTCGGTTGGCCAATTCTGGCTTCGAAATAATTTTATAATAATTATCGAGCCTTAAAAATAATTTAGAATAATATTTTAAAGCTCAAAACTATTTTTCGGAATTTTTAAATCATTTTTAAATAATTAAATCAAATTAAATAATTAATTAAAATCAATTAATAAGTAATTAAATTAATTAATCAATTAATATTTAAATTAATTGACCAATTAAATAATTAATTATTAACTAAAATTAATTAATTACAAATTCAGATTTATTTTTGGATTTAGAAATAATTTTCAGAATTAAAAATAATGATTTTTGAAATTATAAATGAATTTTAGAAAAATAAATAAAGGATTTTTGAATTTATTTTAAAAATAAATTCCCAGAAACAGATTCAAGGAATGCAACTGAGAATTGAAAGATCAAAAACGGGTCTTAATCGGGTCGAAAAACGGGCCGGGAAGAACACAACCGGGTCTGACCGGAACTTCCCCAGACTCGGGTGGAACTCCCGATTCCGGCGACCCCATTCGAGGCTCAATTCGATACTGTTCAATCTATATTTCGCTGGGGAATTACTGAGAACCCTCCCAGAAATACATCCCCTTCAACAATAAGCACAAAAGATCCCCAGGTTGTCCTTTCCGGCGAAACAGCCATTGACGCCGGCGAGGAGTTCAAATCTCCGACCAGGTCAAAACAGAGGTCTGACAATACATGCAACCATATAAATCGAATCTTCTAAGCAAGTCTAACACACTGGTAACCTCAGAATCAACCCAGGTTTGTCAGAAATGAAAGCCCCAAATTCGAATTAATAATATTCAAGAACATAAATCCTAGTTCATGAATCCGAGAATTAAACTCAAATTTAACCATGTTATTGAACTCCAAATTTGAAGTATAATATATCAAATTGACCAGAAAAACATGCTCTACAACATACAATCATCAAATCATTCAAACAATCATCCGTACAAAAATTCATAATTTAAATACCAAGAAATTCGAATATAAATAATTAAATAGGAAATCACCTGATGTTTCTGGGTTGAAATTGATAGAAGATTTGGATTCTAGATTTCAGTAGCTTCATTTTGAGTATATGCACGCCAAAATCGGATATCGATAACGCCTTCGAATTTGTGTTTGATTATGAAGAACAAAATATAATTATAGTATTTTCTCTGTAAGAACTCTGTAAATACTGTTTGCAAATGATTTCCAGTACAAAATAAAATACGGTAGAGGCTATTTATAATTATTGAAAATTAGTATCCCGTTGGATCATTCCGGATGTAAAACGGTACATTTATTTATAAAAACTGATCCAAACGGTACCGGTTTTCGGGATAATTATCCAAATCAGAACAATTTGTACTGCGGTCTTGGTCTCAGCGCCTGGTTACACGTATTACGAGGTGATAATTGTGATAGTTTAATAAAAAGCTCCCGTTTATCAAAAATACGAGTTTTATTGATTTACCGAAACGAATATTGTATCGAAAATATTGCACCGGGACCCGCGCAGGACAAACCGTACGCCGGATCGAAAAAGTCGAAACATGGAAAATGCTCGGAATATTGCAATTAGGTTAGGAAGGAGTTCTCGAAAAAGTTTCGGATTCTAAAAACGTAAAAACGTATAACGGTGGTTGGTTCCCATTTTTATAAAATAGATTTTAAATACCCGGAAAAAGATTTTATACAATCCATATGATTCCTATAAATTCATAAATTAACATAAAAATAATTAGGAAGATATGACAATTATCTATATTTTATTTGGAACATATAAAAATTGAAATAGTCAATTAATAATATTTTTAAACATCCAAACGCATTTAACACTTAACAAATAATTCATAGAATAGATACTGAATACATATAATAATTATCTATTAGCAACAATAATTACACGATATATCCCGAATATTACATCCTTCCCCCCTTAAAAGGATTCTGTCCTCAAAATCTCCTAAGAAAATAAATGAGGGTACTTTTCTCTCATATCTTTCTCTAACTCCCAGGTTGAGTCTTCAATCTTTGGGTTTTTCAACAATATTCTTACTAACTTTACCATTTTATTTTTCAATACTTTCTCTCTTTCTTCTAGAATCTCTGTCGGACTCTCTACATATGACAAATCTGTCTAAAGCTCTATTGGCTCATATTCTATTACATGCTTGGAGTCTGGATTATACTTCCTAATCATCGATACGTGAAAAACATTGTGAATATGCTCCATGTGCGGAGGTAACGACAACTCATAAGCTACTTTGCCAACGTGCTTTAAAATTTCAAAAGGTCCGACATATCTTGGGCTCGGTTTTCCTTTATTTCCAAACCTCGTTAATCCCTTCCACGGTGATACTTTTAGTAAAACCAAATTCCCTTCTTCGAATTTCATATTTTTCCTTGATTAATCTGCATATTTCCTTTGACGATCTTGTGCTGCTATCAATCTCTTCTGGATAACTTCAATAACTTCCTTCATTTGCTGTACTAATTCAGGTCCAAGTATTTTGCGTTCTCCTACTTCGTCCCAATACACTGGAGATCTACATTTGCATCCATAAAGGGCTTCGTAGGGTGGCATCCCAATACTGGCATGATAACTGTTATTGTAAACAATTCTACCAGAGGTAAATGCTTGTTCCAACTTCCTTTGTAATCAATAGCATAAACACGTAACATGTCTTCGATTGGCTGGATCGTTCTTTCACTCGGGCCGTCCATCTGTGGATAGTAAGCCGTACTCATATTCAGTCTCGTTCCCAAACATTCTTGAAAACTCTCCCAAAATCTTGAATTAAATCTTGGATCTCGATCGGATACGATGGACACAGGAATTCCATGACGAACTATAATTTCTTTTAAGTACATATGAACTGCCTTGTCCAGTGAAAATCTTCCATTTATAGACAGAAAATGAGCTAATTTGGTAAATCTATCCATTATAATCCAAATGGTATCGTGATTAGCTTTTGTGCTTGGTAACCCAACTATAAAATTCATGGCAATATGCTCCTACTTCCACTCTGGAACCTTCAATGGCTGTAGCAATCCACTTAATCTCGGATGCTCTACTTTAACTCTTTGACGTATGTAACATCTGCTAATCTATTTCATAATTTCTCTCTTCATATTTGGCCACCAATAATTTTCCTTTAAATCTCTATACATCTTGGTACTCCCTGAATGGATTGAATACCTTGAATTATGAGCTTTCTGTAAATTTCATTCTTCAATTCCGTCACTGGTGGAATCCTTGATCGTCCCTTTTCGCGTGCACAATTCTTCACGTACTAAACGATTTATATCCTGATCCATTACCTCATTCTGACACTTCTTTATCTTCTCTAACAATTCCTACTGAAAAGTCATACTTATACATTATTACTCCTTTTTGGATCATGAACTCTGACTTCCAATTCCAACTTCTAGAATTCCATAGCTAATTCTTCTAGTACAATCTCTATGTTCATTTGTTCTCCTTCTTACTCATCTCTTGCCACTATATTTGCTCTTCCTCGGGAGTTCATACTTCAAACTCTTATGGTCCGTATATATTTCACATCCTTCTCTATACTTATAATATTTCCCAATCTTTCAAAACGAATATTATTGTTGCTTTTAATTCCCAGTTATGAGTAGGGTACTTCTGCTCATAAGGTTTCGGTTGTCTGGATGCATATGCAATAACTTTATTGTTTTGCGTCAACACACATCCTATTCCCTTACAAGAAGTATCACTATAAACTACCAAATCTCCCTGATACTTTCAAAGTGATAAAATAGGTGTTGTAACCATTCTTTCATTTAACTCCGCAAAACTTTCTTCACCCTTCTCCATTTCATATAACTGTCTTGCTTTTCCTGGTTAGCTTCATCCAAAATATTGCAACTTTCAAGAAATTTTGCACAAATTTCCGATAATAACCAGCCCATGATAGAACTTTTTACTTTTGTTGGTACTTCTGGTCTTTCTTCATTCATACTATCTTTAAATTTTTTCTGCTGAATCCCCTTTTGTCTCCTCCTTACTGACTGTCTATACTAAGAATTATACCTCCTGCCATTAAAGTTTTCACCTGGTAAACTCTTTTTATACCGCTTCTTTCTTCTTTGACTCCTCAGCTATCATTGTATAGGTTGCATGGTTCTTCTTAAGTAACACAAGAACATCTTATCCAGATTCCTCCTTCAAGATTCTACTTATCAAATCTAAATATCACTAATATATCAGTTCATTCAACTAACATTTCTAGTATTTTGTAACAACAGTACTGAGTTCTGAAAATTATCTTTGGTATGTCCATAAGTTCAATCTTCACTTGGTAATATACCCAGTCTTAAATCAATCTTATAAAAATACCTTGCTTCGTCCATTTAGTTAAACAAATCATTGGTTTGAGGTAACAGATATATGCTCTTGAGAGTACACTTGTTGAGCTTTTGCTAACACATAATCTCACACTTCTATCTTTCTTATTAACACATCGTGTCAGTGCACTTTAGGGGGTACGCTAGGTCCAGTTACTTTTTGTTCTAATTATCTCTTGCGTTTGCTCTGGTAACTTCTTCATTTTATCTGGTGCCATTCTGTGCGGGGCTTTGGACTCTGGCTTCATTTCAGGTGCTAAATCAATCATAAACGCATTTTCTTTATCTAAAGGTGATATTAGTAACTCGTCTAAAAATATATGTTGAGACTGTAAAATCTTCAAGTTCGGTTTGCTCCTGACTCTTATTTATAATCGCCATAGCACTTATATTTTGGTCACTGTAATCCTAAATCATTCTTAACAAGTTCGTTACTTCCCTTTGTCCTTTAAACTTCTTCATGTTCTCATTTGGCGTCTTTAGAACTATCTTCCATCACAACGGTCTACCTGGGCATCACACTTGAATAGTTAATCCATTACTTAGAATAATGTCAAATCCTCTTATCTCGAATGATATCAATTCTTCGCAACTTATTGCCAGAAATATCGATTCCGCCATTGGTACTTATT
Organism: Apium graveolens; assembly: GCF_009905375.1. Lineage (NCBI taxonomy): Eukaryota > Viridiplantae > Streptophyta > Magnoliopsida > Apiales > Apiaceae > Apium > Apium graveolens. Next base: position 222,118,321 of record NC_133654.1, read on the forward strand.
CAATAACTGCACGTTCTTAACTTGCTAGTCCTTTAGTCATAAACTTATTAATTCGACAGGATAATTAATCTTATCAATAAAACCTTGAGAGATATACGATCAAATTGCTCCCACATCTTTCAATACATTAACGCATAAGCATAAGGTATCCGCAATAATCTTCCACGTCATCACATACATATTCTAAATAATATATTTTTCAGGAAAATCGCAAATTCCCGTTCTCGGAGACGTATTCCTTATTGATGTAGATTCCCTTGACTCTTAATGCATCCCTGGCTAGGGCCAGTGATTTGCAATTCTCACCATATACCTTGTTTCCTTTCCATGCATGAGAGGTAGATGGGACTTTGCCCGCTGAGTGTATAATACGTTGACTTTTGTTTGAAAAGCTCTCGCAAAGAACAATGGTACAACTAAACAACTAAAAGGATTCACCATTTTAATAAACTTAGAGTTGAAAAGAAAGAAGAAGTAATGATTTGAATATGAATGAGACAACCACATTGGTACTTAAGATGGCCAGTCTTTCATACCGTATGGCATACAGCACATGATTAGGTGGCATCCCTGTAACACCCCCAGATCCGGGGTCGGGGATCCGGGTCGTCACGGTCTTTCTTTCCACAATATCACTTCACTTAATTAATAATAAATAATCTTATGTTGTGACCCCACACTAACACACACACCACAACCCGTTATAGTCTCAGAGATGAAATTGAAATAAGTACAAGTCTTTGAATCCACAATTTAAAAGTTATTACAACCCAAAATGATTACTTGATAAATTTACAGTTAATTGCCATTATCTGCCACAAGTTATAATTATACATAATTGATTCTCAAAAGTAGATGGTCTGATCTACAAATAGATCTACCTCTGCAGCTATAGTAGCTACAATATCATCGGGAAGACGCGGGACGCTTCCCACGCGCTTGCGCTGGGTCTGCTGGAGTCTGGCCATCTTTCCTAACTGTTGTTGTGTGATGAAGAAATAAAGCAAGAGTGAGCCTTACAGCTCGCAAGATAATATATAGTGATAACAATAATATAAGTATCTAAATGGATACTTACTAGAATCTTTTATCATGCGTAAGATAATTACTTACTAGATATAAGTAAAAACAAGGGATGAAGTTACCAAATACTTCACTATACTTATATCATTTAAAAAGCTGCTTGAACTACCACTGTTCAAAGTATAATGAGCTTTCAACAGTTCGTCAGATAGATGAGACTACAAGACAAGATTTGAATAGATTAAATCTTTGAAATATTATTAAAGGAAATGAAGTTATGATATACTTCATTAAGTTCTGATATATATATATATATATATATATCCACATATACATCTTCTTTATACAATTTCCTGAAAACCTCTGTCATGTAAAGTATGAACAGAATTGCAATATCCAATAAATTTGGAAAGGAAAAGAATTTGGCATAAACCAGATATCTTGCTGATCAGGCAAAGATACCCATAAGTAACCTTTTCTACTAGTAGATGGACGAATTCCCCACTAGTCATCACCCTGGTCGTAATAGGACCTTATGCTGGACTGCCACTCAGCCACTTATGCATTTGATGGACTCCCACTGAGCCACTTACACTATCATGGACGCCCACTGAGCCCATGTTGCTTATGCCGACTCAATAGATGGACTTACTTCCCGAACGTTGGGTAAGTAATCAATTCATTTACCAAAACTGCAACCGTGTTGCGAATATAAAATACACCACAGAGCCGGATCCCTCAGGTTTTGAGCGAGTATTTAAATCCCCTTAAAAAGGAAGATCTTAAATATAAAAATGAGTTTTGGGATCCGCTCTAACTTTTAAAAATTATTTTGAAGACTCGAAAACACTTTAAAGAGTGTTTGGAGTAAAGCTGATTTAATGAAGTAAATCAGTCCCAATATATTAGAAAATATCTGAATATTATTATTTAAATAATATTCCCATAAAGAATAATCTTTATAAAAATAATTGAAGTAGAAGTTTTAAAACTTATACTTGAAATGAGTATTAAATAACCAAAGATATACTTATACGAAAGTACTATCTTTATTTGAATAATCAAAGATAAGTTTGATTATCGACACCTTATTCTTTAATAAAATAAAGAATACATCTCAGCAAATAATCGGAGTCATAGATCCTCAAATGAATATTCAAATAATATTCATTAAATAATATAAACTGAGTCATAAGCCCTCGAATGAATATTCAAATAATATTCAAATAATAAAATAAAAGGAGTCATAAGTCCTCGAATGAATATTCAAAATAATATTCATTTAATAAAATAAAGAAGTCATAAACTCTTGAATGAATATTCATAATAATATTCATTAAATAAAATAAAGTTATCGAATAAACCTTATTCGATTAATAGTTTTAAAAACTATATCAATATATATATATATATATATATATCATACTCGGGAGCCTCGCCTCCCGGTTTTAGAAAAAGTTCACCTTTTGATCCCCTGTACTAAGGGTATACGCAAATACCGCTTATCTCTAGCATAGGTATTATGCAACGAATAAGCATTTGAACCAACAGATATATAAATCAAGAATACGAAACAGGCATGCATATATATATACCATAGCAGCATTCTTCAATATATTGCAACATTTGCTAATTAACCAACATGCATCTATCACAAGATAATGCAAATACATATATACATCACAACAACAGTTATAACGGTTAGAAAACTTGCCTGAGCGACTTGGGGTGATAAAAGGCTCGGGACGAGTCTGGTAACCTATAAACAAGTAAGTTGGAATTAAACCAAAGTCACTTGTAAATCTATACTTTAACTAACTTAGACTCTAACGCTTGTTTTGCGCTTACTGACTCGCTTAAGTCACTCGGGTACCCTCGGCTCCACCATTTTTAATAATTTAACCTTTACGAGTTTTAAGGCAATTCCTTCGCGAGTGTCTTACCAACTGCCTAAAACACTTACCATAAATGTTTCATACATTAATTAACCCTTTTTGGTCTTTAACCTATGTTTCAAAGTAAAGCGAGGGGAAAAGTTTCGTTCGCGAAACGCCGTTACATGAAACGGTCGTTTCTCCTAAACCGTGCATCGGAATCGAACGAACTACATATCAAAACGAAGCTCGTAACATGAGCTATCTAAACATGGAAATGGTCATAATCTAGCAGGGGGTTCTCGGGTCCTAATGTTATGCACAAAAGCAGTCTAAAGAAAATCGGACGTTACGACGGCTATGTTTACGCGATTTCCCAATTTTAAACCATTCAAAACCAACCCAATTCAACCTCAAATCCAACATACAACCCACCTCCATCCTTATCACATCATAACAACCTCAACCAATTCAATTTTAACATTCATACTTATGCCTAAGCTTAACTTTAACCATAATTAAGTTCTTTTAATCAAAACAACAACATTTACCATTCCATTTCAATACCATTTCAATCCCAAACTCTAAATCACCAACATCAAGCTACAATATCACCCTACTAATCAAAATCATCTTATAATACATAGGAATCTAGGGTTTGGAGATGATATACCTTCCTTGAAGTGGTGGGAGTAGCTAGGAAGCCTTAAGAAGCTTTGAGAAGTCTTAGGAATGCTTGGATCTTCAAGGAAAACAAGAAAAATTTCAAGTTAAAAACTTGAAAACACTATTCATAGTCTTCTTCTTTGATTAAATGAAGAAGATTGAGAAGGAATTGATGGCTTAAACTCATGATATAGCCCTAACTAAGCATGAAGATGATTAGGGAATTAACTCACCAATTTAGGAAGCTTGGATCTTTGATTTTGAATTTTCTTGCCTTTTGCAATAGTAAAAAGCCGAGAGCTCTCAAGAACAATGCCTTGGTTTCTTTTTGATTTTGATGAAGAATGAATTTGCTTGGCTTGGTTGATTTGTTTTTGTGTTTGATTTAGTCAATTACCTATTTGCCCTTGATTTTGTGTGGTTAAAAAGCCACCACACCTCCTTCCTTCCCATGTCATGCCTATGTCATGTTGTGATGTCATCCTTCCCTCTTTGTCCTCCTCTCATTGGTTGGGTGACATCACTCACTCTAATCCCTTTGATTAACTTCCTAATTGTTTGCCTAATGACCGCTGATCTGTTATATGGTTCGCTTAACTTTCGTTTTCGTTTATCGTTTGGAGGATCATACCCGGGATCTTATTACTTAGGTTCCCTTAACCTTTCTCAATACATTATAATCCTTTTTATGATCCTCTATTATAATCCTTTAATTTAAATCCTTTTTATCCTGTTACCTTATACTCAATTCTTTCCGCATCTAGGGTATTTCCGGGAAAAACCAAAGTGTTCGGAATTGGATTATGGCGATCTTTACATACACTCATATACCACATAGAGTACTAATAATATCCCAGAATATCCATAACAGAACCCCTACATAGTGTGGCATGAAAAGTTTTCTCATTCAGCAAAAACACTATTCACAAGGGTTACAAAAAGTTGAAAATTTTGGGGGTTATTACAGTCTCCCCTCCTTAAAAAGATTCCGTCCCGGAATCAAACAGAAAACAAATGGGGGTACTTTTCTAGCATTGTGCTCTCTAGTTCCCAAGTTGATTCTTCCACATTATGATTCTGCCATAGTACTCTGACTAGCTTGATCACTTTGTTCCGAAGCACCTGCTCCTTCTTATCTATAATCCTTACTGGCTTCTCCACGTAAGTTAGATCTGGCTGCATATCCACCTGCTCATACTCCACTATGTGTCTGGCATCCCGATGATACTTCCTTAGCATTGACACATGGAACACATTATGAACTTGTTGCAAATTAGGGGGTAAGGCTAGCTCGTAAGCTAACTTTCCAATCCGTCTTAATATCTCAAAAGGTCCAATGTATCTTGGGCTTAGTTTTCCTTTCCTTCCGAACCTCATTAATCCCTTCCAAGGGGATACCTTTAGCAGTACTAAGTCCCCTACTTCATATTCCTTGTCCCTTCGGGCTAGGTCTGCATATTTCTTCTGTCTGTCTTGGGCTGCTACAAGTCGCCCTCTGATAAGATCCACTATATCTTTGGTCCTTTGGACCACTTCGGGTCCGAGCATCTTCCGCTCTCCTACTTCATCCCAGTATAAGGGAGATCGACACCTTCTTCCGTATAGGGCCTCATAAGGCGGCATTCCGATGCTAGCATGAAAGCTATTGTTATAAGAAAACTCGATCAACGGTGAGTGATCATCCCAACTCCCTTTAAAGTCTATTGCACAGACTCTCAACATATCCTCTAGTGTCTGGATGGTCCTTTCACTCTGCCCATCCGTCTGGGGATGGTACGCGGTACTCATATTTAACTTGGTCCCCGCACATTCCTGAAAGCTCCTCCAAAATCTGGAGTTGAACCTGGGGTCTCGGTCTGAGACAATGGACGCTGGGACTCCATGTCGCGTCACTATTTCCTTAAGGTAAATGTCCACCAGTCTATCGACTGTGTATCTCTCATTAATAGGAATGAAATGAGCTGACTTTGTCAGTCGGTCTATAATTACCCATATGGCGTCATGATTGGCCTTTGTCCTTGGCAAGCCTACAACAAAATCCATCGCTATCTGTTCCCATTTCCATTCGGGAATCTCCAGGGGTCGTAAGAGTCCACTGGGCCTCTGGTGCTCTGCCTTTACTCTTTGGCAAGTCGAACATTTGCTTACCTATTCTGCTACATCCCTCTTCATGTTGGGCCACCAGTAATATTCCTTCAAATCCCTATACATCTTGGTACTTCCCGGGTGAATGGAATACCTTGAACTATGGCTTTCATCCAATATCTCATCTTTAAGCTCTTGAACATTCGGAACCCAAATCCGGTAGGAGTACCTCATTATCCCTTTATCATCTTTCTCAGTATGGATCTCCTCTCCAGTCATTGACTCTCTGTCTTCATTCATTATTTTCTCCTGGCACAATCTGATCTTTTCCAATAACTCGGGCTGCATTGAGATCTCAAAAAGCTTTTCTGTTCCGGTTCCGGTTACCTTTACTTCTATTTCCATTTTCTTAAAATCCCTTATCAATTCTTCCGAAGTCGTTATCATTCTAAGTCTTTCCTTTCTACTAAGGGCATCAGCCACCACATTGGCTTTCCCTGGATGATAGAGAATCTCACAATCATAGTCCTTGATTAGTTCTAACCATCTCCTCTGGCGCATATTGAGCTCTTTCTGCGTAAATATGTACTTGAGGCTCTTATGGTCTGTGAAAATCTCGCACTTCTCTCCATACAAGTAGTGCCTCCAAATTTTTAAGGCAAATACTATTGTCGCGAGCTCAAGGTCATGAGTAGGATATCTAACCTCGTATTCCTTCAATTGCCTCGACGCATACGCAATCACTTTACCGTGTTGCATAAGCACACATCCTAATCCTTTGTGCGATGCGTCACTATATATCAAAAAATCTCCTTTTCCGTCCGGCAATGCCAATACCGGAGCCGTTATCAACCTTTTCTTTAATTCCTGAAAACTGTTCTCGCATTTCTCCGTCCATTCAAACTTCTCTGTCTTACGAGTAAGTCGTGTCAAAGGGGCTGCGATCTTCGCAAAGTCCTGTACAAATCTACGATAGTAGCCGGCCAATCCTATAAAACTCCTTACCTCTGTGGGTGTGGTTGGCCTTTCCCAATTTGAGACCGCCTCTATCTTGGAGGGGTCGACCAATACTCCTTCTTTATTGATCACATGTCCTAAAAACTGTACTTCATTCCGCCAGATTCACACTTCGAGAATTTGGCATATAACTGTTCCTCTCTGAGTATTCCTAGAGCTATCCTCAAATGCTCTGCATGTTCTATCTCAGTCCTTGAGTAGATCAAAATATCATCGATAAAAACTATCACACATTTGTACAAGTACTTCTTAAATACTCTACTCATTAAATCCATGAAAGTCGCTGGGGCGTTGGTTAATCCAAAGGACATTACCAAGAACTCATAATGCCCATGCCTGGTACGGAATGCTGTCTTGGAAATATCTTCGGGTTTAATCTTTAGTTGGTGATATCCAGTTCTCAGGTCGATCTCGGAAAAATAAACAGCATCCTTTAGCTGGTCGAACAGATCATCTATTCTAGGTAATGGGTACCTGTTCTTTATGGTTAGCTTGTTCAACTCTCGATAATCTATGCACAGCCTCATGCTCCCATCTTTCTTCTTAACAAATAAAACTGGTGCTCCCCATTGAGACACACTGGGTCTTATCATACCCTTATCCAAGAGTTCCTGCAATTGGATAGCTAATTCCTTCATTTCTAACGGGGTTAACCGGTAAGGTGCTTTTGAAACTGGCGCCGTCCCTGGGGCCAACTCAATAGCAAATTCAATCACTCTATCGGGTGGTAATCCCGGAAGGTCTTGTGGGAATACATCTTTAAATTCGTTGACTACTGGAATATCTTGTAAGTTAGGCACCTCCTTCTGCGTGTCCACCACATAGGCTAGGTAGGCCTCATTTCCTTTTCGTAGCATCCTTTTAGCCTGGGCCATGGTCAAAAATTTCTGCGTCTGCCTCTTTCCTCTAAATATAACTTCTTTCTTCCCTGGGACATTTAGCTTAACTTTCTTCCCTTACAGTCTATCTGAGCATCATTGCTAGATAGCTAGTCCATTCCCAAAATTACATCAAACTCCCCTAATTTAAAAGGAATCAGATCAACACTAAAAGATTGTTCCCCTATGCCTATCTCACAGGCGGGGTGAATCTGGTTAACATGAATAATTTCATGATTGGCTATTTCTACTTGCAAGGGTTCTACCAAGGGTTCAGCCTTAAGTCTTAACTTACGCGCAAAGTCCTTTGATATAAAAGATTTAGTTGCTCCCGAATCAAATAAAACATTTGCACTGACTGAATTTAGAGAAAGGGTACCTGCTATCACATCTGAATCTTTCATAGCATCCTGGACTGTCATGTTGAAAGTCCTCCCAGTAGGTGGCTTATTAGAAGCAGCCCTGCTTGCTCCCGAAGCTGCTGGTTTGTTCATTGGGCATTCCCTCTTCCAATGACCTGGGCGTCCACACTGATGACAAGTGGTGGTTGGAATGACGGCAGGGGTTGATGATGGGCACTTAGTTGAATAGTGGCCTTCCCGACCGCACTTAAAGCAGGTTACTGGCTTTCCTTTACACTCCCCAGTGTGATTCCTTCCACATATGTTACAGGCTGGCAATGGGGGTCGAGACTGGTTGGAATAGGACATTCTTGATTTCTGGCCGCCCTGGCTCACACTCACACTCATTGGCCGCTTAAACCCAGTGTTCCTTCCTGGTAGGGACACTGCTCCTCGATTAAATCTAGTTGGGAAGCTCCTTCCTGCGGAACCTCCACCCATGCTCATACTTTTCCTCTTTATTCCTTTCTTCTCTCTTTCCTTCTACATCTGTTCACTTCCGACTTCTACAATCGTTGCCTTTTGCACCAGAGTGGCATAGTCCGTAAGCTCAAGGATTGCCACCCTATTCTGAATCCACGGTTTCAGTCCCTGCTGAAACCTCCTAGCTTTCTTTTCCTCGGTGCTCACAAACTCCGGCACAAACCTTGATAACTCAGTAAATTTTGCTTCGTACTCTGCTACAGACAAGTTATTCTGCTTTAGCTCTAAAAACTTGAGCTCCATCTGGTTTTCCATAAACCTCGGGAAATACTTTCCCAGAAACAACTGACTAAATCTCTCCCAAGTTATAATAGCATCTGCCTCCATGTTTTTCTTGGCCTCCCACCAGTAGTTAGCTTCTCCTTTCAGAAGGTAGGTAGCAAATACAGTTTTCTGTGCCTCATCGGTACTCAAGATCTCAAAGGATTTCTCCATTTCCTTTAACCATGCCCTTTCCTCAACTGGGTCGGCTGATCCGTGGAACTCTGGGGGCTTAAGGGACTTAAAAGCCCTGAAAGAGTTTGCCACAGTATTGTTATTTCCTTGAGGGGGTGGGTTGGGTTGACGTTCCAAATTCTGCCTTAGGAGTTGCATGAACTGGCCCATGGGATCCATGCCTGGGTTTGGTACTGGTTGCTCAACCTCGGTTTCTCCTTCTTCAGCCTCTATCTCAAATCCCTCAACATCATATGTTTCCTCTTCCTCTTCATACAGGGAGTCATCCTGTTCCACACAATCCTCATCTTCCTCTTCACTGTGTTCCTAGTTCCTATCATCCTGGTTATGGCTTCCCTGGTCCTCAGATCCAGGGTTCGCCCTAGTTCCAATCTTTCTTGGCGGCATGATTCTGATAATAAAAAAAAATTATTGGGAAATTCAACGTTAGGTCACAATCATATACAACATGGTGCCTTGCACAGCTCTTATAATGGGGAGAACGTATATCGCAATTCTATTATTTTAAGAAAGTTCTAATACGAAGTGCAGTAATAATAATGATAAAAACAGTGATCCCGTCACTAATGAACTGAACCAAAGGAAACAAATATATACATAATGCGAGAAATACATTGTTTGATCTGGTCAAAAGTACAACAGTGCTACAGTCATCTGTCCCAAAAGTGATACACAAGAGTCTATCTGTCTAGTCAGAAAAAGGGATGCTATATACAAGTCAACTATCCCGGAAAATTGGCTCTTACTAAGGCCTCGGCTAACTAGACAATTAGACTATTCCATCATCAATCCTGAATCACACACCGGAGCGGGTCAGCTCCCATACCCTTTCCATCACACGACGGAAGATATAGTCGGCCTGCCGCCTGGAGATCCTACCATGCCTGTCCCCCTGGAGCGATCTGAGCCTCGCTCGGGATGTGAGCTCTATCCCCGTAAGCTCCCTCCTTAAGGATCGGGGTATAGAAGCCCTAGTCTCATAAGCTCGGGTACACCTACCCGCCCTCTCTGCATCCAACTCCCTCCTGGCCTCATCCAGTCGGCCCTCGGCAACAGCCACTCGGGTCCTCAGAACATCCTGAACATATCCATGAGCTAACGAAGACTGCCTGTGGGCAGGGTCAAGAGGTGGTGAATCCGGAGCCGCTGAGGGTGGCTCTTCGGTCTGCCTAGGCTCGGAAGTATGGGTCTCTGAGCTGTCATCATCGGGAATCCAGGATAGTGGTGGAGGGGTAGGGGCTCTGACCACCGGAAGTGTGGGTAATGGGGTACCAGCATACACTACCATAGGTCCAACACGCTCCTCAGCTACTGGGACCTCATCCGGGTCCTCCTCATCTGGAATAGCAATAACCTCTGTCTCTGACTCCTCTGAGGGGTCCTCCTCATCTGAAATAGCAATGACCTCCGTCTCTGACTCCTCTGAGGGGTCCTCCTCATCCTCCTCCATCTCAGGCTCCTCCTGATCCTCAACATCTAGCAGTGCCTCATCATGTTCACGCTCGAACATCTCAGGGTCCTCTATCTCAGGCGCCTACACATTAAACGAGCTAAGTTACTATCATGATACTTATAAGGGTTCCCGTAAGGGTTTTAACTGTCAGCACTACTTTAAGTAGTCCGACCATGAACTTGGCAAGAGTTCTTATTATCTTTGTGAGTTTGTTATTATATCGTCGCATCATCTTTGAGGTTTATAACGCTTAGCTCTGATACCATTTCTGTAACACCCCCAGATCCGGGGTCGGGGATCCGGGTCGTCAGGGTCTTTCTTTCCACAATATCACTTCACTTAATTAATAATAAATAACCTTATGTTGTGACCCCACACTAACACACACACCACAACCCGTTATAGTCTCAGAGATGAAATTGAAATAAGTACAAGTCTTTGAATCCACAATTTAAAAGTTATTACAACCCAAAATGATTACTTGATAAATTTACAGTTAATTGCCATTATCTGCCACAAGTTATAGTTATACATAATTGATTCTCAAAAGTAGATGGTCTGATCTACAAATAGATCTACCTCTGCAGCTATAGCAGCTACAACATCATCGGGAAGACGCGGGATGCTTCCCACGCGCTTGCGCTGGGTCTGCTGGAGTCTGGCCATCTTTCCTAACTGTTGTTGTGTGATGAAGAAATAAAGCAAGAGTGAGCCTTACTGCTCGCAAGATAATATATAGTGATAACAATAATATAAGTATCTAAATGGATACTTACTAGAATCTTTTATCATGCGTAAGATAATTACTTACTAGATATAAGTAAAAACAAGGGATGAAGTTACCAAATACTTCACTATACTTATATCATTTAAAAAGCTGCTTGAACTACCACTGTTCAAAGTATAATGAGCTTTCAACAGTTCGTCAGATAGATGAGACTACAAGACAAGATTTGAATAGATTAAATCTTTGAAATATTATTAAAGGAAATGAAGTTATGATATACTTCATTAAGTTCTGATATATATATATATATATATCCACATATACATCTTCTTTATACAATTTCCTGAAAACCTCTGTCATGTAAAGTATGAACAGAATTGCAATATCCAATAAATTTGGAAAGGAAAAGAATTTGGCATAAACCAGATATCTTGCTGATCAGGCAAAGATACCCATAAGTAACCTTTTCTACTAGTAGATGGACGAATTCCCCACTGGTCATCACCCTGGTCGTAATAGGACCTTATGCTGGACTGCCACTCAGCCACTTATGCATTTGATGGACTCCCACTGAGCCACTTACACTATCATGGACGCCCACTGAGTCCATGTTGCTTATGCCGACTCAATAGATGGACTTACTTCCCGAACGTTGGGTAAGTAATCAATTCATTTACCAAAACTGCAACCGTGTTGCGAATATAAAATACACCACAGAGCCGGATCCCTCAGGTTTTGAGCGAGTATTTAAATCCCCTTAAAAAGGAAGATCTTAAATATAAAAATGAGTTTTGGGATCCGCTCTAACTTTTAAAAATCATTTTGAAGATTTGAAAACACTTTAAAGAGTGTTTGGAGTAAAGCTGATTTAATGAAGTAAATCAGTCCCAATATATTAGAAAATATCTGAATATTATTATTTAAATAATATTCCCATAAAGAATAATCTTTATAAAAATAATTGAAGTAGAAGTTTTAAAACTTATACTTGAAATGAGTATTAAATAACCAAAGATATACTTATACGAAAGTACTATCTTTATTTGAATAATCAAAGATAAGTTTGATTATCGACACCTTATTCTTTAATAAAATAAAGAATACATCTCAGCAAATAATCGGAGTCATAGATCCTCAAATGAATATTCAAATAATATTCATTAAATAATATAAACTGAGTCATAAGCCCTCGAAAGAATATTCAAATAATATTCAAATAATAAAATAAAAGGAGTCATAAGTCCTCGAATGAATATTCAAAATAATATTCATTTAATAAAATAAAGAAGTCATAAGCTCTCGAATGAATATTCGTAATAATATTCATTAAATAAAATAAAGTTATCGAATAAACCTTATTCGATTAATAATTTTAAAAACTATATCAATATATATATATAAATATATATCATACTCGGGAGCCTCGCCTCCCGGTTTTAGAAAAAGTTCACCTTTTGATCCCCTGTACTAAGGGTATACGCAAATACCGCTTATCTCTAGCATAGGTATTATGCAACGAATAAGCATTTGAACCAACAGATATATAAATCAAGAATACGAAACAGGCATGCATATATATACCATAGCAGCATGCTTCAATATATTGCAACATTTGCTAATTAACCAACATGCATCTATCGCAAGATAATGCAAATACATATATACATAACAACAACAGTTATAATGGTTAGAAAACTTGCCTGAGCGACTTGGGGTGATAAAAGGCTCGGGACGAGTCTGGTAACCTATAAACAACAAGTAAGTTGGAATTAAACCAAAGTCACTTGTAAATCTATACTTTAACTAACTTAGACTCTAACGCTTGTTTTGCGCTTACTGACTCGCTTAAGTCACTCGGGTACCCTCGGCTCCACCATTTTTAATAATTTAACCTTTACGAGTTTTAAGGCGATTCCTTCGCGAGTGTCTTACCAACTGCCTAACACACTTACCATAAATGTTTCATACATTAATTAACCCTTTTTGGTCTTTAACCTATGTTTCAAAATAAGGCGAGGGGAAAAGTTTCGTTCGCGAAACGCCGTTACATGAAACGGTCGTTTCTCCTAAACCGTGCATCGGAATCGAACGAACTACATATCAAAACGAAGCTCGTAACATGAGCTATCTAAACATGGCAATGGTCATAATCTAGCAGGGGGTTCTCGGGTCCTAATGTTATGCACAAAAACAATCTAAAGAAAATCGGATGTTACGACGGCTATGTTTACGCGATTTCCCAATTTTAAACCATTCAAAACCAACCCAATTCAACCTCAAATCCAACATACAACCCACCTCCATCCTTATCACATCATAACAACCCCAACCAATTCAATTTTAACATTCATACTTATGCCTAAGCTTAACTTTAACCATACTTAAGTTCTTTTAATCAAAAAAAACAACATTTACCATTCCATTTCAATACCATTTCAATCCCAAACTCTAAATCACCAACATCAAGCTACAATATCACCCTACTAATCAAAATCATCTTAAAATACATAGGAATCTAGGGTTTGGAGATGATATACCTTCCTTGAAGTGGTGGGAGTAGCTAGGAAGCCTTAAGAAGCTTTGAGAAGTCTTAGGAATGCTTGGATCTTCAAGGAAAACAAGAAAAATTTCAAGTTAAAAACTTGAAAACACTATTCATAGTCTTCTTCTTTGATTAAATGAAGAAGATTGAGAAGGAATTGATGGCTTAAACTCATGATATAGCCCTAACTAAGCATGAAGATGATTAGGGAATTAACTCACCAATTTAGGAAGCTTGGATCTTTGATTTTGAATTTTCTTGCCTTTTGCAATAGTAAAAAGCCGAGAGCTCTCAAGAACAATGCCTTGGTTTCTTTTTGATTTTGATGAAGAATGAATTTGCTTGGCTTGGTTGATTTGTTTTTGTGTTTGATTTAGTCAATTACCTATTTGCCCTTGATTTTGTGTGGTTAAAAAGCCACCACACCTCCTTCCTTCCCATGTCATGCCTATGTCATGTTGTGATGTCATCCTTCCCTCTTTGTCCTCCTCTCATTGGTTGGGTGACATCACTCACTCTAATCCCTTTGATTAACTTCCTAATTGTTTGCCTAATGACCGCTGATCTGTTATACGGTTCGCTTAACTTTCGTTTTCGTTTATCGTTTGAAGGATCATACCCGGGATCTTATTACTTAGGTTCCCTTAACCTTTCTCAATACATTATAATCCTTTTTATGATCCTCTATTATAATCCTTTAATTTAAATCCTTTTTATCCTGATACCTTATACTCAATTCTTTCCGCATCTAGGGTATTTTCGGGAAAAACCAAAGTGTTCGGAATTGGATTCTGGCGATCTTTACATACACTCATATACCACATAGAGTACTAATAATATCCCAGAATATCCATAACAGAACCCCTACATAGTGTGGCATGAAAAGTTTTCTCATTCAGCAAAAACACTATTCACAAGGGTTACAAAAAGTTGAAAATTTTGGGGGTTATTACAGTCCCACCCGACTTTTCGTCATTCCAACAAAGTGTCTCATCATAACACTGTTTGTCCCAATCAGAAAGCAAAACTTGAGGGGAACAATTAAATTTGAAAGGAATGCAAAATCCTCCGTTTTGATATCATCAGAAAGAATTTATTAAGAAAAAGGAGTTCATACATTTTTAGGAATTAAAAAGGAATATACGTTGTAATGTATAGGACAAGAATGATACCATTGGTCACCATCCACATTTCACTTGTATTCATCTTTCAAGTTTGATCGATCATATCCCAATAGTATCATATAACAACTTTTGAAGTATGCTAAAATGCCTTTGCAACTAAGCATTATGGAAGATTCTTGCTTGTTAAGTTTCGCGTATGTAACGTCGCACCTACACGTATAATACTTTAACAATTCGCTCATAATGGCGTTCTTATCAGATAACCTTGAGTTTCCTCTTTTTAATTTGGAATAACCATGAATCATTCGACATAGCGATCTTTTTATTAATAATATTCTTCTTTTAGAAAAGTCTGGAAATCTTCCCAATCTTCTTCGGTCATGCGCAGGCTTCCGTTAAATCAATGGATTCTTCGAACTGTGATAATCCCAGTAATTGGATGAATAGTTAATCCGTACGCTGGTTCTGCTGTTAATCCTATTAGACAATACTTGCACCTTGCTCTTAGGAATAATTAACTTCTTCATAATCGCAGGTTACCTCGTTCTCCGAATTAACAATACTGAGTCTGAAACAGCATCCTTCCAGGTAATCTGGGTCTTTTAACAAACAAGAAACTCAAGTAGTAACTTGACAACCAAGGTTTAAAACTTATTTTATTCAAAAGGGCTTTTAGAAATTTTGCGAGGAAAAATCTTTTTCGAAAACTTGTTAAAAATTTTGAAAATTTTGAAAATCACACCTTCGATTGTCCTTACTGTATGAGTTGGTTGTTGTCCTTCTTATGACCAGATACCAAGTTAAAGAAATGATCACTCAAAGATCCATTCACTTCCATTTATCTCCTCTCCTTCATTGGGTCTATTACTTTTCTTAATCAATAAAAACTTTCACTATCGTTGCACGTTATCTTATTCGTAGCTTCACATTAAGGCTCCCATACTGGTAGTACCACCGTTAACCATTTTGCAATCATTAAATGGAACAGACTATCCAATAGTCAACAAGTCAGCTAATGTCAAATCATCTTGTTAAAATATATATCATATCATTACAACACCATTTTATAATTTCAAGAAATCTTCAGATCCCTAATCTCTTCTAACTCTCTCTCTTCAACACTTATCTACTCCATTCCACAAGCTAATCATGAGTGGCCTAATTACTAATAGCTTCTTGTAACCTAATAACAACCATCCTCCAGAACACTTGAATCTTCTTTCTAAACTCCTTCTTACCTTAATTTGTATCTCAATACTCACCATTTACTGCAGCTCCCGAATTCATCTTCATAAATACAATTGTTTCATAGAACAGATTTTAAACTGGGGTGTAGAACAAGGTGTAGGGTAAATTGAAAAGACACACTCACAATCGATGTCTAGTAAAACAAGAATAAACAGATGGATGTTTCTTAAATAGGTCGTCATATCAAGAGGTAATAGAATAGCGTTAAATAACTTGGAGAGGCGCAATTGTCATAATAAAAGGTAATACCATTAATACTGATGGAGGAAAAAGGCGCAAATCGAATCTGGGAGAAGATGACGATCCTTAAACGGAAAGCTCCAAACGATCAGTTGATGCAGGGAAATCAGGATCTGCCATTGCAGTTGCCTGGATATCACGTCGCTAGTCAGGAATCCCAAATCGCAACACGAACCGTGCCGGAGACCTACTATACAGTCGCACTCAATCTCACGATGACCTATCTTTCTATTTCTTATTCCTAGTCCTAACCCTCTACCCAATCCCGACAATCTAGGCTTGTTTCAGTGACTTATAACCTGTAGCTCTGATACCAACCCGTGGCGCCCTCCAAACCCGGGTCAGAAGTTTGGGGTCCACAACACATACACAATATATAAACCTGTATATGACATATTATTTTCAATGACCCTTCTCTACATAACCACGGATCGCAACAGGTTAAAGTATGAAAACAAGCCACAACCTTACTTTTATTACATCGTACCAAATCCCAACTAATTTAACTTATAATTGATAATGAAATTATTCTTACAATCTTAGTATCTCACTACCATATGAAGCTTCTGCTAGCTCGATCCAACTCAAACTGGAATCCTAGCTCACACTTTGGACTGAGAAACTTCACTATCATCCAAATCCTTCTTAACTGTAAAATATATAAAAAGATTTGCAAGAGTGAGCTAACTAGCTCAGCAAGTCATAGTAACAATAACTGAGGTTAAACAATGCTCAAACGAGATGATTCAAAGGAATTAAGTTTCTTGTTAAATAACCAATAGAATTGGATATTCTTTTTAAGTTTTTAAAACCAAGGTTAGGCTGCTGATCAGTCACGCACTAACCCCGAGCAAAGCACACAGCACTGCTCTAACTACTGGATCCAAGGCACATATTGGCCTAACTTGACCATTAGTATGGTCTGACCATGAATCTGGTCCACATATATAAAAAAACTATCCAATCCTAAAGCAGTTCAATATGATAACAATATGATTCAATAAAACAAGATCATAATCAATGATGGTTAAACATTTGCAAAAAAATGTAAGGAAACTCATGGATATCTCAAGGGTATATCAGGGTATGTATAAGAAATGGTTTTCAGTTTGTATAAGGGTCAGGTATTTGACCAGTAATGATTTTTCAAGATATGGTTCTTTGATGTTATTAAGAATGATTGGAGTATAAAAGTTTCTGTGTTTTCAAATCATTTTCTTTCAGTGTTTGGTGTTTGGTAGTTATACCTTTGGGAAGTAGTATTATATTTGTATGATTTGGTGTCTGAGGATCAACAAAGGACGGATTACAAAGAATAAGGCTTATGGCTCAAGATCAAGAAAATCAAGGTTCAAGGTTAAATGGTTTGAAGCTCTTACAATATAAAACAGGAGTTATTTTGTATAATAGCGACATGTTATAAAACAGTTCGAAAACATTGGTAATATATATCTTGAAGGAAAGTTCAGAAATACTTTCCTTATCATAATCGATTCCAGTTTCACTTGTACTCTCCCAATAACTTTCTTCAACAACCACTCGTCTACTTTTCCTATGCCTCGATTCTATTTTCTGATCACTTGCCGTATTTTGTGCATGTCAATTCCATTTTCTGATCACCTACTTCTCTTTCCTACGCCTTGCTCACTCTGCTAGGCATCATAGGTATCTATCAATATTCATCTCACATAATTCTAATCATCACATGGATGTCATAAGGTTTTAACTACCCTTTGTTTTACCCAAATCCGATTTACGGATTAAAAGTTACGCTATAACCAAGTAAACACTGAACATATAGACCGACAGTCAACCAACAAGTCATATATAGCACATAACACGTCAATTAATCAATGACATATCATTTACAAAGGAGTCTCGGGTCATAAACAGGCTTTCGGTTACTTAAAATGATTTTTAAAACATTTTTCGGAATTAAAACGGGTCGTTGGATCAATTTTGGTGTAATAAACAGGGTTCGGTTGGCCAATTCTGGCTTCAAAATAATTTTATAATAATTATCGAGCCTTAAAAATAATTCAGAATAATATTTTAAAGCTCGAAACTATTTTTCGGAATTTTTAAATCATTTTTAAATAATTAAATCTAATTAAATAATTAATTAAAATCAATTAATAAGTAATTAAATTAATTAATCAATTAATATTTAAATTAATTGACCAATTAAATAATTAATTATTAACTAAAATTAATTAATTACAAATTCAGATTTATTTTTGGATTTAGAAATAATTTTCAGAATTAAAAATAATGATTATTGGAATTATAAATGAATTTTAGAAAAATAAATAAAGGATTTTTGAATTTATTTTAAAAATAAATTCCCAGAAACAGATTCAAGGAATGCAACTGAGAATTGAAAGATCAAAAACGGGTCTTAATCGGGTCGAAAAACGGGCCGAGAAGAACACAACCGGGTCTGGCCGGAACTTCCCCAGACTCGGGTGGAACTCCCGATTCCGGCGACCCCATTCGAGGCTCAATTCGATACCGTTCAATCTATATTTCGCTGGGGAATTACTGAGAACCCTCCAAGAAATACATCCCCTTCAACAATAAGCACAAAAGATCCCCAGGTTGTCCTTTCCGGCGAAACAGCCATTGACGCCGGTGAGGAGTTCAAATCTCCGACCAGGTCAAAACAAAGGTCTGACAATACATGAAACCATATAAATCGAATCTTCTAAGCAAGTCTAACACATTGGTAACCTCAGAATCAACCCAGGTTTGTCAGAAATGAAAGCCCCAAATTCGAATTAATAATATTCAAGAACATAAACCCTAGTCCATGAATCCGAGAATTAAACTCAAATTTAACCATGTTATTGAACTCCAAATTTGAAGTATAATATACCAAATTGACCAGAAAAACATGCTCTCCAACATACAATCATCAAATCATTCAAACAATCATCCGTACAAAAATTCATAATTTAAACACCAAGAAATTCGAATATAAATAATTAAATAGGAAATCACCTGATGTTTCTGGGTTGAAATTGATGGAAGATTTGGATTCTAGATTTCAGTAGCTTCGTTTTGAGTATATACACGCCAAAATCGGATATCGATAACGCCTTCGAATTTGTGTTTGATTACGAAGAACAAAATATATTTATAGTATTTTCTCTGTAAAAACTCTGTAAATACTGTTTGCAAATGATTTCCGGTACAAAATAAAATACGGTAGAGGCTATTTATGATTATGGAAAATTAGTATCCCGTTGGATCATTCCGGATGTAAAATGGTACGTTAATTTATAAAAACTGATCCAAATGGTACCGGTTTTCGGGATAATTATCCAAATTAGTACAATTTGTACTGCGGTCTTGGTCTCAACGCCTGGTTACACGTATTACGAGGTGATAATTGTGATAGTTTAATAAAAAGCTCCCGTTTATCAAAAATACGAGTTTTATTGATTTACTGAAATGAATATTATATCGAAAATATTGCGCCGGGACCCGCGCAGGACAAACCGTACGCCGGATCGAAAAAGTCGAAACATGGAAAATGCTCGGAATATTGCAATTAGGTTAGGATGGAGTTCTCGAAAGAGTTTCGGGTTCTAAAAACGTAAAAACGGATAACGGTAGTTGGTTCCCGTTTTTATAAAATAGATTTTAAATACCCGGAAAAAGATTTTATACAATCCATATGATTCCTATAAATTCATAAATCAACATAAAAATATTTAGGAAGATATGACAATTATCTATATTTTATTTGGAACATATAAAAATTGAAATACTCAATTAATAATATTTTTAAACATCCAAACACATTTAACACTTAACAAATAATTCACTAAATAGATACTGAATACATATAATAATTATCTATTAGCAACAATAATTACACGATATATCCCGAATATTACAATAATCCCAAGTTAGGAGTTCCCTTTAAGTATCTGAAAATCCTTTTTACAGCCATCAAATGTGATTACTTTGGATTGGCTTGAAATCTGGCATATAGACAAGTAGCAACCATGATGTCTGGTCTACTAGCAGTCAAATAAAGCAATGATCCAATCATCCCTCTGTAGCTTGAAATATCCACATTCTTGCCTTTCTTGTCTTCATCCAACTTGGTTGCAGTAGACATTGGTGTAGATGCAGGTGAGCTATCCATCATACCAAATTTCTTCAATAAGTCATTCACATATTTGGTTTGGCTGAAAAAAATACCATCACTTCTTTGACTAACTTGAAGGACAAGGAAATAACTCAATTCTCCCATCATGCTCATTTCATACTCACTCTGCATTATCCTAGAGAATCTTTGACAAAGCTTTTCATTAGTAGATCCAAAGATATCCATCCACATAGATTTGAACTAGGATCATATCTTCACCATGCTTCTTGTAGAAGAGAGTCTTATCAATAGTACCTCTGGTAAAACCATGTTTGAGTAGAAATATTGACAGTGTGTCATACCAGGCTCTAGGTGTCTGTTTCAGTCCATATAGAGCCTTGAGTAATTTGTAAACAAAGTTAGGGAATTCTGGATCTTCAAAGCCAGGTGGCTGTTGCACATAAACTTCTTCTTCTAGTTCACCATTAAGAAAAGCACTCTTGACATCCATTTGATACACCTTGAAATTTTAGTGTGCAGCAAATGCCAGAAAAATTCTTATTGCTTCTAGTCTTACAACAGGAGCAAAAGTCTCATCATAGTCAATTCCCTCTTCTTGTGAGTAGCCTTTAGCAACCAACCTTGCTTTGTTTCTAGTAACAATTCCATTTTCATCCATTTTGTTCATGTACACCCACTTAGTTCCAATTATGCTTCTATTCTTTGGTGCAGGAACTAATTTCCAGACTTTGTTTCTCTCAAACTGATTCAGCTCCTCATGCATAGCACATATCCAATCAGGATCCAATAGGGCTTCTTCAGTTTTCTTGTGCTCTACTTGAGACAGAAAACATGCATGTAGGCATTCATTAGGAGTTGCACTTCTAGTTCTCACACCAGCTGAGGGATCACCAATAATGGCTTCTACAGTATGACTCCTATCCCACTTTCTAGTATGTGTCGGTTGACTAGTGCCTTCATAATTTTCTTCAGTATTACCATGACTGTCATTTCCATTCTCTTCTTCTCCCTCTGAGTTTGTGCCATCAAATTCAGGTGTCTGAAGAGAGCTTTCATTCCCATGATTTTGTTCAGAGGTCTCTTCATTTATCACTTGTTGTGCCACAACTTCATCTTCCTTATCAGAATCACTATCAATGGTTAGATTTTCAAATGCAAGGGCTTCAGCATCATTTACATCAAGGCATTCCAAGCCTTGACACTTTTCATCATCAAAAGTCACATACGTGCTTTCCATAATTTTCTTTTGATCAATCACATAAACTTTGTAGGTTGTTCTTTCCAATTAATATCCCAGAAAAATTGCTTCAAAAACTTTAGAGTCAAATTTTCCTACATATTCAGAGTTGTCTTTTAGAATATAACACTTACTTCCAAACACATGTATATGCTTCACTTTAGGCTTCCTGTTAGACATGATTGAGTAAGGTGATTTGCCATGAGCTTTGTTTATGAGATTTTTGTTTTGAGTGTAGCATGCAGTATTAACAGCCTCTTCCCAGAAACTGGCTGTCAACTGAGCATCTTGTAGCAAGGTTCTAGCAGCTTCAACCAATGTTCTATTTTTCCTCTCAACTACTCCATTCTGTTGAGGTGTTCTAGCTGCTGAAAATTCTTGAACAATACCTTTGCTTTTGCAGAATTCACTTAATGTTGAGTTTCTGAATTCTGTTCCATTATCACTCCTCAATCTTTTTACACTAACTTTTCCTTCAGCTTGCTTCTCAATTTTCTTGATGTGCTCAATTATAATGTTTGGAGTTTCATCTTTAGAGTACATGAACTCAACCCAAGTGTATCTTGAAAAATCATCAACCATGACAAGGGCATATTTGTTCCTTGAAATGGACAAGCCATTTACTGGCCCAAACAAGTCCATGTGAATAAGTTGCAGAGGTGCACTTATGGAATTCACAGATTTTGACTTGTGACTTGTTCTTTTAATCTTTCCTTTCTGACAAGCTTCACAAACTTCCAGTTGAGCAATTCCAGACTAGGCATGTCTCTCACAAGCTCCTTCTTGACTAAGGTGTTGATTGCTTTGAAATACAGGTGAGATAGCTTCTTATTCCATAATTTGCTTTGCTCTTCTGATGCCTTGGTATAGAAACATCACACTCCATCCTTATTTGTTGAGTCTAAGTCTGCAACAAACAAGCATCCCTTTCTTACTCCTTTAAGAGCAATTTCACCAGTCTTTTTGCTAATAAAAGCACAATCTCCTTTGTTGAAAACAACTTGAAAACCTATGTCTGCAAATTGACTAACACTTAAGAGATTTACTTATAGTCCAGCAACTAGTGCTATATCTTCAATGACAACATTTCCAGAAACAATCTTGCCATATCCCATTGTGAATCCTTTACTGTTATCTCCAAAGGTCACCAAAGGGCCAGCCATCTCCTCAAATTTTGATAGTAGGGCCTTATCACCTGTCATATGCCTGGAACATCCACTATCAATGATCCATATGACCTTCTTTCCTTTGCCCTGCACACAATGAGGATTAATTGTGCTTAGTTACCCAAGCTGTGTTGGGCACTTTCTTCTTGTTAACTGATTTTGCAGAAGTAGAATGAGAATTTTCAGATAAAATGGAATTCATAGACTGTTGAGCATTTTCCCTTTTAGATATAGAACCAAATTTTGATTCTATGAGATCAATTCTCAATTTGTGGCAACTCTTCATCACTTTCATGTTGCAGGGAATGCAGTCAAACTTGTCACAGAATGAATATGGATCATTAGCCTTAGCTTCATTGTACTTGCAGACTCCTTCAGGTGGATTGCTAACAATCTTTTTACAAAGATGAGTTAGGTGATTCATTGATCCACAATTTTCACACCTCTTTCTAGGAGCATCTACAACATAAGCAAAAATATTGCTTTTGTTTATCCCAATCTTTCCATTTCTATTCTTCTTTTTCTTTTTGACCGGTTAAGCTTTAATCTCCTTCACAGGCTCCTTAGTTTCTTGATTGGCTTTTGGTGTTTTAACAGAGATGGAAGACTGAGTTGTCTCATCATTTATCTTTTCCTTGTCCTCATCAGCTATCTCCTGTTTGATGATCAACTCTTCTTCACTGAATTTCACTTCACATGCCTTGAACAAAGGTGATTCAACTTTCTTCAAAATAATTGGAACATCTTCAGTTTCAGTTGATTTTCCTTTGTCACTGACAGTCTTCTTTTTATTGTTCAAACCCTCATAATCAAGACCAATGGCAATGTTTGCACATGGCTTGTTCTTTTCATGATATTGGCCAATCAAATCAGTAGCATTTTTAAAGGATTTCAGCTTAACTTCATTCTTTTCCAGCTTTTCTCTTAATACTGCTTCAATTTCACTTGCACACTTTAATTTGTTCTTTAAGTATGCATTTTCTTGCTTAGCAGTATCAAGCTCAACAAGCAAAAATTCAGTCTCTTATTTTTCACTCTCAAGTTTTTCATTGATCTTTTTTAATCTGCTAACTTCCTCATTTGCAGCAACCATGCTTGTATGAATGTGGAACATTTTTGTGCTCATCTTTTCAACAGTTTCCTTATATTGACTCACATTTAACTCAATTGTGGTAAGAGTTGGTACCTGTGATTTAGATGATGAAGAGTCTCCTTGCTCCAAGGCCATGAGTGCATAGTTTCCAACTTCTTCATCTTCATCATTATCTGAATCATCCCAGCTCTTGCCCTCAGCAATATAAGCTTTTCATTGTTGCTTCTTTAGAAGAGCATCATACATTGATTCCAATTCAATATAGGCTTTGTCTTTCTTTGCCTTCTTGGGTTTCCTACATTCTGTAGCAAAATGGCCCAACTCATCACAATTAAAGCACCTTATGTTTGATCTATCAATAGATCCAGTCTTATATCCATTTTTGCTGTCAGGAGTGCACTTCCCTTTTCCTTTCCAGCTACTGTCGTTGTTGAAGTACTGTCCTTTGCTCTTGAAAAATCTTGGTTTCTTCACTTTAATGTTAGATAATTTTCTAGCCAAGTAAACCATTGATTTGTCTAGCTCATCAAGTTCATCAAGAGTGTAGAATTCATCTTCTTCATCCAATTCCAGTATGACTTGCTCTTTAGTGTCATTGGCTCTTTTCTCACTTGTAGAAACTTCTGAAGTTTGAGATCTTTGCTCATCATTGGAGGTCTGGCCATCATTCATAATTAGTGCACTTGAGCCGTCCAGTACATATCCTTGACCAGCCCTTAATGATTTCTTTTGAATCATTTCAAGTTCATCAGTTTTCAGAACCCCATAAAGCACTTCCAGTGTGATTCTACTCAAATCCCTTCCTTCTCTGATTGCAGAGATCTTTTGTTTCAAATGGTCAGGGAGAGTAAGCAAGAACTTCAAATTCACTTTTTCAACATCATAAAATTTATCATGAAGCTGCAAGTCATTTATCAGCTTATTAAACCTTTCAAACACATCAGTAATACCCTCCTTTGGTTTAGCCATAAAACCCTTATACTGAGAAATCAATATCCTTCTTTGATTTGACCTAACCTCCTCAGTTCCTTCACAAAGTATTTCAATCTTTTCCCAGATCTGTTTAGCAGTGTCACAGTTGACAATGTTATTATACATTACATTGTCAAGTGACTCAATTAGTATCAGTTGCAAAGCACTGTCTAGGGAAACTTTCTCTCTTTCATGTTCAGTGTACTCAGAAGGATCCTTGGGAGCATAATGAGCTGGAATAACCATATCTGCATCTGTGGTTTCCTCAACTCTAACTACAGGAGTGAAGGGCCCATTCTTGAGGATACCAATGTAAATATAATTGGCCATTCTTATAAACAACAACATTTTCTTTTTCTATAAAGTATAGTTGGCCTTATCAAAGGGAGGAATCTTGATACTACTGATTTTTGGTGTATTCATTTTTCCAATATCTAATTTGTTTACTTTCAGATGCTGCTCTGATACCACTTGTTAGGTATGAATACAACACAGAGGGGGGTGAATGTGTTTTGGCTTAAATGTTTGATTTTTGATCGACTTAGGCTTTAGCAGTTGGTTGTTATCAATGATTTAGTAGAATAAATGTTAAACATAAATAACTGTGCAAATATGTAAAATAAAGATCTTCAAAACTCACTTAATTTTATATTAAAAATCAAGCAGTGTTTTGCTACAAAATCTCTAAGTTCTTGTTTTAGAACTTAGCTTCTTTCTTGAGAGAGAACACACAATTTTCTATCTAGATTGTTCTACTTAACTAGAGGACCAGTGTTAACTTTATAACTAAGTTAACTGCTGGTTTACACAGTGGATAATAAACATGCTATTAGCTTTTCTAAACTGTCACTTGTCATTTCTATTTATAGAAAAGCAAATCTTCCATTTCTAGCTTAGCATATCTTTATCATCCCGTGTTTACTTTAATCTCCACTGTCAGTTAATCTTTGTCATTGATCTTGCACATCTCTCAAGCTGCTTTTTGTAGACTTGTCAATCCAGCTATATGAATTGTTTGTTGATCTGCAACCTTGGATATTAAACTGTTCTGCAATTCTGTACTTAGAGAAATTTCTTCACTTAGAGATCTCCAATTAAGCTGTAGAGAACTCGACATCTCGATAGGCATGTTGGCTTGTCGATATCTCTGAAACTTCATTTTAGCCTTGACTTATCGACAACTCTGAGTTCTCTAGTGAATTTTGGTTTATCGATAACTCAGAGTTCTCTAATGGACTTTGGCTTATCTATAACTCAGAGTTCTCTAATGAATGTATACTTGTCGATATCTCTGAGTTCTCGAATGGGTATCTGACTTATCGATATCTCCAATAACATTTCCTGAGTTTTCAATAGACAGTTCCTGAGTTCTCGATAGGCAATTCCTGAGTTCTCGATAGGCAATTCCTGAGTTCTCGATAGGAAATTCCTGAGTTCTCGAATGACTTCCCTATAACACTAATTATGTGACTTGTAGAGATCTTGACTTAGAATGTTTTACACCAAACAGATTTATTCAACTCCAAGCTTCTTCATAATTCTTCTGAGGCATGATCTTCTTGATCTTCTTCCAGATAGAATTCTTAGGCTTGACACTGTTTAGAGAAAAATGCTCCAGTCTGCTCCATTTACATTTTACAGACATTAAGTGTTACAAGTATGAATTACAGATTAAGGTTACAATACAACTAATCTCAGGGTTGTCAGTATGACTTAGTCTTGTTATGATACAGGCATGTCTTGCACAACAATCTTCCCCAATTTTTTAGAAGATTGCTTATCATAAATTCATGCCTGTTAACAAGACTAACCCCAAGTAAAAGAAAGAAAATAAGATAATTCAAAAGCTGATACAACACTTGTACATTGGACATTTGACAATTTACAATAATTAGGTAAAGACTGAGCTGTCTGATTCTTTCTCAATTATGTTCTTAATTTGCACAAGTATTTCCAATTCTTCTAGGATGGGGGTGTCAGTTAGAGCCTCTATTAGTTTCAGCAAATCTGGCTTAGGATATCTAGCTAACATCCCTATCCTGTAACTTGACAAAGAGCCAGCTTTTATATTCAGAAATCTTCCATCATTTGATAGTTTGCTCTTGCCTACTGCCTTCAATTCTTCTGATCTTCTGATATACTCATATCATAGATGTTGATGACATTATTAACTCCAGTAATCTTTGACATCATCTATTATATATTACACTGGGTACCATATATATTGGTAGGTCTATGCAGTTTGGTATAGATCCGCGCTATATCCTGACTGATCAGCAGGTTATAGTGCATATGTTGGTTTTTGTGTCCAGTCTCGTTCATTTAGTACTCGCCAGTAATGGCATTCATTTTTCTTTACGGAACCAGATGGTTGTTCAAACCAACAGGTTACCGGATCATTCATTTTTCTCTCTTTACACTATATATATTGTTGCAATCTTGCTGAGTAATTATGGCTCACCCCTATTATTGTCCACCTTGTTTTTCTGTTAAGGTTGAGAATGAAACTCATTTGAACCCGAGTAGTCAAGAAGCGGGTCAAGCTACGGGACCCTCTAATTCCAAGAGTGTTTGTTCCTATTCCAGAAGAGAGTTCTGAAATGCCAGAGCATGTGTAACAGGATAAGTTGTAGTTGTAATTTGAATAAAAGATGTTTAGTTTAAAATTTGAATAGAAAACTGGCTTGTAATAAAGAGAGTTTGTAAGACAGTTAACTTGAGTTATTGTATTAAAGTCGGTAAATGGTTCTTGTTTTCAACCCTTAACCTTGAAAAGATCCTGAGTAGTAGCAGTACGGGGTAATTTTATATTTATATTATAATTGTACAGGTTCAATATGGTAGTTAGTGTTCGTAATACCCCAGATCTATACCCCGGATTTGGAGGGTGTTACATCTTACTAGTAATTGAGCAGTGTTCTTTGTCAAATATTACTTTAAAACCTTTGTCTGTAAACTGGATGACACTTAGAAGCTTTAACTCAAGACCATCAACTAGTGCTATATCATCAATGACAACACCAGAAATCAACTTGCCATATCCCATTGTGAATCATTTGTTGTTGTCTCCAAAATTTACCAATGGGCCAACCATCTCCTTAAAGTGTGATAACAGGGCTTTATCACCTGTCATATGACTGGAACATCCACTGTCAATGATCCATATGACTTTATTCTTCTTTCCCTGCACATAGTGAGGATTAGGTGTGTTTAGCAACCCAAGCAGTGTTGGGCACTTTCTTCTTTTTCACAGAAGTTGCAGAAGTAGAGTTTGAATTTTCAAAAAAACAACATTCATAGTTTGATCAACATTTTCCTTTTTAATCTTAAATCCAAGATTGACTTCCTTAAGATCTTTTCTCAACTTATGACAACTTGTCATAACCTTCATATTGCAAGAAATGCAATCAAACTTATCATAGAAGGAATAGAGATCTTCAGCCAGTGCCTCATTGTACTTGCATGCTCCAACCTTTGGCTCACTAACAACCTTCTACAAAGTTGAGTTAGATGATTCGTTGAGCTACATTTCTGACATTATTTCCTTGGAGCACCTACAACATAGGCATAATTGTTGCTCTTGTTTACACCTATTTTTCCATTTCTATTCTTCTTCTTTTTCCCAGTGTTTTCAGTCTCGATCTCCTTTATTGGTGTATTAGTAGCTTGATTCACTACAAACTTCTTCTCACATTCAATGATGGGAGTGAATTTTATATCTTTCTTTTCTTTGTGTTCATATGTAATTTCTTGCTACACTCTGGTAAATAAATTAACCGTCTGTAGTCCAAGAACAATAATGTTCTTGCTTCTACGAAGATTTACAAATTAAATCATATACAAGATCTATAATTATTTGACCAAAGGTTTAATTACCGGATAACAATTATAATACCCCTAAATAATATACAAGATTTAAACCGGGCATTATAACATTTCTCGGATGAGAAGTTTAACGGATATACAATCTGCTTCAGCTTTTCTATATCTCTTTATTTCTTATTTTATCAGCTCTCGTTTGAGAAGAAGATAGACAGAACAACAATGTTGATTATTCTTTTTCTTCTTCTTTTGTGTAGACTTTATGTCACTTTAAAATACATGGCCTATTATTTACCACATAAATCAATTGATAGAAATCAATAAATTATGGCTGAGAGTTGACTTGCATCCAGAGAGCTTCACTTCTTTTACGTGCAGTTAGGGAAGGAGTTTAGCACTTGAATTATTTCTCCAAGCTCTAACTTGCGCCTACTAAGAGACTAGATGCCTTAGAAGCATCTAAGTTGCGACCCAATTTATTCTAGTAGCCTTAAGTTGTGACTCCAAGGGGAATTATGCCCTCACTTGAGACTAGAGACTTCAAGCATGCCTTAGCACTTAGCTTCTAATCTAACTGGAGACTAGTTCCTTTAGTTGCGAGTAGAAGGCTCCTTGAATAGCTTACTTGAAACCCTACCACCTAGAGGAAGTGATTTCCTTTGTAGATAAACTGAGTTGCGACCTCTACACCCTTGTGTAGGCTAAGTTGCAACCTAGGTGCTCTAGGGAGGTACTTGATAACAACTTAGTGCCTTAGACACAATTTTGACTTGGAAGAAATCCTAAGTGGTGACCCAATGTCTAAGTAGCTTCTCCCTTGTAATAAATTAGTGCCTTAGAAACATTTTGACATGGTAAGAACTTAAGTTGTGACCAAGGAGTTATACAAGCATATTTGGAGATAGTTTCTACTCTAGCTTCTTCCCTGCTGCTCCTACTAGGTCAAGACCAATTCCAGTACTTAGTTTTTGAGTTGTACTTCAATGTTCTTGCTCCTACTAAGCAATAAAATGGTTTCAATGACTCCTACTATACGGTAGTGATCACTTTTACTTAGTTTCTATAGGATGTTGTAACCCTTAAATTGTCCCATCTTCAAGTCTTCTCTCTGATTCTTCGTATAAACCATATAACCTTCATATTCAGATACGAATCCTCACATACCAATTCTTCTAATGATAATACTCAGATTCCTTTCACAAATCGCTGATACCTAGTGCAAATGGTCTGGTTCATAGACAACTAACTTCGATTCAGGTCTTCGCATTATATCCTTGATTATATTATTAAGCTTACAATGACTTTATTGCTTCGAACACTGAATGTCAATAAACAGTACTCTCACTGGAATCTTTTTTGGTACTTAGACAACAGCTTCATTGTTACTACAATCTTGAATACTTCATTCACTATTCTTCACGGACGCTTGAACATATAAATGAAATCCTTTCAGTGAGTATAACTTTAAGACTGAAGTTGTCTTCTTCAACTTTTTTCTCTACCCTATCTTCAATTCTTCAGATTCCTATGCTTCAAACACTGTCTATCTTCAATCAATGCTGATACACTGAAATCTTCCAGTGGAACTTTTACATTGAACCTTCAACACTTCTGAACCCCTGAAAGTCTCCGACCTTTATTCTTTACTGAGACATAAATATATTAATAAATTCTTTCAGTGACCTGTAAGCACACTTCAAGCCTTCTTCTAATCTTTTGTTTCTTTGTATTTGCCTTATCTTCATTTCATTTTAATTTCTTGTGTAGATGTAGTATTATTTACCTGACATGTTCTAGTGTTGAGTTATCACGTCTACTGTTCATATAACTTCACAATCTTACCACACTTGACTTTCCACACAAAGCAGAAATTAAACTATAGAATTTTATTCAATGTTTATTCATAATGCGCTCTAGCGTATAAATTACATCAGTCCTATGGCTATTATGCTCTGTGGGGAATTTATTTGAAAATTTGATCCTTCAACTAGTTCTAAGGTAAGTACTTATATGTACTACCCCCTAGGCTAGGAGGAATTTATTTTTTTACTTCTAGTCTACTACTGCTTTATTAAATCTATTATGACTTAATATAGAGCAAGGGGCCTAAGCCGTACCTTACTGATAATACTTCCTCAAATGCTCTGCATTCCAAGCTCATGGGACAAGCTTCCCACTCAAGTCTTCAAGGTAATAAGTTCTTTTTTAAAGTATACCCTTGATTTTATATGGGCCTTCCCAGTTAGCTCCAGGCACCACATGCCGAGCTATTTTTGTATTTGGCATCACCTTCCTTAAAACCAAATCACCAACTTTGTATGGTATAGATTTTACTTTTTTGTTGAAATATTTGGCATTCCTTTGCTGATAAGCTGCAAGCTTGAGTTTGGAGTTAGTCTTGGTTTCTTCCAGCAAGTCTAAATGAAGTCTTTGGTTTACTTACATGTTTCTCATTGAAGAAATCCCTCTGTAAGGATCTGACCCCTATTTCCACGGGGACAATGGCTTCGTATCCATAAGTTAATATAGGGTGTTTTACCCGTAGTTGTCCTGGGTGTTGTATTGTAGGACCAAAGAACCATCGGCAGTTGTTCTGGCCAGTCACCTTTCTTTTCTTCTAACTTTGCTTTTAGAGTATGCTTGATAATTTTGTTTATTGCTTCAGTCCGACCATTTCCCTGTGGATGATAGACTACAATAAAGTCTTTCTTAATATGCAAATCTTCACAGAGCTTTTTTAACTCCATGCTATCAAACTGTTTTCCATTGTCCGATATGAGCTTATACTGAATCTCGAATCTGCAAATAATCGAATTGAAGATGAAATCCTTGATTTTCCTTGCTGTAATTTTTGCTAAGGGTATAGCCTTTTCCCATTTGGTAAAATAAGGGTATAGCCTTTTCTCATTTGGTAAAATAATTAACAGCTACAACAACACATTTAACACCCCCGCTTTTGCTTTTGAGAGTTCTCCAATGAGATTGATTCCCTACATAGCAAAATACCAAGAACTCATCATTGATGTTAAAGAAGCGGTTGGGGAAATAGAATAGTTGGCAAAACGCTGACAATGATTGCATGCTCGAACAAACTTAAAAGTATCTTCTTTCATAGATGGCCAATAATATCCTTGTCGGGGAACCTTCATAGCCAGAGAACCACCCCCCGAGTGGTTTCCAAAGATTCTCTCATGCACTTCCCTAGGAATATAATTACCTTCATCGCTATCAATGTATTTTACTAGAGCCTCATTAAAACCTCTTCTGTATAAGACACCGTCATACTCCACATACTTTGCTGCTTGGTAACGATGGCGCTGAGCTTGTCCTTTATCTTCCGGTAAAGTCCTCATACGAATATAATTTCGTATCGGAGCCATCCAAGTTTCTTCTTGAATTTCTTCAATCTGTAATAATGGCTGACTGCTCACCTGCATCTACACCAATGTTCACAGCTACCAAGTTGGATGAAGATAAGAAAAAAAAGTGTAGACATATCTTGATGTAGAGGAATGATTGGATCTTTCCTATACTTAACTGCTAGTAGACCAGACATCATGTTTGCAATATGTCTGTATGCTAGATTCCAAGCAAATCCGAAAAAATCACATTTGATGGAAGTATAAAGAATTTTCAGACATTTGAAGGGAATAACAAACTTGGGATTGTGGTATCCTAAGGGAACTAGTTTTGAAGCTGTTGGATACACAGATGCAGATTTTGCTGGATGCAGGGTTGATAGGAAGAGTACTAGTGGAAGCTGTCAGTTTCTTGGTCAAAGACTTGTATCTTGGTACAGTAAGAAATAGCAATATGTGTCAACTTCTACACCTGAGGCTGAATATATAGCTGCAGGAAGTTGTTGTGCTCAAGTGCTTTGGATTAGAAATCAAGTAATGGATTATGGCCTAGTGTCACACAAAATTCCAATCATGTGTGACAATACTAGTGCCATATCTATTGATGCTAATCCAGTTAATCATTCTAGAACTAAGCACATTGACGTAATGTGCCATTTTATTAGAGAACATGCTGCAAATGGTACTATTAAGCTCATTTTTGTTCCAATAGAAAAAATAATTAACTAACATTTTCGCTAAACCTTTGGATGAAGCAACTTTCACTAGACTTGTTAGTGAAATTGGAATGTTAAATACTTCATCCTAAAGGCAAGAACTCATCAAATGTGTTGCAGCAGATTAGTTTCTAATAAATCAAAATTAATTTGATTTAATTGGAAATTAACTGAAATATGGTTTTTATATATTTTAGAATTCTCTGTATATTTATTTATCTATTTTTAATTTTCAACTTGGAATTTTTTAAATTATGAAAAAACTGTCTAAATATTGATTTACATTTTCATTATGTGAAATTAATAATAAGACATAACGGAAAGGATCGAAAGTATGTAGAGAACTGAGTTCTCAATAAGTTTAAATGACTTCTCGATAAGTCATTTTGATTCTTCTAAACAGAGTTCTCGATAAGTCTTGTTCATGACTTCTCGAAGGACTTCTCGACAAGTTTCTTTATGACTTCTCGATAAGTCTAAATGACTTCTCGACAAGTCACTTTGAGACTTCTCGATAGAGTTCTTGATAAGTCTTTTTTATGACTTCTTGATGGACTTCTTGACAAGCCTCTTTATGACTTCTCGATAAGTATTGTAGAGATCTCAACACTTGTATATCTCTATGGAGTTCTCTATAAGTATAAATTTTAGACTTATCAACAACTCAAAACTGAGATAATTTAATTCAATAAATTATCTTAGTAAAATACTTTTGACACAAAATAAATTCTAATTTTATGTTGATTTATATTCAATACAAATTGGAATAATTCAGTCCAATCAGGATAAACTAGTTATTTATTCTACATCTCGATAAATTACTATCGAGTTCTCGACAAGAGTCAGGATAATGATATCTTGATATGAGTTTACTAATTCACGTGACTTCTTGATAAGCAAATACCAACCTTTTAATCCTACTTCTCGACAAGTCACTTCCCTTTCTCTATAAATACCCAGACATCTCGACAAAACCCCTCTTTACGCTTTCGAGATCTTAATTGACCTAGATTTTACAAATCTTCACCATTCTCACTCATTTCAAGTTATTTCTCTCTCAAATTTCTTACCCATTCAAACTCATACACTTATAATGGCTGCAAACAATGTTAGAGTTGTTATCCTAAAGGACAGTACTAACTACCTAGCTTTCACTGATGCTAACCAAGCTCCTGATAGCTTCAAGAGTTTTTTTAAGTTTTTGTTTGAGTCTTACTTTGCAGGTGCCTTGATTGCTAAAACTATCCTGTACTTCGACGTGCTCAATGATTTTTGGAACTCAGATATGGCTAACACTGTTGTGCATGACAATGAAACAGTGTCTTTGATGGTAAACTGTTTAATTCAGGGTAAACAAGTGGAATTTGATACCAATGATGTCAACAAAGCATTGGGTATCCCTACACACAGCATGATGGAGGTACCAACTCAACATGAGCTAGCTGAGTTTATGGATTTCATAAACTACAGTGAGAAGATCAAAATTTCCAGCTTGAATAAAAAGCATCTCAGGAGGCAATGGTCTTTCCTGTTTTATTCAATTGTTAGAGCCTTCACCTGCAGGAAGACTGGGTATAACAATATATCTAGTATGGTCCAAAAGCTGGTGTTCTCCATGGCTCACAAAAGGCACATTAATGTGGGGCTATTGATCCTGGAAGAACTCAGCACTAGGCTCACAATGTCATTGAACAACAGAGGTAAGGAAATTTTCTTTCCTAGGTTTATTATGTCTACTTTAAATCATAAAGTTGTAGACATACATTTGATCGATAGTATTGATAGAACTATAATAGGAAATTTTAAACAAGTGTCCAAAATCTTATTTGGGTCATTAATTACAAGGAACTAGGTGAAGGTAGCCCTAAATACCACTAACTTTATGTTGGAGAGATTTAGGAGCTACCTTTATCATATACATGATATGAGGTCCAGTGCTATATCTAGTACAATTATGGCTCATATACATGTGGAAGTACAAACATAGGATAACCAATAGGGGCCTTCCACAACTGAGACCACTTCTTCATTACCATTAGAAGCTAGGAAACCAACCACTTCATCCTCTCAACAGGGTGGAGTGAGTAAAAAGAAGAGACACAATGCACCCTTGCTTATCATTTCTGAGAATGGTGAGGAGCAAACACAACTAGAGTCTAACCTGGTCAGAAAGCCAAAGAAGACAAAGAAAGTTGAGTTGACCACTCAAGTTACCTCCTTTGCATCTTCCCAAAAAGATGCGGTTGTAATAGAGGGGAATAAACAGACTCTAGAGACATCTTCTCAACAAGGTGTCTCTATTGAATCAGGAATTCTTCCAATTGCAATCTATAAAGAGTCTGCACCCTAACATGAGCACTCTCAAGTTGGTGATAGAAGAAATTTGGTTGGCACACACAAAGAGAGCACATCATTTGAAACTTCCTCATTTACTCAGGGGGAGTTGCCAACACTCAATTCTGATCTCACAAATCTCATTTCACAAATTTCTTCTTCTTATTATGAAAAACTTTAATCCTCATCTTAAGTTTTGCCAAAATCAAGTGACATGGTTCAAGAAATTGGGATCACCACCCAGACACTACATTCAGTTGGTGAGAGGCTATATGCTGTGGTAGACCTTGATGACACCAACACAAACACAGGGGTTTTATTAGTTATAACTGAAGACCCTGTGCAAAATACTCTAGCACCTTCATGTGCCTAACAATCTTCACAGATTGACAAGTTTGAGGGTAGTACTCCTGAGGGGGATCTATCTAAATCCTCTCCAATTCAATTGGAGGTTCCTCTAGCAGGGACAACTTCCCTTAAAATCCTGCCTGATATTGCTTTGACAGTAAAAGCTAGGAGTACAATTGCCAGTGATCAAGCAATTGGGGAGGCAAATGTAGCACATTCAAGTGCCAGTTCTTTGCAAGAAGAACAAGGGTTTGAGACCATGGTACATGACAATAACCTGGTCAAATCCCCTCAAATTCAAACGGAGGTTCCCATTATTGGTGAACAACACACTCAACCACAGTTCCAACTGTGAGTAAAATTGTGACTTCTGTCACAGGTGATGTTCCTTCCTCCATGCCCTTTACCTCAAACACATCTCACTGAACACCTATCCCAAACACATCAAACATAACTAACCAACCTTCTACCTCAAACACCAACCCTCAACCGTCAATCCTCACACCTCATAGCTCAATGGCTACAACATGCTCAAGCCCAACCAACCACTGTAAATGATCTTTTGGTTGAGCAGCTTACAGGTCTAGCCAATATCACCCAACAACTCCTCACTACAGATATGTCAAACCAAGACTATCAAGCAATACTAATTTCTTACAAGGAGGATGTTGAAGAGCAACAGGAGAAAATTGTAGATGAAGCAGATGGTAATGTGGATGCATGATTTTCCAAGGACTTTACCACAACTATGGAGGAGGCCTTAGCACAGTTTAGAGAAGAACATGTGACCATTTTGGGAAGCAAGGTCCTCACTCCCCAAGAAGTATATGATGTTGTGACAGAGGTGTGCAAAGCACAATGGAAGGTCTTTTATCACATTGGAATAGCTATGGAAAACACTCTGGGCAAGCATCAAGTTGTAGTAAAGAAATTGGTAAATGACAGGATTGATGAGCTGATGCCAACATTTCAAGATATCAAGTCCAAGTTCAACAAGTTTTCTGACAGACTTCAAGCCCTCTCTCTCACTACAGTGGAATAAAATATGTCTAACTTGAGAGAATCTTTCAAAGCTTTGCATGAGGTGATCCAGAAACAAATCATTTAGAATAATGATTCAAAGGACAAGCTGGATCAACTGTACAAAGCCAGGTTTGAACCTTCAACCTTGGTCATAGAGGAGGTCAAGAATGTTGTGCAGAATTCTTTTGGTACTTTGGCAACATCTAGTTCACAACAATCAATGTCTACATCCACAAATCTGCAAATCCAATCTCTGCAACAACAAGTCTCATCTCTTCAAGCTTCAAATAATTCTCTTTTAGCTCAAATCAGTGCTCTCACCACTCTGGTTCAATCTCAACAACAGGACATTAAGTCCTTGGTGGACTCTCATAAGCATCTTCAAATGCAAAACTCAGTTTCTTCGGGAGCTATCATGGGATCTTTAAATATACCTCTGCCAGAAACAGCTCAATCTGTTAGATCCTAGATCTCTCTACCTTCAATCACTATGCCTACTAACTAGATTAGGGGAGATGGTGACCAAGCTAAAATCCACAAGCCAAACCACTCGAGATACACATGATGTTGGAAAATACAGACTTCAGTTAGCTGCAGAAAGACCTTGCCTTGACAAGGAGTTCAATAAATTACTTACAGCACTGAGAGTTTCTATGAACAACTACATCATATACAGAAGGGCTTTGGTTAAAAACATAAACTTTCTGAGAGTGGTGTTAGTGATCAATGGGAATTTCATAGAAAAGAGGATTGTTGCGAATGTCAATGATTATGGTGTAGACAGGTGTATGCACGTGTCTCTTTCAAATATTTATTCCAAGAGAGCATCTGAGATGGATGTCATCATTGAGAAAGTCAATAGGGTGATTTCCAGAGGATACTCAACTACTTGGAGAGCTTAAAAAAGCACAAATTGCTGCATTTCCTGACGCCTATCTTCAACCAAGTGAGGGGTGGCCTATATCTGTTCTATAACTAGAAAATGCAAACAGTTCATGATTCCGAAATATTGTGTTATGGGAAACTTAAGATTGATCATGATATTGGAGACTGGCCTGAAGACAAAGAAGATGAAGACTATTAAAGATGAGGAAATTATCAAGATTTTGAGCAGATATATAAGAAATGCTGAAACTATATTGCCCAAAACTTAAATCAACACTATAGATGACTTGGATGATGATG
The DNA here is from genome assembly GCF_009905375.1 of Apium graveolens. NCBI lineage: Eukaryota > Viridiplantae > Streptophyta > Magnoliopsida > Apiales > Apiaceae > Apium > Apium graveolens. Next base: position 222,155,913 of record NC_133654.1, read on the forward strand.
AGCAAAAGAAAGATGAACAAAAACCTTCTGGCTCAAATCTAAGTCAGTCTAGAAAAGTAGCTGGCAACAATATGGTTGAGAAGAAAAAGGAGAATGAATAAAAGAAGGGAAGGGATGACAGTAGGAGGAGAAGAAATGATGGAGAGGAAGGAACAAAACAAAAGAAATTCCAAAAAATCCAAATCACTCTAACTCAAACCCTCAAATCTAGCCAATCAAACACTCAATAGACTCCAACCTCAAAGCCCAAATACCTTTACAAACAAACTGCAAATTCCTTACTCAAAATACCAATCAAAACCAGCCATGTCTCTTTAAAGAAAATCTCAAATCCATCTTCATTAAAGCCTCCAAGCAAGACTCACTTCAAAACTGTTGGGAGAAAACCAAAGAAAATTCAAGCTAATGTTGGTGTCATCTAGAACTGCTTCAGTCAAGCTTATTTTCTACCTATAACTGGGAGCATAACAGATAATGACTATCAATAATAATTAGATGAAGAGATAGTCAAAGTTTGGGTTGTCTCCCTAAGAGAAGTCGGAATCTAGTACTTGGATGGCTCCTTCATTTTGTTGAACAGAGAAGTAATGGAAACATTTTCTACCACAAAATTGAAGAGAGTGATAAGTTTGATGAATGATAAGGATACTAGCACAAGAATGTGGAAGGCTGTAATGTCTGAAAGGTTGAGAGAAAGGGATGAAAGGCATTCTAGGATAAAGGCTGAGAGGGAAGAAAGAGAAAGGCAATATGCCAAGGAGATTGACATATTTGAACAAAGATCTAATGAACTCGAGGCAAGAGGGTTGAGTAGAATTTCAAAAGATGGAATTCTGAATATTAAAATTGGCAGATTTTCAAGGTTCAAGGTTAATTATCTCAATAATTACTCATTGGAAGAATGGCTCAAACTGGTGGAAGCCTTAAGAGGGACAAAAATTATTGAAGAACTTTAAGTGCTAGTAAATCTTAAGGACTTGATTAGGAAAGAACCTGGTTATGAGAAATGCACCTGATCTTTGGAATTTTAAACTGATGTAATTGATCAATGTTTAAATAGTGTAATTCTTATTCAATCTGTCAATTTATTGTATTTGATTTTAGCTTGAAGTTAGTCTTGTTATGAGGCATGGATTTGTGACAAGTAGTCTTCTCACAAATTGGGGGAGATTGTTGTGCAAGACGTGCCTGTATAATAACAAAACTAAGTCACCATTGACAGCCCTAAGATTAAGTTGTTCGATAATCAATATTTGTATCTGTAATTGTATTCCTTGAGTTTGTAAAAATATTTAGTAGATTAGACTTGTGGATTTTTCTGTGAATAATTTTAAGCTAAGGAATAAACTCTGGAAGAAGATCAAGTCATGATCATAACTCAGAGAAAAGATGTAGAAGCTTGGAGTTGAATAATTTTGTTCTATGAAAAATGTTCTAAGTCAATATATCGATAAGTCACAGATCAAGGTGTATCGAGAAGTCATTTGAGAAGTCCAAAATGACTTGTAGAGAAGTCCCAAATGACTTATATAGAAGTCTCAGAGATATCAACAAGTCAAATGAAGATGTAGAGAACTGGAGATATCGACAAGTCAATTCTACATGTAGAGATCTTAGAGATATCAACAAGTCAAATGAAGATATAGAGAACTAGAGATATCGACAAGTCAATTCTGCATGTAGAGATCTTCGAGATATCGACAATGTAATAACCCCAATTTTTGGAAATTTTTGAAACCCTTATGAATAGTGATTTTGCAGATTATTCTGAATGAGAAAACTTTTCATACCATTCTATGTAGAGGTTCTGTTATGCATATTCTGAGATTTTATTAGTACTCTACATGGTATATAAGTGTATGTAAAGATCATCAAAATCCAATTCCGAACACTTTGATTTTTCCCGGAAATCCATTAGATACGGAAAGAATTGAGTATAAGGTAACAGGATAAAAAGGATTTAAATTAAAGGATTATAAGAGAGGATCATAAAAGGAATATAATATATTGAGAAAGGTTAAGGGAACCTAAGGAATAAGATCTCGGGTATGATCCCTCAAACGATAAACGAAAATGAAAGTTAAGCGAACCGTATAACAGATCAACGGTCATTAGGCAAACAATTAGGAAGTTAATCAAAGAGATTAGTGGGGATGATGTCATCCAACCAATAGAAAGAGGACAAAGGAGGGATGATGACATCATAAAGTGATGCAAGCATGACATAAGAGGGAAGGAAATGTGGTGGAATATTAACCACACAAAAATCAAGGTTAAATTGGTAATTAACCAAAAACAAATCAAATATTCAACCAACCAAGCCAAACAATTCATTTTTCATCAAAACAAGAACACAAGGCATTTTATTTTCTTCATGCTCTCGGCTTTTTACTATTTCAAAGAGAAAGAAAATTCAAAACTCAAGATCAAGGTTTCCTAAATTGGTAAGATAATTCCCTAGTCATCCTTATGCATAGTTATGGCTATCTTATGAGTTTAAGCCTTTAATTCTTTCTCAATCTTCTCCAATAAATCAATGAAGAAGACAATGAATAGTGACTTCAAGAATTTTAACTTGATTTTCTTGTTTTTCCTTTAAGATCCAAGCTTTCCTAAGACTCCTCAAGGCTTCTTAAGGCTTCCTAGCTACTCACACCACTTCAAGGAAGGTATACCATCTCCAAACCCTAGCTTTAATTTGTATATTAGGTTGATTATGTTTGTGAGGGTAAAGAGTAGCTTGAAACTTGTTTGTTTAAGAGTTTGGGTTGGAATGGTGGTGATTGATTTGTTGAAATCTTAAGATTTGGTTAAAGAATGTAGTATAGTTTAAATTCAAGTTTTAGGAGTAAGTAAATGGATTATAATGAGTTGGTTTGGGGATGTTGTAATGTATTTTGGATGGAGTTTTGATTGGGTTGTGAATTGGGGTTGAATTGTGGTTGTTTTGAGTTGGTTTAAATTTGGGAAATCGCGTAAACATAGCCGTCGTAATGTCCGATTTACTTTAGACTGCTTTTGTTCATAACATTAGGACCCGAGAACCCCCTGCTAGATGTTGACCACTTCCATCTTTAGATAGTTCATGTTACGAGCTTCGTTTTGATATGTAGTTCGTTTGATTCCGATGTACGGTTTAGGAGAAACGACCGTTTTAAGTAACGGCGTTTCGCGAACGAAACTTTTCCCCTCGCCTTACTTTGAAACATAGTTTAAAGACCAAAAAGGGTTAATTAGTGTATGAAACAATTATGGTAAGAGTGTTAGGCAGTTGGTAAGACACTCGCGAAAGAATCGCCTTAAAACTCGTAATGGTTAATTTATTAAAAATGGTGGAGCCGAGGGTACTCGAGTGACTTAAGAGAATCAATGAGCGCAAAACAAGCGTTAGAGTCTAAGTTGGTTAAAGTATAGATTTACAAGTGACTTTGGTTTAATTCCAACTTACTTGTTGTTTATAGGTTACCAGACTCGTCCCGAGCTTTTTATCACCCCCAGTCACTCAGGCAAGTTTTCTATCCGTTATACTGTTGTTGTGATGTATACGCTTGTATATGCATTATCTTGTAGTAGATGCATGATGGTTATATTAGCAAATTCTTGCGATATATTGTAGCATGTGATATGGTACATATGCATGCCTGTTTCGTATTCTTTCTATATATATCTGTTGATTCAGTTGATAATACCTATGCTAGAGAATAGCGGTAATTTGCATATACCCTTAGTATAGGGACCCGAAGGTGAAAACATTTTCTAAAACCGGGAGTTGATGACCCCGAGTAGATTTGATATATATATATATATTTATATATATATATATGGTTATAGTTTTCAAAACTATTAATCGAATAAGGTTTATTCGATAACTTTATTTTATTAATGAATATTATCTTGAATATTCATTCGAGGACTTATGACTCCTTTATATTATTTATTGAATATTACTTGAATATTCATTTGAGGATGTATGACTCCGTTATTTTATTTAATGAATATTATTTATAATATTCATTCGAGGTATTATGACTCCGTTTATTATTTAATAATATTCTTTAATTTATTAAAGAATAATGTTTCGATAATCAAACTTATTTTCGATTATTCAAATAAAGATAGTACTTTTATATAAGTATATCCTTGATTATTTAATTTTCATTCAAGTAAGAGTTTTAAACTTCTACTTAAATTATTTTTATAAAGATTATTCTTTATGGAAATATTATTTAAATAATAATATCCAGATATTTCTTTTTATTGAGACTGATTTACTTTATTAAATCAGTATTATTCCAAACACTCTTTAAAGTGTTTTCGAGTCTTTAAAATGATTTTTAAAAGTTAGAGCGGATCCCAAAACTCATTTTTATATTTAAGATCCTCCTTTCGAAGGGTATTTAAATACTCGCTCAAAACCTGAGGGATCCGGCTCTGTGGTGTGTTTTATATTCGCAACAAGGTTGCTGTCTTGATAAAAGAGTTTTTGATTACTTACCCAATACTCGGGAAGTAAAATTCTTGGAACAAGTTAATCCATTAACAGGCATCGCCTGGGAAATATCGGTGAGTTTTCCTTTCCAACTAGATACGACTTCTTGGTGGAGCCGTATCAACAAGTTTCTACTTGGGGAAAGTGGGGACGAGCTTTACGTTTCAGAGTCATGGATTTCATCTGAACTAGGAGTGGCGTAAGTGGCCGAGTATCGTCGGCCCAGCCGTATTATTATATTGGCCCAAATGGCCTGGAAGTTCCGCTAAGGCGGTCCATTCCTTAGGAGTTCAGTGTTCGGTTGACAAGTAAATCCGACAGGTTCTCCTCTACATGTAGAAAATGGTGGGGTTGTACTACTACGACCGATCATCGTAAGTGGTCTTCCTGGCGCGGCAAACTCCCCTAATGAGTTCATCATCCATTTGGATAATTCTGCAACACTACCCGTAGTATTTCGATCAAAAAGCTACGAATGGGTGGTTACCGAAGCATTGACAGGGTCAAAACAGTTTTATTGGTGTATCCATTGAATGAAGTATCTCGTAACTTTATTTCTTTTCAAAATATTTCAAAGATCAAATATTTTCAAGTTTTATTGTGGTCTCATCTATGGGATGACCTCTTGAATCTTATTATACTTGGAACAGTAGTAGTCCAAGTAGATTTCTAAAAATGGTATAAGTATAGTGAAGTAATTGTTAACTTCATCTTCTTTTAAAACTTATACCCAGTAAGTAATTACCTTACACATGATAAAGAATTCTAGTAAGTATCCATTTAGATACTTGTATTATTGTTATCACTATATATTATCTTGCGAGCTGTAAGGCTCACTCTTGCTTTATTTCTTCATCACACAACAACAGTTATGAAAGATGGCCAGACTCCAGCAGACCCAGCACAAGCGCGTGGAAAGCGTCGCGCGTCTTCCCGTTGATGTTGTAGCTGCTATAGTTGCAGAGGTAGATCTATTAATAGATCAGGCATTCTACTTTTGAGAATCAATTATGTATAATTATAACTTGTGGCAGATAATGGCAATTAACTGTAAATTTATCAAGTAATCATTTTGGGTTGTAATAACTTTTAATTGTGGATTCAAGGACTTGTACTTATTTCAATTTCATCTCTGAGACTATAACGGGTTGTGGTGTGTGTTAGTGTGGGGTCACAGCATAAGGTTATTTATTATTAATTAAGTGAAGTGCTATTGTGGAAAGAAAGACCGTGACGACCCGGATCCCTGACCCCGGATCTGGGGGTGTTACAGAAATGGTATCAGAGCTAAGCGTTATAAACCTCAGAGATGATGTGACGTAAAGATAATAAGTTCACTAAGATAATAAGAACTCTTGCCAAGTTCATAGTCGGGCTACCTAACGTAGTACTGACAGTTAAAACCCTTATGGGAACCCTTAAAAATATCGTGATAGAAGCGTAGTTCGTTATCGTATATGATAGCGGGACTCCGAACCCTGAGGTTGAGGAGCAACAACGCGATGATGTTTTATTACTTATTGGAGATCAGATTATGGATCCGATAGAGCGTCCTAACGTGGGATCGAATGATGTTCATATTGAGGATGTAGCGGTTGATGATGTTGTCATAGAAGGGACAGTTGCTGAGGAGGATCCCATGGAGGATCCTGACAAGAATAAATAAAGGACCACTGATGAATTGATGACCATGGTTAGGTCGACTACCAGAGGTAGGATTGGTCGATCACTATCGGAGGTTCATTCAAGTTTGTAAAGATAGTAGCCCCCTTTAACGTGGCTTACTCGTAAGACTGAGAAGTTTGAATGGACAGAGAAATGCGAGAACAGCTTTCAAGAACTGAAGCAAAGGTTGGTGACGGCCCCTATGCTGGCGTTGCCGGATAGAAAAGGAGATTATGTGAAGTATAGTGACGCTTCGCACAAGGGCTTAGGGTGCGTGCTTATGCAACACGGTAAGGTAATCGCGTACGCGTCAAGACAATTAAGGGAGTATAAAATTCGATATCCCCGCCCATGAGCTTAGGCTCGTGGCAATAGTTTTACCCTAAAGATTGGAGGCACTACTTGTATGGAGAGAAGTGCGGGATTTACACAAACCATAGGAGCTCTAGTACATTTTTACATAGAAAGAGCTCAACATACGCCAGAGGAGGCGGTTAGAGCTAATCAAGAATTATGATGGGAGATTCTTTATCATTCGGGGAAAGCCAATATGGTGGCTGATGCCCTTAGTAAAAAGGAGAAACTCAAGATGATAATGTCTTTTGGACAGTTTATAAGAGATTTTGAAAAAAATGGAAATAGAAGTGAAGGTAACCGGAGCCAGTACCGAAAAGCTATTTGAGATCGCTATGCGGTCTGAATTATTGGAAAATTTATTATTGTGCCAAGAAAAAATGATGAATGAAGGCAGAGAGCCAACAATTAGATACAAGATTAATACCGAGAAAGATGATAATGGAATAATGAGGTATTCCTACAGGATTTGGGTTCCAAATGTTCAAGAGCTTAAAGATGAGATCCTAGATGAAAGCTAGTTTGAGGAATAAGATTTAGAGCAAAACCTGGACGTGATAGTCAGGGAGGTCGCAAGCTTTTTTACTAAAACCCTAGCCACCAAGAGAGAAGAGGGAGAGAGCAAGAAGAAATGAGTTTATGCTAGTACACATCCAATCCTTGAGTTCAAGAATTCGTGTGGGTACCGATAGAGCGTAGACCGTGAGAGCGGGATGCGTGGTGATTGAATAATCTTTGGATCTCCATTATTCAATCAATTTGTAAAGCTTCTTAAGGTAAACAATATGATCTACGAATTAAATATCTGTTTTTCGCATGGATCTTGTGGTGGGTTTGGAAATAAAGAAGATTCGTATACTTGGAAGGCTTGACTCCTATCCAAAATACAAACGAGTTAAGTTTAAGGAATGTTGATACGGGGATTTTTTGATAGTCTAGTGACATACATAACTTTTCCCTCCAATAAGACCAATGTACTGTATTTGAAAATCTGTAATACATCAAAAAAGTAATGTAAATACTGAAGAGTTCTTGATCAATTGATATACCATAAATAGAACAGTTGCGCAATTCTTGAGGACTTCCAAATTCATGCGCCCGTCATCTAGGCTCCTGTATTTATACATTGTCATTGTGAAACACATTTCTTGTTTTCAGCTCAACTTTAAGAGAACTTGTAAAGTACTTTAGAATCAGGAAAATCATGAACATGTTACCTTTAATAACCCCAAATTTTTGGACGTTTTGTAATCCTTATGAATAGTGATTTTGCTGATTATGCTGATTAAGGAAATTTTCCATGCCACACTATGTAGGATTTCTTTTATTGATATTCTGAGATCTTATTAGTACTCCATAAAATATATGAGTGTATGTAAAGATCGTTAGAATCCAAATTCGAACACTTTGATTTTTCCCAAAAATCCACCAGATACCGAAAAAATTGAGTATAAGGTAACATGCCTAGAAGGAATTAATTCGAGGATTATAAGAGATGATCAGAAAAGGAATATAAAATACTGAGAAGGGTTTAGGGGAACCCGAGTAAGAAGATCCCGAATATGATCCCTCAAACGATTAACGAGAAAGAGAGTAAGGCGAGCCGTAAAACAATAAGCGACCAAGGATCAAACTTATGAATATAACAAGGAGATTAGCCAAAAAGATTAAGCATTAATCAAAGGGATTAGGGGAGGATGATATCATCCAACCAAAAGGATTGAACAAGTGTCCTTGTGATGATGTAATCAATGTGAGATCATCACTTTATTAAAGCAAAAGCAAAGATATTTTGAAAGGTTAATTTTCAACCAAACATTTCATTTTATTCACAAAAATCAACCAAGCAACATTTCATTTCTCTCCCCTCATTTCAAAGCTTCTTGCTCTCGGCTTCTTTTTTAGCAAAACGGAAGTCCAAGCTCCTCCACTTGCTAATTTACAAGGTAATTATCCTAGTTTCTCCTAGTTAAGTTACATACTTCCTAGGAATCTTAGCTTCCAAATCCTTTCCTAGCATTTTCTATAAATCATTCAAGAAGATGGTGAATAGTACTTTCTTGAAATTAATTTTATGTTCTTGATTTCTTTGAAAAGATCAAGGTTGTAGGAGGTTATATCAAGGCTCCCTAAGGCTTCCTAGCAACTTATCACTCACCAAGGAAGGTAAAACCTCATACCCTAGCTTTACTTTTGAGTATTTATGAGTTGTTATGATTGTTATAGTATATGAGAAGCATTATCCTTGTTTGTTAGAAGTTTGGTTGGATTTGTAGTGATATAAGTATATTGGAGTGTCTTGTAACTTCATCTTTTCAACTTATATCTAGTAAATGATTATCTTATGCATGACAAAGATTTTCAGAAAAACGTTGAGACAAGGTTAAATATATGAGATCACCTTGCAACGATATTTTTATACAGTTTTAAACTGGAACACTGTGTATATTATACATGTTAGAGGATTTCAAAGATTTTGAAAAGTATATATGTATATATATATTGAATATTTTGCGACTTTGTCGCATTAAGATATCAAACTTGGTTCATTTCTTCTTGACCAAGTATGAGTACTATGAGAATGCTCATATATTGTTAATTATTATACATATTATTTCGGTGGGCTTGTTGCTCACCCTTGCTTTCTTCTTGCATCACACAACAACAGATAGACAAGATGAACATGACCAAGCTCCCAATTCGCAAGCGGATAGGAAATGTTCCGCAATTTCCTGTAGGCGTTGATGTCGCTGTAGCTAAGGTAGGAAATACCAATAGGCTAGGATTTCAACTGTTGATGTACCAGACTTATGTATATAATGAATTTTAATAATGGCAAAGAAAATGTAAATTTATTCAGAAACCCTTTTTAAGGTGTAATGACTTACAATTGTGGAATAAAATGACTTGTGTTATTTTGGTATTCATCTCTAAGACTATAACTTGTGGTGTTTGTATATTGTGGGGTCACAGTACGCAGTAGTTGGTTGTTTATTTAGATTGAAGTGTTTTAAAGTAAATGGAACTCGTGACAACCCAGATCCCCGACCCCGGATTTGGGGGCGTTACAGAAATGGTATCAGAGCTAAGCGTTATAAACCTCAGAGATGATGCGTCGTTAAAATGATAAGTTCATTAAGATAATAAGAACTCTTGCCAAGTTCATAGTCGGACTACCTAACGTAGTACTGACAGTTAAAACCCCTATGGGAACCCTTATAAATATCATGATAGTAACATAGTTCGTTATCGTATAGGGCAGCGGGGCACCGAACCCTGAGGTTTAGGAGCATCAGCATGAGGATGTTTTACTACATGTTGGAGATCAGATTGTGAATCCGATAGAGTACCCTAACGAGGGGCCGGATGAGATTCATATTGAGAATGTTGCGGCTGAGGATGTTATCTCAGAAGGGATTGTTGCTGAGGAGGATCTCGTGGAGGATCCTGATAAGACTGAAGAGATGATCGTTGAGGAATTGAGGACCGTAGTCAGGGCAACTACCAGAGCTAGGATGGTCGCAAGGGCGGCACGAGAGGATGGAGAGTTACCAAGGGCACAACGAATAGTGAGGGCAGATGAAGCGGGGCCTTCCATGGCACCAGTTATGCCAGTATCAGAACATCTCCAGGAGGTTCCTGTAGACATCCATGAGGTTCCACCAATTCCTATTCCCTCCCATGTACAAAGCCCAACACCTATTGAGGAAATGCCACATTTATCTCCGGCACCATTGTCACTAGATACCGTGCTTGGTTATCCATTTGGATCTCCTGGGTCTGCACCACCTACACCCCATGGACTGCTAGATGCATCCGTTCAGGCTTCTCTTATCGCTAATTATCATATGACTTTAGGTGGCTGTCTGAGGCCCGTAATGTTAGAAGTGATCTATTAGATCGGCTTACTGCACCGAGAAATGAGGGCGGGGTACTTTCGGAAGGCTTATCTTATAGCATGGACAGGATTGAAGTTACTACCAGAATTACAGCTAGAGGCCATCTTGAGGGTCATATTGATCCAGCTCTACTTGCGACTATCTTAGACCTCATCACCTCTTTGATGGAGCAGGTTAGGGATGTCGTGTGTGCCCGCATTTCTTGATCCATAGTAGTGTGCAGAGCCAGAGTGATATGACAAGGATTTTCATGCAGCACCATTTTTGAAAGATTAGCCTAATTTATAAATGATTAGTCTAGATTGATAACATCTGTGGTAGTACTTCTGTGATGGAACCGCTCAGATCAGATGATGTAATTCTCTTTCAAGAGTTTAGCTGTTCTACTCTCGAACCAATGGTTATGTATATATATGTTCCTTTTGTTCAGATCAGTTCTTGTGTGACAAGATCGCAATTCTATTCGTATTGTTAATTGCACTATTGACACTGGAGAGTGTTGTGAAGTATATAGGAACTGGGGGCATTCATATTTTCGGACCATGTAAGAACTGTACGAGAGAAAGACTTAACCAAAGTAAGTAAAACAAATATAAAGAGTTCCTCAAAAAAAAAATTCCCAAGCATTATGCCCCCAAAAGGAATAAGATTGGGGCAAACCATGAGTTTGATAATCAGGGAGGTCCCAATCAAGATATAAGGAACCCAAAACCTTATGAAGTGGAAAATGAGGATTTAAAATATATAAGATAACCCCGATTATGGGCGAAGGATGAAAAATTTCATACTGATAAAACAGAAGTCGAGCAAGATAGGGAGAACCAAAACGGTACTCTTATGGGAAAATTCATGGACCTGCCTAAACAAAACTTATACTTTTATCCCGAACCACCACCTTGAGGAAATAATGTGGCGGAAAATTCTTTCAGGACCTTTAAGTCACTAAGCTCTCAGAGTTCCAAGGAACAAGCTGACCCGGTCGAGGCGAGAGCCTGACTAAAGGAAATGTAGAAATCATTTAAGATTCTAAATGATTGACGAAGCACAAAAGACTGTTTTTGTCACTTACCTTCCTAAGAGAGAGGCCACCCGTTGGTGAAAGGCCAAGAAAGAAACGGAGCCAGAGGTTATAATAAACTGATTAAAGTTCAGTCAATTGTTTTCGGGAAGGTACTTCCCAAGGTTATAGAGATAGTGGAAAAGCTTTAGAGCCAGAACAAAGGCGGACGAGTTATGAATCTAGGTTGTGAAAGTCGTCAAGGTTCGTCTGAAGGACACGAATCCAGAATGACGGGATGTTTAAAATCAATGCTTATGTTGTGTTGGTTCATGAAATGGTTGTAATAGAAACGAAAATAAAAGACTGAAAGGGGAAGGAGTATAAAGGGATATAAAGGAAACAGAGTTGAGAAGCAATAAGGGAGTTAGGTATGTGAAACCCTAAGAAACCCTTGCAATAAATATAGAGAAGTGTGTCATCATCAGCGCGATGGTGACTGATCATGAGATAAATTCAAGGTTGAAGGCGTAAGCGATACGTATAATTAATCCCCTTTAAGTTGAGAGTATTCAAAGAAACTTTGAGATAGACTAATGGATTAATAAGGAAACACAGATGGACTGAGGAGACAGGATAACAAGGTATTAGGAAAATAGGATGAAGGAAGTGACCTTCAAGAATGGGAAGTGTATGTAAGACCTGTGACTTGATGCCCAAAAGGGAGACACCAAGTATAGAAGATATCTCAACATTGAGATGAATGTTGAGATAAACAATAAAAGTAAATGAGGATTTAGTAAAAAGAAGTTCACGTTGAACATGACCAATATCTTCCAGAACATCCCTGCTATCATTACCAAATCAGGCAAGAAAAGTTGATAACCGTTGTTATCTTTTGGAGGCCATATGGATTGACCTCATTTTGGATAAGGATATTATTGTGAAATTAGGCATAGACTATCGAGGTGAGAATGATTGAATAAAATACCCTTATCAGGGATATATGACTTGATTTACCTATGAAAGGATACAAGTACCTTTTTAAAGGTAGAATTAAGGATGGAACCGCGATAACTTGAGATGAACCATGGGGGAATGCATAAAGGCTGGCATTTCACCCTTAATAGGGATAATATGAGTTTTGACAGTATGAATTGGAAAGGATTAAAGTAACAACAACCTTTAAGGATCAGTGGAGAAATTTTTCAGAAGTATATAGACAATGGTTCTAGTATTAGTAAATGGTGTCTTGATATGCCCTGTACCTAGGGAGTACATGAGGAATGATTTAAGAATAACTTTGGAGAAGTTACAAAAAAAGTGGCGACATTTAAGTTTTTACAAATAGAAACTTTGGTAAAGGAAATATGACGTAATAATAATAATGCCAAGTGGGGCACGTGTTAAACCAAGAGAACGTATGGATCGAACCAGTAAAGGTCGAAATTGTTTAAGGCAATTAGGACCTAAGATAAAAGATGTCCTAAGTATGATCGAGAGTCAGTCGTGACAATGTTAACCTCTAAAGACCGAGGCAATAACTTTTGGAAAAGTGGTGATATTTTTTTTCTCACCAAAGCGTAAGGAAGAGCATTTTCACACAAGCAGTGATTGGAAATAAGGTAGAAAATTTAGTTGGAGATCGTTCAAAAGACATTGATTATAAGGAACTATTACTATTAGGAAAGGCCAATGAGGTGGCCGACACTCTAAGTGTAAGAGAGCAATTATAGGCGCTCGTGCCAGAGGAATACAGTGATGATGGTTAAAGCCGTGAAGGTTGTATTATGGTGTGAAAGATTGACATTCCTTCTGATAATTGTGCGATACTCAACCGTAATAGTAGTTTGGTAAAGATTTAATTCATGTAATCGCCGTGAGAGGGCTATCTATCTTAGAAGGTCCTATCTTGAGAGTAAGCCAAGACCATGTTTCAAAAAGGACTAAACAAATCTTTGACTTAAGTCTTCTATTGAAGGCATATGATTAAGAATTGTATTAACCTGCTATCGTTGCTTTGATTGAAACTCTTCTGCAATTTTATATGCTTCATGTCATGTATGTACGTCAGGATCTGGAGTGTTCTTCATGAATCATGAATGGTGGTTATGTTACCTCCTTAGAAGAATTTGATACGATGGGTATGGACTCCGTATGGTTAGCTATTAAGATTCCAAGGAAAAAAAATGACTACCATAGGTCCGTGGTGGACTATAGTAATACATCAATGATTCTTTGAATAATGAGCCGATTACAACCGTGAGAGTTGTGTTATAATGGATGTTGAGATTGAGTACCACTAATCGGCTCGTGGTGATGTATCGTTATCATTGATAGACTAACTAGTGGATTATTTATATATTATATAATTATTCCTTCTTATGAATAGAGAATCGTATTACTATACGAGGAAGGTTGTAGTGCAAGCATATAATTCTAGTAACGATGATGTCTAGAATGAAATCCCTTATTCGAGTTTCGATGCCGAGGGAGTTTCAAAGGTGATTGTTTATAAGCTCGAGCAAAAGCATGGGTTCATAGAACGATGGACGAAATAGTAAAAGATAAAGGAACATGAATTGCGATGCTATAATACTTGATGTTGAGATATATATATATATATATATATATATATATATATATGTTTCGTTCTTCTATGAAAAACCTCTATAGTGAAGTGGTAGATTCCAAAACAGATATTTTATGACCATATTTTTCTTAAAATTTTTCTTTTCTCTCCTTTTCATTTCGTGTAAACTGAGGAGAACAACCCTTCCAGAAGGGGAGGTATTGCCGAATGACTATCTATCTGTGTGATAGAAGCCTAGTAGGATACCACATGTTGTTTAATTGCTTATCAAGTACTAAAGGCTGGCCACCTTCTGTACTAACTATGCGATATAACAAGTGTTCATGATCATAGTGATCTCTCAATAAAATATTTTACTTGTATACGATGGATCAAGCTTTCGAAGATAAAAGCAGCTAAAAAAGTAGTATCAGTGCGGTGGTATTCTGAATCTAACGTGTTCGTGGTACTAAGGTCGACGAAATTATTAGAAGGTTATAGAACGCTAGAGAGTAACAGTATAGCCAGAATGGTATTATGAATGGAAGATAGTAACACTTACGAACTAGAAAAGAATGAGTATTGAGAAGCGAAAGCTGTAGAGCTAGATGATATAATGAGAGTATGTGCGATAGACTTGAAAGAAATTTGGAATGATCACTTAGCGTGAATTGAGTTTTCCTACGACAATAGAGCGTATGTCAGTATCGAGATGTCGCCTTATAAGATCATTGAGGGAAGACAGTGTCGATCTCCCTTATGTTAGGATGAAGTTGTAGAGCGCAAGATGCTCAGACCAGCAGTGGTCCAAAGGGCCAAGGATATAATAGATCCAATCAGAGGACGGCTGGTAGTAGCCCAAGATGGACATAAAAAGTATGTTGATTTGACAATGAAAGGACAAAGAGTATGAAGTAGGGAACGTAGTGCTGTTAAAGGTATCCCCTTGGAAAGCCTTGGAAAGGATTGATGAGGTTCGGAAAGAAAGGAATGCTAAGTCTATGATTTGTTGGACCCATGGATATATTAAGATGTATTGGGAAGTTAGCTTATGAGCTAGCCCTACCCCCGAACCTACAACAAGTTCATAATGTGTTCCACGTGTCCATTCTAAGGAATTATCATCGGGATGCCGACACATAGTGGAATACGAGCATGTGGACATGCAACCAGACCTGACTTACGTGGAGCAACCAATGAAGATCATGGATAAAAAGGAGCAGGTGCTTCGGAACAAGGTGATCAAGCTAGTCAGAGTGCTATGGCAGAATCATAATGTGGAGGAGTCAACTTGGGAACTAGAGAGCGCAATGCTAGAAAAGTACCCCTATTTGTTTTCTATCTGATTCCGGGACGGAATCCTTTTAAGGAGGGGAGAGTGTAATAACCCCAAATTTTTGGACTTTTTGTAATCCTTATGAATAGTGATTTTGCTGATTAAGGAAATTTTTCATGCCACACTATGTAAGAGTTCTTTTATTGATATTCTGAGATCTTATTAGTACTTCATAGAATATATGAGTGTATGTAAAGATCGTCAGAATCCAAATTCGAGCACTTTGATTTTTCCCGAAAATCCACCAGATACCGAAAGAATTGAGTATAAGGTAACATGACTAGAAGGATTGAAATTCAAGGATTATAAGAGAGGATCATAAAAGGAATATAAAATATTGAGAAGGGTTTAGGGGAACCCGAGTAAGAAGATCCCGGACATGATCCCTCAAACGATTAACAAGAACGAGAGTAAGACGAACCTTAAAACAAATAAGAGACCAAGGATCAAACTTATGCAATTAACAAGGAGATTATCCAAAAAGATTAAGCATTAGTCAAAGGGATTAGGGGAGGATGACATCATCCAACCAAAAGGATTGAACAAGTGTCCTTGTGATGATGTAATCAAGGTGAGATCATCACTTTATTAAAGCAAAAGCAAAGATATTTTGAAAGGTTAATTTTCAACCAAGCATTTCATTTCATTCACAAAAGTCAACCAAGCAACATTTCATTTCTCTCCCCCCATTTCCAAGCTTCTTGCTCTCGGCTTCTTTCTTAGCAAAAGGGAAGTCCAAGCTCATCCACTTGCTAATTTACAAGATAATTATCCTAGTTTCTCCTAGTTAAGTTACATACTTCCTAGGAATATTAGCTTCAAAATCCTTTCCTAGCATTTTCTATAAATCATTCAAGAAGATGGTGAATAGTACTTTCTTGAAATTATTTTTGTGTTCTTGATGTGACGACTAAGAATTTTTTGACGTAATTAAGTCAATAAAGTATGTTTTATGTGATATGATTATAATTATGTGGTTAAGTGTTGATTAATTGTCTTTGTTGTATATTAGAATATAGGAGCGTAAATAAAAACGTTCCAATTTAAAGAGTCAGCTTAGGAGTTAAGCTGTGTTATAGGGCCGTCAGGTAGAACGGAACCCGTCCTAATAAGGAGTTAAAGAATATAAAATATGAATTGTGTGTGATTGAGTGTAATGAATGTCTAAATAAAGTATTTTGTCCTAAGTGATGTGTAGGTCGATAGTGATAATGAGAAACATAATCGAAACGCTGAGCGTCGGGCCGTCAGGCTGAACGTGACCCGATAGACGTAAAAAGGGGTAAAGATTAAAGAAGGACAAATTCTATGATCAGACCTGAGTTGTTATATGATCGTATATGTGTGATTGCCTATCTGTGTGCATGACTATGTGCTCTGTGATATTTTTATGAATTTAAAGGAATTATTTGATTTAAATAAAGGTTTATTTAATCTTCGTGCATTTTTATAAAATCATCTGAGTAAGATAACTGTATGAGATTTGTTCTGTTATCTTCATAATAATCTTGTAGACTTTCTAAAAATGATGGACGGATTTATTTGGTGATCGTTGTATTTTAAATTGATTTTTATGTGATAAAGTGTTATTGTAAGCACGAACTTGTGAAAATCATATAAAATCAACCGTTCGCTCAAAAACCTATTATGAGTAATGGCTGAAAAGCTAATTTTGAGATCTACGTATAAAAATTGTCATTTACAATAATTTTTGACTTTCCGAGAGAGACATATTTTATAATTGATTTTTATTACATTTGAGTAAAAAGAAAGGATCAAGTGAGCATAAAAAGGAATTAGTAATGTACTAATTTGCCCTTGTCTTTGGTGGTGTATAAATTCATTCTTCCCCCCCCCCTTTTTCTTTTCTTTTTCCCGAGCATCCCATTTTCTCTTCTCTCTTTCTTTTTCACTCTCTCTCAGCTACTCTCTCTCTTTTTCCTCTCGGTATATTGTCTCTCTCTCTCTCTCTAATTCTTTGAAATCCTCCATGAATCTTCATCCTTGTTCCATACAAGAGCTTCAATTCATGTGCATGTGTGTGTTTATGCTTGCATGCGAAGTGTGTGTGTGTTTTTAGGTTCGGTTTTGAGCCGAGACCCGGGGTTTGCTTGATTAATTCTTGTTTCTGTGATTATTGTGATGAAATCATATTGCATGTAGTGTTGCTGCATTTTTTAGAAAATCGGAGGTTTTATGGTTAGGTACCCTCGAATGAGGAGACCACCGTGAAGCCACCGCCACCGGTGATGAACTCCGGTGAACCGGTGGTGAGTGATGATATAAACACTGAGCTCTACTACACCAAATACTTATTTTTGATTGTTGCAAGTGTCATTCTTGAAAAAACCCGAATAGTTTTGATCTTTGAAGTTATTGATTTGATTTTACTTGTTGAATAAAGTAATTATGGATTGTTATTAGAATGGTTAATGGATTAAAAGGAGTGAAATTATTATTGCATGCTAAGTTTTGGTTCGGGTTTTGTACTAATAAAATGGGGAATTGAATTTGATGACTTGATCTTAGCTTATTTAGTATATAAAGTAATTGCATGTTAGTTGTAATAACCCCAAAATTTTGAACTTTTTGTAACCCTTATGAATAGTGTTTTTGCTGATATTGCTGAATAAGAAAACTTTTCATGCCACACTATGTAGGGGTTCTTTTATGGATATTCTGAGATTTTATGGGTACTCTATATGATATATAAGTGTATGTAAAGATCGTCAGAATCCAAATTTGAACCTTTTGATTTTTCCCGAAAATCCACCAGATATCGAAATAATTGAGTATAAGGTAACAGGATAAAAAGGATTTAAATTCAAGGATTTTAATAGAGGATCATAAAAGGAATATAATGTATTGAGAAAGGTTAAGGGAACCTAAGTAATAAGATCCCGGGTATGATCCCTCAAACGATAAACGAAAACGAAAGTTAAGCGAACCGTATAACAGATCAATGGTCATTAGCCAAATAATTAAAAGCTAATCAAAGAGATTAGTGGGGATGATGTCATCAAACCAATAAAAAGAGGACAAATGAGGGAGGGTGACATCACATGGTGACATAAGCATGACCAAGCAAAGTGTGTTGTTGGTTGAATTAGAACCATACAAAAGTTACCATGGTAAAAAGGTAACAAAACAAAACAAATCAAAATGTCAACCAACCAAGCCAAAACATTTCATTTTCACCAAAAACACAAAATTTTTCATCTCCTTCATCAAAGCTCTCGGCTTTTCCTCTTTTCCAAAGAAAGAAAAATCAAAATCCTAGTTCCAAGCTTTGTTAAATTGCAAGGTAATTATCTAAGACTCCTTATGCATAGTTATGGATATTCTATAAGTTTGAGCTCCTAAATCATTCACAATCTCTTCCTAAAAATCATGGAAGAAGATGGTGAATAGTGTTTTTCAAGAACTAAAATTTTTGTTCTTGAAGTTTTGTTTAGATTAAGCTTGGATAAGGACTTTAAAGGTGATTCCAAGCTAATTACTTGATTCTCCACTCTCCAAGGAATGTATAACCCCTCCAAACCCTAACTTTATTTGAGTAATTAGGTTTAGTTTTGTTGTTATAATTCATGAGAGGCTTTCTTGTTGTGAATGTAGAGATTAGTTGGTTTTGTGAAGTTTTTGGAGTGGTAGTTCTTGGATTGTTGATTAATGAACTTAAGAGTAGTTTAAATTCATGTTTAAGAATAGTATAAATTGTTAATGTGGAGTTGTTGGGGCTGTTATGATGAAGTATGGATGGAGTTTTGGTTGGGATGTTGATTGTGAGTTGATTGTGAGATGATTTGGAGTGGTTTAAATTTGGGTAATCGCGTAAACATAGTCGTCGTAATGTCCGATTTACTTTAGGCTGTTTTTGTTCTTAACATTAGGACCCGTGAACTCACTGCTAGGTTTTGACCATTTTCATGATTAGATAGTTCATGTTACGAGCTTCGTTTTGATATGTAGTTCGTTTGATTCCGATGTACGGTTTAGGAGAAACGGCCGTTTTAAGTAACGACGTTTCGAGAACGAATCATTACCCCTCGCCTTACTTTGAAACATAGGTTAAAGACCTAAAAGGACTAATTGGAGTATGAAACATTTATGTAAAGTGTATTAGGTAGTTGGTAAGACACTCGCGAAAGAATCGCTTTAAAACTCTTAACGGTTAATTTATTAAAAATGGTGGAGCCGAGGGTACTCGAGCGACTTAAGAGAATCATTAAGCGCAAAGCGAGCGTTAAAGTCTAAATTGGTTAAAGTATAGATTTATAAGTGACTTTGGTTTAATTCCAACTTATATGTTGTTTATAGGTTACCAGACTCGTCCCAAGCCAGTTATAACCCCCAGTCGTTCAGGCAAGTTTTCTACCCGTTATACTGTTGTTGTGATGTATACATTTGTATATGCATTATCTTGCGATAGATGCATGATGGTTAATTAGCAAATTCTTGCGATATATTGTAGCATGTGATATGGTATATATGCATGCCTGTTTCGTATTCTTGACACATATATCTGTTGATTCAGTTGATAATACATATGCTAGAGATAAGCGGTAATTGGCATATACCCTTAGTATAGGGGACCCAAAGGTGAACTTTTTCTAAAATCGGGAGTCGAGGCTCCCGAGTATAATATATATATTTATATATATATATGAATAGTTTTCAAAACTATGAATCGAATAAGGTTTATTCGATAACTTTATTTTATTATTGAATATTATCTTAAATATTCATTCGAGGGCTTATAACTCCGTTTAATTATTATTGAATATTATTTTGAATATTCATTCAAGGGCTTATGACTCCGTTTATTTTATTAATGAATATTATTTTGAATATTCCTTCGAGGACTTATGACTCCGATTATTTACTAAATAATATTCTTTATTTTATTAAAGAATAATGTGTCGATAATCAAACTTACTTTTGATTATTCAAATAAAGATATTACTTTCGTATAAGTACATCTTTGATTATTTAAGATTCATTACAAGTATAAGTTTTACAACTTCTACTTCAATTATTTTTATAAAGATTATTCTTTATGGGAATATTATTTAAATAATAATATTCAGATATTTTCTAATATATTGGGACTGATTTATTTTATTAAATCATCATTACTCCAAACATTCTTAAAAATGTTTGCGAGCCTTCAAAATGATTTTTAAAAGTTAGAGCGGATCCCAAAAACTCATTTTTATATATTTAAGATCTTCATTTCAAAGGGGATTTAAATATTCACTCAAAACCTGAGGGATCCGGCTCTGTGGTATGTTTTATATTCGCAACAAGGTTGCTATTTTGATAAAAAGAGTTTTGATTACTTACCCAATACTCGGGAAGTAGAATTCTTGGAACAAGTTAATCCATTAACAGGCATCGCCTGGGAAATATCGGTGAGTTTTCCTTTCCAACTAGATACGACTTCTTGGTGGAGCCGCATCAACAAGTTTCTACTTGGGGAAAGTGGGGACGAGCTTTAAGTTTCAGAGTCATGGATTTCATCTGAACTAGGAGTGGCGTAAGTGGTCGAGTGGCGCCGGCCCAGCCTAATTATATTGGCCCAAATGGCTTGGAAGTTCCGCTAAGACGGTCCATTCCTTAGGAGTCCAGTGTTCGGTTGACAAGTAAATCCGACAGGTTCTCCTCTACATGTAGAAAATGGTGGGGTTGTACTACTGCGACTGATCATCGTAAGTGGTCTTCCTGGCGTGACAAACTCCCGTAATGAGTTCATCATCCAGTTGGATAATTCTGCAACACTACCCATAGCATTTCGATCGAAAGGCTACGAATGGGTGGTTGCCGAAGCATTGACAGGGTCAAATAGTTTTAATGGTGTTCCCATTGAATGAAGTATCTCGTAACTTCATTTCCTTTAAAAATATTTCAAAGATTGAATCTATTCAAGTTTTAACTTGTGGTATCATCTATGGGATGACCTTTTGAAACTCATTATACTTTGAACAGTAGTAGTTCAAGTAGATTTCTAAAAATGGTATAAGTATAGTGAAGTAATTGGTAAATTCATCTTCCTTTAAGCTTATATCCAGTAAGTAATTACCTTACACTTGATAAAGGATTCTAGTAAGTTATCCATTTAGATACTTGCATTATTGTTTACACTATATATTATCTTGCGAGCTGTAATGCTCACTCTTGCTTCGTTTCTTCATCACACAACAACAGTTAGGAAAGATGGCTAGACTCAAGCAGACCCAGCGCAAGCGCGTGGGAAGCGTCCCGCGTCTTCCCGTTGATGTTGTAGCTGCTATAGCTGCAGAAGTAGATCTATTGGTAGATCAGGCATTCTACTTTTGGGAACCAAATATTGTATAATTATAACTTGTGGCAGATAATGGCAATTAATTGTAAATTTATCAAGTAATCATTTTGGGTTGTAATAACTTTTAAATTGTGGATTCAAGGACTTGTATTTATTTCAATTTCATCTCTGAGACTATAACGGGTTGTGGTGTGTGTTAGTGTGGGGGCATAGCATAAGGTTATTTATTATAATTAAGTGAAGTGATATTGTGGAAAGAAAGACCGTGACGACCCGGATTCCCGACCCCGGATCTGGGGGTGTTATATTAGTTTTAAAGAAGATCAAGTTATGGATGTCAATGTTTAGTCCTTGAGTTGTGAATTTTGGATTTTTGCCGAATAGAAAATGTGTTTAGAAGGGATTAATTTGAGGATTAAGTGGATGCATGTTGATTGAATGAATTGATTAAAGTTGAAGTCACTAGGTAATGCTTGGTTTTGGTGTTTAATGAATCGAATGACTAAGTAAAGGTTTAAAAGCAGTTGGGAATGTAATTTAAGACATTGCATGTTAAAATTTATCCTCGCATGCATAATTATTGGAAAAACCCGAATGGGTCTTAGGCTTAAAAAGAGAATTAAGTTGTTTTCTTTGCTAATTATCTTAGTGGCTAGTGAGAACTTGATTGCATGACAATGATTGGGTGGTGTTTGTGTTTGAATTTTGATAATTAAAAGAAGGTGTGATTTTCAATTCCTATTGTGATTGTGATTCGGATTTTTGATTAAGAAGGATGAAGTTTAATTGCGTAAATGACTCTTGTGATTGGCATTATTTGTATTTGATTATATGAGATGAATTTTAGCATACATGGTTGTGTTTTATGTGAATAGCCGAACATAATACAAGTAGAGAAATGAATGAATTGGTTTTAATCCCTTGCTAAGTAATTGCATGTGAAATTCTAGAAGAAAGGTGACTTATTTGTGGTTGTTTTGATTCGAATTAAAGTATATGAAAATGGGATGATTGATTTGTATTATTTATGGTTGTCTTGTTGGCTTAAAGATGACTTTAAGGTCGATACTGCAAGTTTTGCCATCTGTTTATTCGTATAAGAATTTCTAGTAAAAAGGGCTATGTGTACTATTATAAAGTACGATTTGACTTCGAATTAAGAAAAGGATGTTTATAAGACGATGGTCGAGTATATAAAGGTGTAAAGGTTAAGAGTAAAATATATATGATGTGCTATGTTCTTATGTGTATAAGCTATATTCGTATACTCGGGTCAAGGATATAATCGAGTTATTGTATTGAGTGATCATTCTGGGAACGAGAGTTGAGAAACTGATAAAGGTCTTGGTTTTTATTGTAGATTCAGAGCGTGAGGGCATTCAGGCTAGGAAAGGAAAGGGTATACTAGGTGGCAGTAGTTCAACCTTCAGGAAAGCAAATTCAGGCAAGTAACTCTCATTACTTATGAAAATGATTATAGAGAGGTTGATGTTCATACCATGCAGAGTATGAAGTGTTAATTAATGAACCTTGTTAATGACTTGAGATATCCTATTTTGATTCTGATATACTGTTATTGATAAGCTTACTGATTCAACCCTTTGATAACCTATCCTTTCTGTTCAAGTTATTTATTAAGCCATGAAGTGTATCGAACCCTATAATTATCTTGTGAACCCTGATTAATGATACTTTATTTCCTGATCACCCTATTGGTCCCTAAACAGATGTTGATTACTCTAACTTAAGTACCTTGTTATCCTTGATACCGAATCCTTAAGAATTGTTCCTTGCTTATCTTTGAATCACTCCCTGAACTTTGCTTTCTTAAAATTTGACTTAAAGAATGAGTTTCGACTCAAAAGAGTCTGAATGATTTCATATTCTTGGTAATGATAAAATGGATTTTAGAAAACACCTATTTGTTTTCTTCCAACTCAAGGTTTTCAAAAAGAATTCCTGATGGATTGGATTGGGACGTAAGAGGCTAGTGAGACTAGTCCAGTCATGGTAATAGGCTAGCGGGGCTAGTCCAACTTAAGGCTGAAATTATGCTGATTGGTACCTTAAAGACCGGATGGAGGTCGATACGGGCTGATCACCCGTATTATAATGAAATGGAAAGATAAAGTGATCCAGTCAAGGGTTCTAAATGATTATTTAAAAAGGGAACTGAAACTTTCTGTTCAGTAAATTGATTCTTGAAAATGAAAATGGTTTATTATGTTAATGTGAAGCTTAAAGCTCGAGAACCCTAATATTTAAATCTGTTGATCATATGATTGATTCCATATAATGAAATAATGTTACTTTCCTCTTTTTAAAAGATCTATTCTGATCCTTTAATGATTTGTGATGAATGTCGGCTTTCGTCCTACATTGAGCCTTGTTCCTTAAAAGCTCCATATTGTTCCTTCAAAACCTTTCCTTAACCCAAAAGCTGGAAATCTGCCACCTAGAACAAATATAGTAGAATGCCCTGAGTTTGGTAAAGTATATTGTGAATTGATATCGTAGAACTGCTATATAGTTACTTGCTGAGTTTTATACTCATATGTTTTGTTTTAATCTAACCATGGCAGTTAAGCAAGAAGATGGCCAGGCTTAGGCGCACTGCTCGTAAGAGCGTACCTGTTAGTCCCTATCGTGTTGAGGACTTCCGGTTGCCAGAGCAGGTTGTGGTATTTTTGAGTGAGCACGTGCCTAGAAGGAAATCTGTAAAGATACAATGGGTTATCTGTCGGTTCCCAGCCGGAATCGATATTATCTATTTAATAATATTTTGGGGTTGTAAGTTATATTTTATGATTGGTAGTTGTAATCTTGTCTCATACTTTATCCTGATGATCATGTTAGTAGTTAATCGGGGTTTATGCTTATTTAATTATTAGATTAAAGGTGTGTGAGTCCTCATTTCCTAACCCCGAGATTGAAGGCGTCACAAGCTGGTATCAGAGCTACATGATCTAGTCCCTGAGACAAGTTAGGAATAAAAAGGGGTATTTTGGATATATATCTATATCGCGAGAGAGTTCGACTCATATAGAGTTGAGTTAGACTATTAGGTATAGTCTAAAGAAAGTGTTTATTAGTGAAGTGGAAACTAGAGTTAGGGTGTGAGTTAGATGGAAGCTTTATTTAACCCTAACATTGTTTCTTGGTTGTTGTTTTGTGTTTTCTCTCAGGATCCTAGTAGTGGTAGTGACTCAGACTCAGAGATTAGTTTGACTGGTACCCCAGTGGACCCCATTCCATCCTCTTAAGAGGAGCCTGTGTATGTTAGTTCAGACCCAGAGGAGGACCCTTCTGAGAGTAGTGAGATCCCTATGCAGATTTTACTCTTGAGGCCAGATTCAGAGACCCCTGCCCCTGAGCCAGAATCTGAGATGCCTAAGATTGTACCTGTCAGTGTTGGTGGCAAGTTAGCCCAGGATCGAGACTTTGTGTACTCCCGCATTCCTGAGTTGGGAGCTTTGGTGGATAGGTTGATTCGAGACTCTAGGCAGAGGACTTCAGTAGTGATGGAGGAGTGGAGGGCTAGGATTCAGTTGGTGGAGCAGGTTGTCAGGAGGAGACTGGATGAGGGACCATCCACTATTGATGCTGATGCTGAGGCCCGGAGGCTGCATAAGATCATTCGCTGGATGTTGGTTGTGTTGAGGGAAATTCTAGACGATTAGACGGGACTGTTGGTTGAGCCCGTAGATTGCTATTTTTCAGCGCCGGTAGGCTTTGGGATACTTGGTCAGATGCCAAGATCCCTTTTTCATTTATCTTGTTGTATTTCAGAACTGTGTTGTAGTAGTAGTTGTTGGAAGTTAGGGGTAGATAGGGGGATATTTTCCAGTTTTTCCTCTGTTTAACCCTGCTATATTATTGTACCTTAATTTTAGAACCTGTGATAGCCAGACATATCTTTATGTACCCTTTGTTTAAATAAATCCATTGTCTTGTTTTCCATTGTGCACCTTAAATATCTCATAAACTGTTCTCAATAACATGTTTCCATATAACCATGTTTAAAGATCGTAAAACCCTTTTTATGCCATGATAAAACAACACTGATATGAGAATTATATAGTAATAGGATTGCATGTGCAAATTGGGTAAAACTTAAAACCCACAAAAGAGATTTTATAGAAATTGCTGTTATTTATGCCATGCCATCATATTGCTAAATAATTGCTCAATCAGGTTTGTAAGAAATGGCCAACTCACCAGATAACCAAGAAGAAGAAATTCCCACCCAAGACGCAGAAGTAAACCCAAAAACCACCATGATGAGCAGACTTGCTCAGCTTTTGCAACAACCTGTGGCCCCTAAAGTTGGAAACTTCAAACACTTTCAATATGTTCATCCCCCAGAGTTCTTAGGTTTTCCAGACCCGATTAAAGCTCAGTCGTGGTTGAGAGAAATGGAAAAAGCCTTTGAGTTAGCAGAAGTTAAGGACGACAAGAAAGCTCAGTATACAAGTTATTACCTGAAAGATGAAGCAAGTTTCTGGTGGGAGTCTTCAAAGGCGTTGTTGGAAGGTAAGGACTTAACATGGGAGAAGTTCTCTGAAATGTTTGTGGAGAAGTATTTTCCGAGCTATATGCAAGATCAGTTGGAAATGAAATTTCTGGACCTTAGACAAGAGGATATGTCAGCAGCGGAATATGAAGTGAAGTTCTCGGAATTGTCTAGATTCGTACCTGAATATGTGAATATGGAAGCGAAAAAGGCTAAGAGGTTCTAACAGGGACTTAATCCGTGGATTAGGAGTCAAGTAGCATTGCTGGAGATCAAGAATTATGCTGCCTTGGTTCAAAAGGCGATGATAGTGGAAGGTGAGCGGGAAGCTGCAAGGAGAGAAAGTGAAGGAAGGAAGAGGAAATTTGAAAGCTCAGAGCAAGAGCAAGGAAGTTCAAAGTTTATAGGGAAGTTTGGCAAGAATGGTAAAGGTCAGAACCAAAAATTTCAGAAATTTAAACCCGGTAACGGAGCTCAGAAGAACCGTTTCCAGAAAGCAGGACAACCGGGGAAGGATAACAGGCCCCAGATTCAAGAATGCAAGAATTGTGGAAAGAGACACCCGGGAAGGTGTAATAAGTTGGATGTGACATGTTTTAAATGTAACCAGAAGGGACATTACTCTTCAGAATGCCCAAGTGGAGCGAGGAAGCCTGATTTGGCTTGTTTCAAATGTGGTAAAGTGGGCCATATGGCCAGGAATTGCAAGGAGCCTGTTCAGAAGGCAAATGTTCTTAGGATTGTTGGACCGCCGTCTCTCCCAGCAGCACCAGCTCAACCCAGAGCTAGGACCTTTAATATGACGATGAAAGATGCGGTGCAAGATGTGGACGTGGTAGCAGGTATGCTTGTTATTACCTCAGTAGAAGTAAAAGTTTTGATGGATTCTGGAGCAACTAGATCTTTTATCTCTGAAAGTATTCTTGATAATTAAATTGTGTTGCGTACCCTCTAGAACCTAATTTGATTATAGAGGTAGAAAATCAAGAGAAAGTTATTGCTAGCAAGATTTGTCCCGATTGTGATGTGACTATAGAAGGTCGGCACTTTTCTGCTGACTTAATTCCCTTTAAGTTAGGAGAATTTGAGGTTATACTAGGAATGGATTGGTTATCAAACCATGAGACGCAAATAGAATGTAAAAGTAAGAAGGTGAAGATAAGAACCAAGGATGGTGAAGAAGTGGTATTCAAAGGAAAGAGGCAAGAAAAGAAATTCCTAACGGCCATTGAGGCGAGAAGATTAATACGACAAGGATGCGAAGTGTATTTGGCTCATGTCATGGATGTGGAGAAAGAATCCGTAAGGATCGAGGATATTCCGATAGTAAGAGATTTTTCGGATGTGTTTCCTGATGAATTTCCTGGACTACCTCCAGACAGAGAGATCGAGTTTACGATTGATTTGGCTCCTGGAACGGAACCAGTATCGAAAGCTCCCTATCGTATGGTGCCAATTGAAATGAAGTAATTGACAGCTCAGTTACAAGAATTGTTGGACAAAGGAGTGATCCGACCGAGTGTATCCCCGTGGGGCGCACCAGTGTTATTTGTAAAGAAAAAGGATGGAAGTATGAGGTTGTGCATTGATTACCACGAACTGAATAAATTGACGATTAAGAATAAGTACCCTCTACCGCGGATCGATGATTTATTTGACCAGTTAAAAGGAGCTTCGTATTTCTCCAAGATTGATTTAAGATCTGGGTATCATCAATTAAAGATTAAAGTAGAAGATATACCCAAGATTGCGTTTCGAACGAGATATGGACACTATGAGTTTTTGGTAATGGCGTTTGGATTGATAAATGCGCCAGCCGCATTTATGGATCTTATGAACAGAGTGTTCAAGCAATATTTGGATAAGTTCATTATTGTGTTTATTGACGATATACTGATTTACTCCAAGACGGAAGAAGATCATAAGGAGCATTTGAGGATTTCCTTGGAAATTCTGAGGAAAGAGAAGTTGTACGCTAAGTTTTCAAAGTGTGAATTTTGGTTAAAGGAAGTGCAATTTCTTGGTCATGTAGTTAATAAAGAAGGAATCAAAGTGGACCCAGCCAAGATAAAAGCTGTAATGAATTGGGAATGACCCAAGACTCCTACGGAAGTCAGAAGTTTTCTGGGATTAGCCGGATATTACAGGAGATTTGTGCAAGATTTCTCTAAGATTTCCGTTCAGTTAACAAAGTTGACGAGAAAGAACGA
Source organism: Apium graveolens (assembly GCF_009905375.1). Lineage (NCBI taxonomy): Eukaryota > Viridiplantae > Streptophyta > Magnoliopsida > Apiales > Apiaceae > Apium > Apium graveolens. The sequence goes on from NC_133654.1 coordinate 222,184,249, forward strand.
GAAGTTTGTCTGGACGGAAAAGTGCGAGGAAAGTTTTCAAGAGTTAAAGAAGAGGTTGGTAACCGCCCCAATACTGGTATTACCAGATAAAAAAGGGGAATTTGTGATATTCAGTGATGCTTCATATAAAGGACTTGGATGCGTGTTAATGCAACACAGGAAGGTAATAGCATATGCGTCAAGGCAACTCAAGCCGCACGAGCAGAAGTATCCAATGCATGATTTAGAATTGGCAGCAATTGTGTTTGCCCTTAAGATTTGGAGGCATTATTTGTACGGGGAAAAGTGCGAGATTTATACGGATTATAAGAGCTTAAAGTACATCTTTACTCAGAAGGAATTGAATATAAGACAACGAAGGTGGTTGGACTTGATCAAAGATTATGATTGCGTGATAAACTATCATCCTGGAAAGGCAAATATGGTGGCCGACGCTCTAAGTCGCAAGGAAAGGTTGAATATGTTAACGACATCGGAAGAATTGATCAAGGATTTTGAAAAGATGGAAATAGAGGTGCAGACTCTAGAAATTGGAGGTGAAGCTATATATGCAATGTCATTTCAACCCGAAATTTTGGAAAAGATTCGATGCTGTCAAGAGCAAGTGATGAATTGCGAAATGGATAAGTTGACGGGAGAAGAAATTAAAGCTCAAAAAGATGGGAAAGGAATATAGCGTGTTAACTCGTGTATTTGAATACCTAATGTCGTGGAACTAAAACACGAGATTTTGCAAGAAGCGCATAACTCGAGATTATTAATTCACCCTGGAAGTACGAAAATGTACCAGGATTTAAAAGAAAGTTATTGGTGGCCAAACATGAAGAGGGAAATTACATAATGGATAAGTAAATGTTACACATGCCAAAGGGTCAAAGCGGAACATCAAAGGCCGAGCGGATTGCTTCAGCCACTGGATATACCTGAATGGAAATGGGAGCATATAGCAATGGATTTCGTGGTGGGATTACCTAAAACCAAGTCCAATCATAATGTGATTTGGGTGGTAATCGATCGGTTGACTAAGTCAGCACATTTCGTGCCGATAAATGAAAGGTTTTCGTTGGAAAAGTTGGTCAAATTATATTTGGATGAGATTGTGATGCATCATGGAGTTCCTGTATCCATCATATCTGATAGAGATCCAAGGTTTAACTCGAGATTTTGGCGACAATTCCATGATCATTTGGGAACTAAGTTGAAAATGAGTACGGCATATCATCCGCTGACAGACGGACAAAGTGAAAGGATAATTCAGACAATTGAAGATATGTTGCGAACCTGCACAATAGATTTCAAAGGAAATTGGGACGATCATATGCCGTTAATTGAGTTTTCCTACAACAACAGTTATCATGCGAGTATTGGCATGCCGCCTTATGAAGCATTGTATGGAAGAAAGTGTAGGTCCCCTTCATATTGGGACGAAGTTGGTGAGCGTAAATTAATTGGCCCAGAGCTAGTTCAACAAACGAAGGAAAAGGTAGAAATGATTCGGAAGAGATTAATTGCAGCTCAAGATCGATAAGCAAAGTATGCAAATCAAGAACGAAAAGATGTGCAATTTGAATCTGGAGACAAAGTCTTATTAAAGATATCTCCTTGGAAAGGTTTAACTCGATTCGGAAAGAAAGGAAAGTTGAGTCCTAGGTATATTGGACCATTTGAAGTATTGCGACGAGTTGGGAAAGTGGCATATGAATTGGCGCTACCTCCGCAAATACAACATCTGCACAATGTATTTCATGTATCTCTTCTGAAGAAGTATAATGCTGATGCGAGTCATGTGATCGAGTTGGAGCCGGTGGAAATCCAACCAGATTTATCTTATGTAGAACAACCAGTGCGAATTTTGGACCGAAAAGAGAGGACACTCAGAAATAAAGTTGTACCTCTAGTTAGAGTATTGTGGAGAAATTCACTAGTCGAAGAATCGACTTGGGAATTAGAAAGCGAAATGAAAGAAAAGTATCCCCATCTATTTGCTTAGATTAGATCCTGGGGACAGAATCCTTTTAAGGAGGGTAGATTGTGACGACTGAGAATTTTTTGACGTAATTAAGTCAATAAAGTGTGTTTTATGTGATATGATTATAATTATGTGGTTAAGTGTTGATTAATTGTCTTTGTTGTATATTAGAATATAGGAGCATAAATAAAAACGTTCCAATTTAAAGAGTCGGCTTAGGAGTTAAGCTGTGTTGTCGGGCCGTCAGGTAGAACGGAACCCGTCCTAATAAGGAGTTAAAGAATATAAAATGTGAATTATGTGTGATTGAGTGTAATGAATGTCTAAATCCTAAGTGACGTGTCGGTCGATAGTGATACTGAGAAGCGTAATCGAAACGCTGAGCGTCGGGCCGTCAGGCTGAACGTGACCTGATACGCGTAAAAAGGGGAAAAGATTAAAGAAGGATAAATTCTAAGATCAGACCTGAGTTGTTATGTGATCGTATATGTGTGATTTCCTATCTGTGTGTATGACTATGTGCTCTGTGACATTTTTATGAATTTAAAGGAATTATTTGATTTAAATAAAGGTTTATTTAATCTTCGTGCATTTTTATAAAATCATCTGAGTAAGATAACTGCATGAGATTTGTTCTGTTATCTTCGTAATAATCCTATAGACTCTCTAAAAATGATGGACGGATTTATTTGGTGATCGTTGCATTTTAAATTGATTTTTATGTGATAAAGTGTTATTGTAAGCACGAACTTGTGAAAATCATATAAAATCAACCGTTCGCTCAAAAATCTATTATGAGTAATGGTTGAAAAGCTAATTTTGAGATCTACGTATAAAAATTGTCATTTGCAATAATTTTTGACTTTCCGAGAGAGACATATATTATAATTGATTTTTATTACATTTGAGTAAAAAGAAAGGATCAAGTGAGCATAAAAAGGAATTAGTAATGTACTAATTTGCCCTTGTCTTTGGTGGTGTATAAATTCATTCTTCCCCCCTTTTTCTTTTCTTTTTTCCGAGCATCTAATTCTCTCTTCTCTCTTTCTTTCTCACTCTCTCTCGGCTACTCTCTCTCTCTTTTTCCTCTTGGTATATTGTCTCTCTCTCTCTCTCTCTCTAATTCTTTGAAATCCTCCATGAATCTTCATCCTTGTTCCATACAAGATCTTCAATTCATGTGCATGTGTGTGTTTATGCTTGCATGCGAAGTGTGTGTGTGTTTTTAGGTTCAGTTTTGAGCCAAGACCCGGGGTTTGCTTGATTAATTCTTGTTTCTGTGATTATTGAGATGAAATCATATTGCATGTAGTGTTGCTGCATTTTTTAGAAAATCAGAGGTTTTATGGTTGGATACCTTCGAATGAGGGCAGCACCGTGAAGCCACCGCCACCGGTGATGAACTCCGGTGAACCGGTGGTGAGTGATGATGTAAACACTGAGCTCTACTACACCAAATACTTATTTTTTATTGTTGCATGTGTCATTCTTGAAAAAACCCGAATGGTTTTGATCTTTGAAGTTATTGATTTGATTTTACTTGTTGAATAAAGTAATTATGGATTGTTATTAGAATGGTTAATGGATTAAAATGAGTGAAATTGTTATTGCATGCTAAGTTTTGGTTTGGGTTTTGTACTAATAAAAAGGGGAATTGAATTTGATGACTTGATCTTAGCTTATTTAGTATATAAAGTAATTGCATGTTAGTTTTAAAGAAGATCAAGTTATGCATGTCAATGTTTAGTCCTTGAGTTGTGAATTTTGGATTTTTGCCGAATAGAAAATGTTTTTAGAAGGGATTAATTTGAGGATTAAGTGGGTGCATGTTGATTGAATGAATTGATTAAAGTTGAAGTCACTAGGTAATGCTTGGTTTTGGTGTTTAATGAATTGAATGACTAAGTAAAGGTTTAAAACAAGTTGGGAATGTAATTTAAGACTTTGCATGTTAAAATTTATCCTTGCATGCATGATTATTGGAAAAACCCGAATGGGTCTTAGGCTTAAAAAGAGAATTAAGTTGATTTCTTTGCTAATTATCTTAGTGGCTAGTGAGAACTTGATTGCATGACAATGATTGGGTGGTGTTTGTGTTCGAATTTTGATAATTAAAAGAAGGTGTGATTTTCGATTCCTATTGTGATTGTGATTCGGATTTTTGATTAAGAAGGATGAAGTTTAATTGCGTAAATGACTCTTGTGATTGGAATTATTTGTATTTGATTATATGAGATGAATTTGAGCATACATGGTTGTGTTTTATGTGAATAGCCGAACAAAATACAAGTAGAGAAATGAATGAATTGGTTTTAATCCCTTTCTAAGTAATTGCATGTGAAATTCTAGAAGAAAGGTGACTTATTTGTGGTTGTTTTGATTCAAATTAAAGTATATGGAAATGGGATGATTGATTTCTATTATTTATGGTTGTCTTGTTGGCTTAAAGATGACTTTAAGGTCGATACTGCAAGTTTTGCCGTTTGTTTATTCGTATAAGAATTTCTAGTAAAAAGGGCTATGTGTACCATTATAAAGTACGATTTGACTTCGAATTAAGAAAAGGATGTTTATAAGACGATGGTCGAGTATACAAAGGTGTAAGGGTTAAGAGTAAAATATATATGATGTGTGATGTGCTATGTGCTTATGTGTATAAGCTATATTCGTATACTCGGGTCAAGGATATAATCGAGTTATCATATTGAGTGATCGTTTCGGGAACGAGAGTTGAGAAACTGATTAAGGTCTTTGTTTTTATTGTAGATTCGGAGCGTGAGGGCATTCATGCTAGGAAAGGAAAGGGTATACGAGGTGGCAGTAGTTCAACCTTCAGGAAAGCAAATTCAGGCAAGTAACTCTCATTACTTGTGAAAATGATTATAGAGAGGTTGATGATCATACCATGTAGAGTATGAAGTGTTAATTAATGAACCCTGTTAATGACTTGAGATATCCTATTTTGATTCTGATATACTGTTATTGATAAGCTTATTGATTCAACCCTTTGATAACCTATCCATTCTGTTCAAGTTATTTATTAAGCCATGAAGTGTATCGAACCCTATAATTATCCTTGCGAACCCTGATTAATGATACTTTATTTCCTGATCACCCTATTGGTCCCTAAACAGATGTTGATTCCTCTAACTTAAATACCTTGTTATCCTTGATACCGAATCCTTAAGAATTGTTCTTTGCTTATCTTTGAATCACTCCCTGAACTTTGTTTTCTTAAAATTTGACTTAAGAATGAGTTTCGACTCGAAAGAGTCTGAATGATTTCATATTCTTGGTAATGATAAAATGGATTTTAGAAAAAAGCTATTTGTTTTCTTCCAACTCATGGTTTTCAAAACGAATTCCTGATGGATTGGATTCGGACGTAAGAGGCTAGTGGGACTAGTCCAGTCATGGTAAGAGGCTAGCGGGGCTAGTCCAACTTAAGGCAGAAATTATGCCGATTGGTACCTTAAAGACCGGATGGAGGTCGATACGGGCTGATCACCCGTATTATAATGAAATGGAAAGATAAAGTGATCAAATCAAGGGTTCTAAATGATTATTTAAAAAGAGAACTGAAACTTTCTGTTCAGTAAATTGACTTGAAAATGAAAATGGTTTATTATGTTAATGTGAAGTTTAAAGCTCGAGAACCCTAATATCTAAATCTGTTGATCATATGATTGATTCAATATAATGAAATAATGTTGCTTTCCTCTTTTTGAAAGATCTATTATGATCCTTTAATGATTTGTGATGAATGTCGGCTTTCGTCCTACGTTGAGCCTTGTTCCTTAAAAGCTCCATATTGTTCCTTCAAAACCTTTCCTTAACCCAAAAGCTGGAAATCTGCCACCTAGAACAAATATAGTAGAATGCCCTGAGTTTGGTAAAGTATGTTGTGAATTGATATTGTAGAACTGTTATATAGTTACTTGCTGAGTTTTATACTCGTATGTTTTGTTTTAATCTAACCATGGTAGTTAAGCAAGAAGATGGCCAGGCTTAGGCGCACTGCTCGTAAGAGCGTACCTGGTGGTCCCTATCGTGTTGAGGACTTCCGGTTGCCAGAGCAGGTAGTGGTATTTTTGAGTGAGCACGCGCCTAGAAGGAAATCTGTAAAGATACAATGGGTTATATGTCGGTTCCCAGCGGGAATCGATATTGTCTATTTAATAATATTTTGGGGTTGTAAGTTATATTTTATGATTGGTAGTTGTAATCTTGTCTCATTCTTTATCCTGATGATCCTCTTAGTAGTTAATCGGGGTTTATGCTTATTTAATTATTAGATTAAAGGTGTGTGAGTCCTCATTTCCTAACCCCAAGATTGAGGACGTCACACTTGATTTCTTTGAAAAGATCTAGCTTGTAGGAGGTTATATCAAGGCTCCCTAAGGCTTCCTAGCAACTTATCACTCACCAAGGAAGGTAAAACCTCATACCCTAGCTTTAATTTTGAATATTTATGAGTTGTTATGATTGTTGTAGTTTATTAGAAGCATGATCCTTGTTTGTTAGAAGTTTGGTTGGATTTGTAGTGATTTTGGGTTATGAATCTTGGTTATAGTTTAATAAATCTTAAGTTATAGTTAGTAGTTCATGTTTGTAATTGAATGAGGTGGAAAACCTTGAGGTTATGCACCGATATGGTAAGTGTTAGGTCCCAATTTGTTTGTAGAAGGGGGGGTTGAATGCAAACAATACCGTTTAGTCGAATAAAATGCGGAATAAAATTGTGAAACAAAATTCAAGTTAAATAAAACTTTTATTAAACTTGAAAGGTGTTACAAATACGGTATCGGTTACAAGGGATTAATCTCAAATCAATTATTACAAATCTAGAATAAATTCGACATGAACTTTTTCTAATTTTTGTAATTAAAAGATCAAATGCTAAATGCGATTTGAGATTAAGTTCTAGGGATTTTAATCCGCTAGATTGATACACAAGAACAAGATAAGTATTTCTAGTTGATTGGATTTAACTTTACAATCTAGAAATTGATCTTGAAGTTGCAGATGAGATGTAATATTTTTCTGCTCCTTTTTCTTTTTGTTCTTGAGTATGTTCTGTTTGATTGATATTCTTTGAACTGGTCTTCTGCTTCTTTTAAACAACACAGCCGAGTAGATTGAATTGGAATGACAATCCTTTAAGCTTGTGAGACTTTCGGTAGGACAATGTTTACAACTAGCAAGACAATTAAAAATGAGCTAGCAAGACTTTCGGTATGACTATAGATTATCATACCGATTGTCATATTAGTTCAAATAAATTGTCTTGCTGAATTAATAACAGATTTTAATCTAAACAGAAATTCTAATAAGACAATTAAATGTATTGGCATGACTTTCGGTATGACTATCAATTGTCATACCGATTGTCATACTAGTTCAAATAAATTGTCTTGCTGAATTTAAGCAGATTTTAAACCAATTAAAATATTGTAAATCCTTAGTATTAATTCTAAATTAATTAATCAATTTAATTTAATTAATCAATAAATTAATCTTTGCAGATATAATTTATTTTCTTAATTAAATTATATGACTTAATTAATTAATAGAGAATTAATACTAACCCTTAGCAGCATCCATTCTTCTGACAATCTTCTGAAAGTCACTGAGACTTATGAATCAATTCCGCCACTTCAATGCTGACACTCGATGTACTGTCTGGTTCATGAGTGACTAACTTTCGTGACGTTTCTTCATGTCTTGACTTTGATATTCTGATTGAATCCTTGTAATAAATGATACCTTGACGAGATCTCTGTCACTTGATTAAATCCACGATCTTGATTTATATCACTGAGGCATGATCAAATTCTTAAACTTCTTCCAGTGAATCTTCAAGTCTGCAGATGAACAATGTTTCTTTATTCTTTGACAGATGTTACATTGTGAGATCTCTCTGATGATTGATCCACTATTTACTTATTACATTCTTATTTGAGTTGAGTTAAATACTCGAATAAACGAGTAGGCTATGACATATGCCTTTCAATCTCCCCCTATTTGCTTGTTAGACAATAACAACAAATACCTAGAGGATAACTCAACTAACAAATAAGAAAAAGATATAAACAGTAATGTAAAGTAAATAGCAGAAAAGTTCTGGATTATATTTAACATTTTCCAGATTCCAAATGAAATTTACAAGTGAATACAAGATAGATGTTCCTCTAGCCTGAACATATAACTACATTAAACTATCTTGATTCATAAAGCTCTAATCATATTACATTGAGTTTTGAGCTAATTGACTTCAGTTGTCTTCTCTTCTGACTTCACCTTCTTCTAAATCTTGAAGCAATTCCTTGTCAAAGACACGATCCTTTTCTGAAGTGAAGCTTGCTGGTCTGACTGGTTGAACTCCAACTGACTTCAGTTTATTCTTGAGTTGAGTGTACCTTTTAACATTCTTTTCACAATAAGCTTGAATCAAGTCAGCAGCTTGAGTCTTCAACATGGATGAATATCTAGCAGTTCTCAAATGATGTTCCATCCAGACCAGATGCTTAGCTGAGTAGTCTTTAAGAGATTGTACATCTAGCTGACAGATTTGAAGACAATCAGACTTAAAGAATCTCACCTGATGAGGATTGTTGACCACTTGAGGACTAGCCCTGCTGGCAAACTCTTTAAGCCTTTCTCGAAGAACTTCATTCAATTCTGAGCTTCTTTTGACTTTGTTTAAAAGAACCCAAATCTCTGACAAAGAACGATTCTCAAATAGATGAAGTGACAACTTGAATGATCCTTCACTCTGACAATATACAAAAATGCTCATCTCATTTAGGGATCTATCAAAAGCAGTTGTGATCCTTGAGACTTCAGTCTTGATAGCATTCATGTACATGTCATTGTTAGGATTTGAGATTTCCAGCTTGTCAAGAAGATGTAAGAACTGCCTATCATTGTTAGTGCTCAGCTGAGGCATATCGAGTACTCTCCTAGCTTCATCCCATTTTTCACCAATCTTTAGTCTGACATCTCTTCTCCTTTCTTGAGCCTTAATGTCATGAAGACGTTGCTTTTGAAGAGTTTCTGTTCTTTGTATGTCTTTCCTCCTGTCAATGATCTGAGAGACCTTCTTGAGTTCAGCTTCTTTTCTTTTCATCTCTGATTGCTCCTTCTGAAATTCTTTCTCAAACATAGGATCCACTGTATCTTCCTCTTCCCAATCTTCAAAATCACTTTCCTCTTCAGCTTCAAATAACCCATCTTTATCTTCCTGAACTGGTTCAGTGGGAATGTCAAAAATATCAAAGTCATCCTGTTCTCCACTGTAGTAGACATCATCAGCCTTTCCTTTATCTCCAGCAGAGGTATCTTTTTCCTTCCCTTTGGCACTGCTCCCTTTCTTCTCCCCCTTAGTTGAGGGATCCTCTACTGACCTTCCTTTGGAACCTCCATCACCTCCAGAGCCTGATCCTCCACCAGACGGTCCTTCAAAATAAGCTCTTTGTTCTTCATTAGGGCAATGAGAATTCTTGATCATGTAATATAGGTGCTTCATCCCTTCATTGAGATGTTCCATGCCCGTCTCTATCTTTAGAAATCTTGAGGAGTCCAGTGAATGATTCATCTCAACGAGGTCTTCAAGAGAAGTCATTCTTGTATGTAGAGAGCAGAAGTTGGATATGTCATCAGCTGATAGAGTTGGAGTGTCCTGAATAGAATTGAGCTTTGGTATTACAGTGGTCTTTAGATCTGAGATGTCATTTCTTATGATTGCAAGCTGATTGTTGACAGAGGTGGAAGAAGAAGACCGTTCAACCACTTGTGCTTTGAATGCTTGAGCTTCAGCTTGGCTTTTAGCAAGTTCTTCTTTTAGGGCAGCAATCTGAGCTAACAGGTTTAAAGTATCAGTGTCTGTGTGTGCTCTCACCTGAATTTCACTCGTGTTTGGTTCACTCACCTCACGTGCATGTGTTTCTCTCAATATAATTGCTTGTGAGGAGTCTTCCTGTTGCTGTTCTTCTGTACCTGCATTAAAAATCACCCTAGCCTCTTCAAGAGAGGTCAGTGGTGGTGCAATGGGAATTCGCGAGTCCCGATCCTCAGTCAAACCTATCAAATCTTTTGGAATAGATGTCTGAATTGCTTCAGGGATAGATTGACCGAGTTGCCCTCCACTTTCTCCAGATAAACCTGCGAGTGGAGAATCCCATAAGGGAGCCAGAGGTGTTGGATCTGGGAGGGGAGAAAATGACTCTATTAAAGATGGCGGAGAGTCAGATTTTCCCTCTGAAGCATGTGACTGCTCTTCTGCCGTAACTATGGCAGGCACTGTAACCGACTCTACGTGCACTCCTCGCTGTGTGTCCTGAGTATGATCTGGGGAAGTGTATGGTTCCATTGTGAGTAATGGAATTGTGCTTGACTCAGTACAAGATGCCATGGCCCTATGGCAAATTTCAATAGATGCATCCTGTTGAGAGAATGCCTCTAGTAACTGTTCATTGGCCATTTCAAAGTCCATGTCCTGTTGGGAGGACAAGGATGGGCTTTCAGATGCCTCAGAATATGTTTTTCTTTTCTTAGGAGGAGGCAGAGCTGAGGGTTCACTCATATTTAACAATGTACTACTTCCTAGTAATCTCCTGGGTAACATTTTAGACAGTGGGGGAGAGGTTGAGATAGAATGTGACTCTGTGTTTGGCTCTATGACCTGGGATTGAAGCTGTGGTTCTACAACTTCATGGTCAGCTCTATCAACCACTGGGGGTCTTTCAACAGAAGTAGGAAGAGAGTGAGAGTGAGGAATTACTACCTGTAATGGAAGAGCCTGGGTGGCTTGAACCACTGGAGGTTGAGGTTGCTGTTCATGGCCGGGAAGATTGAAAATAGGTAAGGGAATATAAGTGGCCATGAAAGCAGATACAAGTACTGGAACTTGCATAAATTTGAAGGTTGTGTCTTGGCGAGTGTAAATCTTTTTGCTAACTGGAGGGGGTTCGGTTACCGCAGAGTTAGCAAAAAGGGCTTTGTGTTCAGGTGTGAGTAGATGATCTGCTATAAGCATGAGAAAACGAGCATAGTAACATGATACCCTACGATTTGTAGAATGATCACGTAAAGCAGACGTTAGACGTCTCAAGAGAATGGGAAAAAGTAGTTTGCCAAAATTGATCCTTTGATTGAAAACAACCGCAAGACCAATATACTGCAGAGTGGAAGTGATGTTATGAAAATTGGATTTTGTGCAGTTGGCAAACACTTTGGAAAGTGTATCAAAGAAAATATCCCATTCAGACACCAAATTTGATTTAGAAAGTTTGGTTAAATTGATCACCCCCTGATAGTGAATAGCATTGAAAAAATTTGTGATATCATTTTCAGAGGGTAAATTACAGAAATTGTCTAGTGGAAAATTTAACGCACGATTGACGACTGTTTCATCAACTACATACTGTGTGTTTGCGACGGTGAATGAAAAAGATTTTGAATCATCGGCCACAGTAGAGGTTGTGCAAATCAGTCTAAGTAGATCGACGTTTAAAATCACATTTGATTTAATAGCAGAGCTAACAATCGAATGATCATTTAAAAATCTAATCCATGGCTTAAATTTTTCAACATCACATTTTTCCGGATTAAAATAACCAACCTGATTATGCGCGACAATTTGGAAATTGAGAGCCATTTTTAAAATAATAATAAGATACACGCTTTTCAGAATTTTAAGAATAATATTAAGAAAATTCGAATTAATTAAATTAATTTAATAATTCGAATTAAATTAATTATAATCGAAAAATTTAGACAGAAATGTATCTCGTTAAAATTCTTAACTCACAAAAGCAGTTTTGAAAAACCAACAGACACAAATCAGAAATTAAAATTAAAAATAAGAAAGTTCAAAATCAACAAACACAAATTGAATTTGAAGGGGCAAACTGATTTTTATTTGTTTTTGCGTTTTTAATTAATTAATTTTTTTTAATAAAAATCCAACAGCACCTCTGTATATATATACTTGTATGTATATATCACAAAGTGATGAATCAGTTTGCTGAGTAAAAACTCGAGCAAGGAATGAGCAGTTCGAAGAAGAGAGAGAAGAGAGAAAACTGAAGACAAAAAACTGTTCGAATTTTTTTTAGAAGAAATGAACTGATGAAATGTGGTTTAAAACAATACAAACACACGCTTTTATATGACAGTTGGTATGACAATCCTAGATTGTCATACCGATTGTCATACCAGGCAAAAGAAGGAAAAAAACAACAGAAATAAATACTAAAATTATAACTGGTATGACAATCTGATAGTCATACTGATTGTCATACCAGTATAATAATAAAAGGAAAATAATTATATATATGGTTTATAACTGGCAAGACAATTGATAGTCATACCGATTGTCTTGCCAGTATAAAACTGTACTGAATAATATAATAACAAAATTTGAACTGAAATGACTTTCAGCAAGACAATTTCAATTGTCTTGCCGATTGTCATATCAGGTTTAAACACAGAAACACACACATATTTAAATTTATAAAGACTTATATAACTTAGTAAAAATATCAGAAAATATTTACAAAATAGTAAAACTGAAATACAGATTTATAATATTTACAGAAACAAAAACAATATATCAGAATTTATTATTTTTATTCCAAAAATAGATTTCTATTGAATTTTAGAAAATAAAATTCATAGTAAAATATTTTTAGAGGAAATAAAATATTCTGAGATATTTTAAATTAACAAGTAGGGAAAATAAAAATAGATAAGATAATATATATTACATAGAAATAAGCAAGAAATATGATAAAATGATAACATAAATTTGCAAATGAATTTTTCATTTATGAAAAATTCATTTGTAAATTCATTCAAGAACAGATCTCAGATATTAACTAAATTAATCACTAAAACTATTCAACATGCCCAATTTACCAACTAATCTGGTAAATGTGGATTCGTCAAGTGGTTTAGTGAAAATATCTGCTATTTGTTCTTCTGTTGGAACAAAAAATAGTTCAACAGTACCATTCATGACGTGCTCTCTAATAAAATGATACCTGATGTCAATGTGCTTTGTCCTCGAGTGCTGCACAGGGTTGTTGGTGATGGCTATTGCACTTGTGTTGTCCCAGAAAATAGGAATCTTGTTCAATACAGAGCCATAGTCTCGTAGTTGGTTCCTAATCCACAAGATCTGAGCACAGCAGCTTCCAGCAGTAATATATTCAGCCTCGGCCGTTGAGTTGGAAACTGTTTGCTGTTTCTTGCTGTACCATGAGACTAGCCTGCTTCCTAGGAATTGACAACTTCCTGAGGTGCTTTTCCTATCAACAACACTTCCTGCATAATCTGAATCTCTGTAGCTTGTGACATCTACCTTAATGGAGTTTTCACATGGTCCAAGCTTGACAGCTGTAGTTGATGGAGTCCTTGCTGATGCAGAATCCTCTAGATTGTACTTTTTGAGGAGTTCCTTGAGATACTTGGATTGACAAATAAATGTTCCATCTAATCTTTGATTTACTTGTAATCCAAGAAAGAACTTCAGCTCTCCCATCATGCTCATTTCAAACTTGCTGTGCATTAACTTAGCAAATCTCTTACAGAGATTATCATTAGTAGACCCAAATATTATATCATCCACATAGACTTGGACTAATATAGTATCCTTCTTATGTGTTTTAGAAAAGAGAGTTTTGTCTATGACACCTCTAATAAAGCTATTTTCAATAAGAAATTCAGAGAGAGTGTCAAACCATTTTCTTGGAGACTGTTTTAGCCCATAGATAGCCTTGAAAAGAAAGAAGACAAAATCCAAATGATCTGGATCTTCAAAACCAGGAGGTTGCTCTACATATACCTCTTCATCCAGCTTTCCATTCAGAAAGGCGCTCTTGACATCCATTTGATAAACTTTAAAGTTTGAAAATGCTGCGAATGCCAGAAATATCCTGATGGCCTCAAGTCTAGCCACTGGAGCATAGGTTTCATCATAATCAATGCCTTCAGCTTGAGAATACCCTTTAGCTACCAGTCTTGCCTTGTTTCTTGTAACCACACCATCTTCATCTAGTTTATTCCTGAATACCCACCTAGTACCAACAGCTTTCTTGTGTACAGGCCTAGGTACCAGTTTCCAGACTTGTTGACTTTCAAACTGATTGAGTTCATCTTGCATAGCAATCACCCAATCTGGATCAGTCAGTGCTTCTTCAATTTTCTTAGGTTCCATCTCAGAAAGAAATCCTGAGAACAGACACTCATTTTGAGTAGCACGTCTAGTTCTGACTTCAACATCTGGATCACCAATAATCAACTCAAAAGGGTGAGCTTTATTCCAGACAGTCTGTCTTGGAAGATTTGATCTTGATGATTCGCCTTGAAATTCATTGTGATGTTGTGTCCTACTAGATGATCCTTCAGCATCTCCCCCTGAGTTGTTGCCATGTTGACTTGAAGATTCTCCGTCAGTAGCAGTGGTATCTCCATTGTTGCCAAAGTTTCCATCACTATTACCTTGAGTATCATCAGGATTAACAGGTTCTTCACCAGCAACAACCTCAGGTTCTTGACCATGTTCTGATTCTGAATCTGACGTATCATCAAACTTCAGTTTCTCAGAAGGATCTTCAGTTTGGATACTAGGGAGTTTAGTGTCATCAAATATAACATTGACACTTTCAGTTACTTTGTGTTGATCAATGATATACACTCTATATGATCTTCTTCCATATCCAACAAAAATACCCTCATATGCCTTTGCCTCGAACTTACCACGACGATCATCTCCATCCTTGAGCACGAAGCATCTGGCCCCAAATATATGAAAGTATTTGATAGAAGGTTTCTGTTCATTCAAAATCTCATACGGAGTTTTCATGAAGTCTTTATTGATTAGAGTTCGATTCTGAGTATAACATGCAGTATTGACAGCTTCAGCCCAAAAGTACATTGGAAGACCTGATTCACTTAACATCGTTCTTGCAGCTTCAATCAATGTACGATTCTTCCTTTCTACCACTCCATTTTGCTGAGGGGTTCTAGGAGCTGAAAATTGTCTGGTAATCCCTTTGTCTGTACAGAATCCATTGAGAAGTGCATTCTTGAATTCTGTCCCATTATCTGACCTTATTGCTCTAACAGGGACGTTAGAATCTAACTCAATCATCTTGATATGATCAATCACAACTTGTGGTGTTTCATCCTTAGAGTGAAGAAATAAAACCCACGTATACTTGGAATAGTCATCAACTATCACAAGACAGTAACACTTCTTTGACATAGAAAGGATATTAACTGGACCAAATAAATCCATGTGCAATAATTGCAGAACACCAGTTATGGAAGATGTGTCAGTGCCTTTGTGACTTGCTTTCTTTGACTTTCCTTTCTGGCAAGCCTCACATAGTCCTTCTGGAGAGAATTCCAGCTGAGGCAGACCTCTTACCAATTCTCTTTTGACAAGAGAATTCATTGTTTTGAAATTGAGATGGGAAAGTCTCTTGTGCCATAGCCAACTCTCATCCGACGATGCCTTTGCATAGAAACAATTGACTTCAAGATTGCTTCCAGAGTTCATGTCAGCTACGAACAGATTTCCTTTCCGGATTCCCATTAAGGAGGGTTTTTCACTTTTCTTGTGCAGAATCTGACACTTCAGCTTGTCGAATAAAACATTGTAGCCGTTGTCACAGAACTGACTAATGCTAAGCAGATTGTGTTCAAGTCCTTGCACAACATATACATTTTCAATGATAACATTTCCAGCTAGCAAACAGCCATATCCCTCCGTTAAACCTTTGCTGTTATCTCCAAAGGTAACCACTGGGCCAGCTTTCTCAACCACATTTGATAGCAGGGCTCTATCTCCGGTCATATGTCTTGACGATCCGCTGTCAAGAATCCACACTACCGGTTGTACCTGTTTAATGCCCTGCAATCCAAATGGATTAGAACTTCTTCGAAACCCAAGCTTGGCTGGGTCCGGCATACTTGTAAAATTGGCCTTTATCAGGCAAAACAACATTCTTAATTTCAATATTCTCAACGTTCTAAATGACTGAACATTTGACCTTGTGAACAGCCTTGACAAATTTCTGGTTAGGCTTAGGCACAAATGTCTCCTTTCTAGCTTTAGGAGGACTAGTAGTCTTAGACCTATCATGCTTTCTATTATTCACATGCTGACGAGGAGTAGTCTTATCATTAGAAACATGCTTACCATTAAAATAAGCAAACAACAGATTAAAAGCACAAGACATACAATCAGGAACACCACATGCTTTATGAGAAGGATTAACAATAGGCAACTTATGCATGGTAGACATGGCATTTGTGTTATCCAACTCATGTGTGTCTGAGTTAGTCTCAGTTGCTTTCACAACCTTGACTGGAACTTTTGACACACTTGACTTGGAGACAGCTTTCCCATTAGCATTATCTTCAGCACGGATTTCTTCTTGAATAATAAAAGAGGCCTCATCAAATGGTTCAACAATTGATTCTTTATAGAGGGGTTCATCAACACCCTTAAGCACATGTGGTACTTCCCTGCCTTTAGCACATACATGAGGAGGGGAGTTTATGCCTAATTTTCCAATAGCAGCATTGTAATCATAACCTATTCCATGTGTTTGATTAACAGCTTGCTTATTGTAAAACTCTTTGGACTTCGAACAAGAATTAAAGTAAGCTTTAACCTTAGCCTCAAGACCGGTGATCTTGTCTTTGAGAATAGTTTCGAGTTGTCTATAACAGTCAACTCTATTCTCTAGAAAAGATACTTGTTCTTTTAGTTTATCTTGATTAATGTGCACAAGTCTTAATTCATTGACCTCTTTCTCAAGGTCTTTGATTTGTTGATTTAACAATTCATTATCACGACGAGCACAATCTAAGGAACCTCCTAGATGATAAACTAATTCAGCATCAGTAAATTTTACCTCTTTTCTTGACGATGAGGTGCTTGCATTACTAGCCATGAGAGCAAGATTCCCAACTTCTTCATCTTCACTGTCAGTATCATCCCAGCTTCTTCCCTTTGCCAGGTACGCCCTTTCAGATTTACTCTTCTGATTAGAATCGTAAGAGTTCTTCCTAGCTTGTTTTGGCTTCCTGCATTCTGTGGCAAAGTGTCCCAACTCATTACAGTTGAAGCATCGAATGGTGCTTCGATCAACCATCCCTGTTTTATACCCACCACTGCTGGTGTTAGAGGATGAAGATCCACCTTTCTGGAATCTGCTGTAGTTGGACTTGTACTTGAACTTGGGATTCCTTTTGAATCTGACATTTGAGAATCTCTTGACAATCAGGGCCATTGACTCATCCTCCAATTGCTCCAGTTCTTCCAAGGAATAATAATCATCTCCTGATTGATTTGTAGTAGGAGAATCAAATTCTGCTACTATCACATTATCTTCAACCTTGGAAGACTGTACCATTCTTTCTGACTGTTGAGATTGTTGTTGATATTGTGGTTGTTGTTGTTGTTCATCAGCTACTAGAGCAGTAGACGTGCTGACCACTCTTCCTTTCCCGTAAACTTCCTTCTGCTGAATCTGCTCCAACTCATAAGTCTTTAACACACCATAGAGCCTTTCCAAAGAAATCTCACTCAGATCTCTTGCTTCTCTTATGGCAGTGATTCTATGTTCGAGATGAGTTGGCAGTGTTAAAAGGAACTTTTTGTTGACCTCCCTGATGGAATAGTATTTACCATTAATGTTCAGGTTGTTGATCAATGCATTGTACCTCTCAAACACTTCAGTGATTCCTTCTCCTGGATTAGATTTAAAGTATTCATACTCAGAGGTTAGGATTTCTAGTTTGTTCTCCCTAACTTCCTCTGTGCCTTCATTAATAATCTCAATAGTTTCCCAGATATGTTTGGAATCTTTACAATTCATCACATGTCTATTCATCAGGGGATTAAGGGAATCTACTAAGATTAATTGAAGGCTAGCATCCAGGGAAGCTTCTTCTATTTCAGCAGGAGAGAAGTCCTCAGGGTCCTTCACATAAGTTCTCGCTTTGGTGATCACCACATCATTTTCTATTACCTCTGGTTCCATAACCATAGGAATTTTTGGACCCTTCTTCAACACTTGCAAATATTTGGGATTAGTAACCTGTAAAAACAGTAGCATCTTCTTCTTCCACATAACATAATTTTCTTTATCGAAAAGTGGAATTTTAACGGTTCCAACTTTTTGTGTAGTCATTATGAATTTTTTGAGTGAATAAAAAATTCAAGAAGTGAAAGAAACACAAAAGTCTAGGATCTAGATTTGTACGTTAATCAGAAGGCTCTGATACCAATTGTTAGGTCCCAATTTGTTTGTAGAAGGGGGGGTTGAATGCAAACAATACCGTTTAGTCGAATAAAATGCGGAATAAAATTGTGAAACAAAATTCAAGTTAAATAAAACTTTTATTAAACTTGAAAGGTGTTACAACTACGGTATCGGTTACAAGGGATTAATCTCAAATCAATTATTACAAATCTAGAATAAATTCGACATGAACTTTTTCTAATTTTTGTAATTAAAAGATCAAATGCTAAATGCGATTTGAGATTAAGTTCTAGGGATTTTAATCCGCTAGATTGATACACAAGAAAAAGATAAGTATTTCTAGTTGATTGGATTTAACTTTACAATCTAGAAATTGATCTTGAAGTTGCAGATGAGATGTAATATTTTTCTGCTCCTTTTTCTTTTTGTTCTTGAGTATGTTCTGTTTGATTGATATTCTTTGAACTGGTCTTCTGCTTCTTTTAAACAACACAACCGAGTAGATTGAATTGGAATGACAATCCTTTAAGCTTGTGAGACTTTCGGTAGGACAATGTTTACAACTAGCAAGACAATTAAAAATGAGCTAGCAAGACTTTCAGTATGACTATAGATTGTCATACCGATTGTCATATTAGTTCAAATAAATTGTCTTGCTGAATTAATAACAGATTTTAATCTAAACAGAAATTCTAATAAGACAATTAAATGTATTGGCATGACTTTCGGTATGACTATCAATTGTCATACCGATTGTCATACTAGTTCAAATAAATTGTCTTGCTGAATTTAAGCAGATTTTAAACCAATTAAAATCTTGTAAATCCTTAGTATTAATTCTAAATTAATTAATCAATTTAATTCAATTAATCAATAAATTAATCTTTGCAGATATAATTTATTTTCTTAATTAAATTATATGACTTAATTAATTAATAGAGAATTAATACTAACCCTTAGCAGCATCCATTCTTCTGACAATCTTCTGAAAGTCACTGAGACTTATGAATCAATTCCGCCACTTCAATGCTGACACTCGATGTACTGTCTGGTTCATGAGTGACTAACTTTCGTGACGTTTCTTCATGTCTTGACTTTGATATTCTGATTGAATCCTTGTAATAAATGATACCTTGACGAGATCTCTGTCACTTGATTAAATCCACGATCTTGATTTATATCACTGAGGCATGATCAAATTCTTAAACTTCTTCCAGTGAATCTTCAAGTCTGCAGATGAACAATGTTTCTTTATTCTTTGACAGATGTTACATTGTGAGATCTCTCTGATGATTGATCCACTATTTACTTATTACATTCTTATTTGAGTTGAGTTAAATACTCGAATAAACGAGTAGGCTATGACATATGCCTTTCAGCAAGTATTAGATGAAGGTTGGTTGTATTGATGGTTATGAGTTTATTTGTGGTTAATTGGAGTAGTATAAATATTGGTAATCGCGTAGACATAGCCGTCGTAATGCCCGTTTTTATTCAACTGCTAGTTCTTAGTGTTCGGGATAGAAAGCTCACTGACCAATCTGCAACTTTGCCATGTTTAGCTAGATGATATCGTAATCTTTGTTTTGATATGTGGTTCGCTTGGATCTGATGTACGGTTTAGGAGAAAAGACCGTTTTAAGTAACGGCGTTTCGCGAGCGAACCATTACCCCTCGCTTTACTTTGAAACCTTGGTTAAGGTCCTTAAATGACTAATTAAAGTACGAAACAATTATGTAAGATTAATTGGTCAGTTGGTAGAATATTCGCCAAAGAGTTGCCTTCAAAAGTTAAACGGTTAATTTTATAAAAATGGTGGAGCCGAGGGTACTCGAGCGACTATGTGAATTGTTAAGCGCAAAAGTGAACGTTAGGATCTAATTGGTTAAAGTCTTGTTTCCTAAGCGATTGTGGTTTAATTCTGGCTTATGTTGTTATTCATAGGTTACCGAACCCACTCTAAGCTTAAGTCTACCTCGAAACGCTAATGCAAGTTTTCTACCCGTTATACTGTTTTTGTGATGTGTATATATCTATATACATTATCTTGTGATAAGTGCATGATAGATATTAGCAAATCTTGCGATATATTGGAACATGTCAATATGATATATATATATATATATGCATGCCTGTTTCGTAATCTTGATATCCCATTGTTGATTCAATTGATTATAAACTGCATAATACCTATGCTAGAGATAAGCAGTATTTGCGTATACCCTTAGTATAATGGACCCAGGGTTGAACATTTTTCTAAACCGGGAGGCGATGTTCCCGAGTATATTATATATATATATATATAAATAAATAGTTTTCAAAACTATTAATCGAATAATGTTTATTCGATATTTTTATATTATAAATGAATATTATTTCTTTTGAATATTCATTTAAGATTCCTATTACGATCAAAGACTAGTTTAATTATTTGAATAGATTTTCTACTTATGAAACTTATTTTATTTTTATTAATAAATAAATATTAGTCTGAATATTCATTCGAGGACTTATGACTCCGCTTATTTTATTAAATGAATATTAGTCTGAATATTCATTCGAGATGTCAAATAAATACCCAGTTTGTCTAGAAATGGATTAAATTAATTCCATTATTTATTTGAATAAATCAATATAAAATCAGAATAGATATGCCAAAAGTATTTAACCAAAATAATTTATTAAATTAAATTATTTTAGTTCTGAGTTATTGATAAGTCTAAAAACTATACTTGTAGAGAACTCTGTAAGTTTATACTACTAGAGAATTCTACAATGACTTATCGAGAAGTTATAATAATGCTTATCGAGAAGTCACTCGAGAAGTCAGTAAATTGACATATCGAGAACTCACTCGAGAAGTCTTAAAATGACATGTCGATAAGTCAGTTAGACTTATCGAGAAATATGTTCTCTATATACTTTTGATCTTTATAAGTTTGCCTTATGTTAATTTCACATATTGAAGATATAAATTAACAACTTAGCAGTTTACTTAGAATTTGAAAAATTCCAACTTAATTTTTTGTTTTTGAAGAATAAACATGCAGAGATTTCTGAAATATTTATAATTCATATTCCAATTAATTTCCAATTAAATCAAATTAATTTTGATTTACTGGAAATTAATTTGCTGCAACACATTAGCTGAGTTCTTGCCTTAGGATGAAGAATTAAGCATTCCGATTTCACTTACAAGTCTAGTGAAAGTTGCTTCATCCAAAGGTTTAGTAAAAATGTCAGCTAATTGTTTTTCTGTTGGAATAAAAATGAGCTCAATGGTACCATTTGTAGCATGTTCTCTAATAAAATGGAACCTTACATCAATGTGCTTTATTCTAGAATGATTAACTGGATTAACTACTATATATATAGAACTAGTATTATCACACATGATAGGAATTTTGTGTAACACTAGGTCATAATCCATTAGCTGATTTCTAATCCAAAGCACTTGAGCACAACAACTTCCTACAACTATGTATTCAGCCACTTGTATAAAAGTTGACACAGATTGTTATTTCTTGCTATACCAAAATACAAGTCTTTGTCCAAGAAATTGACAGCTTCCACTAGTACTCTTTCTGTCAACCCTGCATCCATCATAATCTGTATCTGTGTAGCCAACAGCTTCAAAACCAGTTCCCTTAGGATACCACAATCCCAAGTTTGGAGTCCCCTTCAAGTATTTGAAAATCCTCTTTACAACCATCAAATGTGATTATTTTGGATTGGCTTGAAATCTTGCACATAGACATGTTACAAACATGATGTCTGGTCTACTTGTAGTTAAGTAAAGCAATGATCCAGTCATCCCTCTGTAGCTTGAAATATCTATACTTTTTCCCTTTCTATCTTCATCCAACTTTGTTGCAGTAGACATAGGTGTAGATTCAGGTGAGCAATCAACCATGCCAAACTTTTTCAATAAATCTTTGACATACTTAGTTTGGCTGATGAAGATCCCATCACTTCTTTGACTAACTTGAAGTCCAAGAAAGTAAATTAATTCCCCCATCATACCAATTTCATATTCACTCTATATAATCTTAGAAAATCTTTGGCAAAGCTTTTCGTTTGTAGAACCAAAGATGATATCATCCACATAAATCTGAACTAGGATCAAATCTTTACCATATTTCTTGTAGAAGAGAGTCTTGTCTATAGTATCTCTAGTAAAACCATATTTTAGAAGGAATTCTGACAGTGTATCATACCAAGCTCTAGGTGCCTGCTTTAGTCCATATAGAGCCTTGAGTAACTTGTACACAAAATTTGGAAATTCTGGATCTTCAAAGCCAGGTGGTTGTTGTACATACACTTCTTCTTCTAACTCATCATTTAAGAAGGAACTCTTAACATCCATTTGATACACTTTGAAATTTGAGTGTGCAGCAAATGCTAGAAAAATTCTTATTGCTTCAAGTCTTGTAACTGGAGCAAAAGTTTCATCATAATCAATTCTTTCTTCATGTGAGTAGCCTTTTGCAACCAACCTTGCTTTATTTCTGGTAACCACACCATTCTCATCCATCTTGTTCCTGAACACCCATTTTGTTCCAATAATGCTTCTATTCTTTGGTGCAGGAACTAACACCCGAACTTTGTTTCTTTTAAACTAATTAAGCTCCTCTTGCATTGCAGATATCCAATCAGGATCCATTAGAGCTTCTTCAGTTTTCTTGGGCTCTATTTGAGACAGAAAGCATGCATATAGGCACTCATTAGCAGTTGCACTTCTAGTCCTCACACCAGCAGTTGGATCACCAATAATTGATTCTCTAGTGTGACTTCTATCCCACTTCCTTGTATGAGTTTATTGACTTGTGCCTTCATCATTTTCTTCATTATTAATATGACTGCTAGATGCCTCTTCTCTTTCTCCCCCTGAGTTCGTGCTATCAAATTTAGGGGTTTGAGATGAGATTCCATTCCCATGATTTTCTTGTTCAATAGACTCTTCATTCAGCATTTTTTGTGCATAGACTTTATCTTCACCATCAGAATCACTATCAATATTGAGGTTTTCAAATGCAAGGGCTTCAGCTTCATTATCATCAAGACATTCCAAGCCTGGACACTTGTCATCATAAAAAATTACATCTGTGCTTTCCATAATCTTCTTTTGATCAATCACATAGACCTTTTAGGCAGTTCTCTCCAATGAATATCCCAGAAAAATTGCTTCAAAAACTTTTAGAGTCAAATTTTCCCACATATTCAGAGTTGTCTTTCAAAATGTAACACTTGCTTCCAAACACATGAAGATGCTTTACAGTAGGCTTTCTCTTAGGCATGATTGAGTATGGTGATTTTCCATGTGCCTTGTTAATGAGATATCTGTTCTGAGTATAACATGCAATGCTAACAGCTTCTTCCCAGAAACTTGTTGGCAACTTGGCATCTTGCAGCATTGTTCTAGCAGCTTCAACTAATGTTATGTTTTTCCTTTCAACTACTCCATTTTGTTGAGGTGTTCTAGAAACTGAGAATTCTTGAACAATGCCTTTGCTTTTGCAGAATTCACTTAATGTTGCATTTCTGAATTCTGCTCCATTATCACTTCTCAATCTCTTCACACAATTATGATTTTCAGACTGTTTCTCTATCTTCTTGATGTGCTCAACTATGATGTGTGGAGTCTCATCTTTAGAGCGCATGGACTCTACCTAAGTGTATCTTGAGAAATCATCCACCATCACAAGTGCATATTTGTTCCTTGAAATTGATAAGACATTTAACTGGTCTAAACAGATCCATGTGAATAAGTTGCAATGGTGCACTCATAGAATTCATAGGTTTTGACTTGTGACTTGATATTTATATTTTTCCTTTCTGACAAGCTTCACAGACTTCAATTTGAGCAAACTACAGATTAGGCATGTCTCTTACTAGCTCCTTTTTTACCAAGGTGTTCATTGCCTTGAAATTCAAGTGAGACAACTTTTTATGCCATAGATTGCTTTGTTCTTTTGATGCCTTGGTGTAGAAGCAGCAAATACCATCCTTATCTGTTGAGTCCAAGTCTGCAAAAAACAAGCTTCCTTTTCTTATTTGTTGAGCAACTTCACCAGTTTTCTTGCTGATAAAAGTGCATTCTTCTTTGTTAAATAAAACTTCATATCCTTTGTCTGCAAATTGACTAACACTGAGAAGATTCACTTCAAGACCAGCTACCAGTGCTACATCATTAATGACAACATTTCCACAAACAATCTTGCCATATCCCATTGTGAATCCTTTGTTGCTTTCTCCAAAGGTCACCAAAGGGCCAGCCTTCTCCTCAAACTGTGATAGCAGGGCCTTATCACCTGTCATATGTCTGGAACACCCACTGTCTATGATCCATATGACCTTCTTCATTTTTCCCTGCACACAATGAGTTTTAAGTGTGTTTAGAAACCCAAGCAGTGTTGGGTACTTTCTTCTTGTTAACTGATTTAGCAAAAGTAGAATGAGTTGTTTCAGATAAAATAGAATTCAATGATTGTTGTGCATTTCCCTATCTGATGTAGACCCAATTTTTGTTTCTTTAAGGTATACTCTCAGTTTTTGACAACTCTTCATCACTTTCAAATTTCAAGGGATGCAATCAAACTTGTCACAGAATGAGTAGGGATCATTTGCATCTGCGTCATTATATTTGCAGGCTCCTTCAGCTGGATTGCTAACAACCTTTTTAAAAAGGTGAGTTAGGTGATTCACATAGCCACATTTTTCACACTTCTTTCTTGGAGAATCTGCAACATAAGCAAAATCATTTCTTTTGTTTATCCCTATTTTTCCATTTCTATTTTTCTTTTTCTTTCTTGCATCTTCAGTTTTGATTTCCTTGACAGGTGTCTTGGTACCTTGATTATCCATGAGCTTCTCTTCAGTTTTGAAAGATTGAGTTACTTCTGCATCTTTCTTCTCATTGTCTTCATCAGCAATTTCTTGCTTGATAATTAACTCTTCTTCACTGAAGTTAACTTCACATACCTTGAACATAGGTGAATCAACCTTTTTCAGAATTGTTGGAACATTTTCATTTTCTTTTACTTTCTCTTTGTCACCCATATTTTTCTTCTTGATGTTCAAGGCATTATAATCAAGATCAATGGCAATATTTGCACATGGCTTATTTTTCTCATGGTATTGTCTAATTAACTCAGATGCATTCTTGAAGGACTTCAATTTAACTTCATTCTTTTCCAGCTTCTCCCTTAGCACTGCTTTAATTTCACTTTCATACTTGAGCTTGTTTTTCAGATATGCATTTTTTTGTCTTACAGTTTCAAGCTCCACCAATAACAATTCAGCTTCTTGTTTCTCACTTTCAAGCTTCTCATTTATCTTTGTCAGTCTGCTAACTTCTTTATTAGCAGCAACCATACTTGTGTGAATGTGAAACATTTATGTGCTCATCTTCTCTACAGTTTCTTATATTGACTCACATTTAAATCAATGGTGGTGAGAGTTGGTACCTGTGATTTTGATGAGGATGATTCTCCTTGCTCCAAGGCCATCAAAGCATAATTTCCAACTTCCTCATCTTCATCATTATCAGAATCATCCCAACTTTTCCCTCTACAATATAAGCTTTGCTTTGCTGTTTCTTCAGAAGAGCTTCATACTTTGCTTCCAGTTTAAGATAAGCTTTGTCTTTCTTTGCTTTCTTGGGTTTCCTGCATTCTGTAGCAAAATGGCCTAGTTCATTACAATTTAAGCACCTTATCTTTGATCTGTCAACAGATCCAGTTTTGTAACCATTTTTGCTATCAGATGTGTACTTCCCTTTTCTTTTCCAGCTGCTGTCTTTGTTGAAAGATTGTCCTTTACCCTTGAAGAATCTTGGATTCTTTACTCTAATGTTATAGAACTTTCTTGCCAGATAGGCCATTGAATGATCAAGTTCATCTAGGGTGTAGAACTCATCTTCTTCCAATTCCAGAATGACTTGTTCTCGTGAATCAATGTTTCTTTGCTCATTTGTTGAGATAACTGGAGTCTGGAATCTTGGCTCATCATTAGAGGTCTGGATTTCATTGACAATTAGAGCACTTGAACCATCTACAACATGCCCTTGACCAGATCTTAATGATTTTCTTTGAATCATTTCTAATTCATATGATTTTAAGATTCCATAAAGAACTTCTAGTGTTATCCTGCTTAGATCTCTCCCTTCTCTGATTGCTGAGATTTTCTGTTCCAAATAATTTGGGAGTGTGGGCAAAAACTTCAAGTTCACCTCTTCAGCTTCATAGTATTTGTCATGGAGTTGCAAGTCATTTATCAGCTTATTGAACCTTTCAAACACATCAGTGATACTTTCTTTTGGCTTGGCCATGAAACCCTTATATTATGAAATCAGTATCCTTCTTTGATTGGATCTAACTTCCCCAGTTCCCTCACAGAGTATTTCTATCTTTTCCCAGATCTGCTTGGCAGTGTCACAGTTGACAATGTTGTTGTACATTACATTGTCAAGTGACTCTATCAATATTAGCTGCAAGCCACTATCCATGGAAACTTTCTCTTTTTCATGCTCAGTGTACTCAAAAGGGTATTTTGGAGCATAATGAACTGGAATGACCATATCACCATATGTTGATTCCTCAACTCTAACCATAGGAGTGAAGGGCCCATTTTTGAGAATCTGAATGTAGAGTGGATAGGCCATCCTGATAAACAGCAACATTTTCTTTTTCCAAAGAGTGTAGTTAGCTTTGTCAAAAGTAGGAATTTTGATGCTACTGATTTTCTATGTATTCATTCTTCCAAGATCTTGAATCTGTTTACTTTCAGATTTTGCTCTGATATCACTTATTAGGTAATGAATTACACACAGGGCGTGAATGTGTTTTTGTGTTTTTATGCTTTTCTTGAACTATTTAAGATTGTGAACAAAGTAAATCAAATCTTGTAGTGAAATGTGTTCATGCAGAAATTAAACATGCAATAATAAAGAACACGGATCTTTCAAAACTCACTTTATTTTGATATTAAAATTAAGAATGTTTTTCTACAAAATTTCTAGGCTCTTTGTTGATAAAGAGCTTAGCATCTTTCTTAAGAGTATACAAGAGTTCCTGATCTAAAATTGTTACCTCTAACAAAGGACTAGTGTTAACTTTTTAATTTAGTTAACTGCTGGTTTACACAATATATAATAAGACATGCTTTTTACTTTAGTAAACTGTCACTTATCATTTCCATTTTAGGAAAAGTATATCTTCTATTTCTGGCTTAGCATATCTTTGCATACTGTGTTAACTTTGATCTTCCTTTGTCAGTTAATCTTCACCCTTGATCTTGCACACTCTTCAAGCTGCTTTTTGTAGACTTGTCAATCCAGCCGGTTGGATTGTTTGTTGATTGTTAATCTTGGATATTGAACTGGTCTGTAAATTATACTTTTAGATTTTACCTCGAGATCTCCAGTTAGGCATATAGAGGTCTTGACATCTCGATAAGTATAATGACTTATCGAGATCTTTAATACTCCGTAGATGATTTGACTTGTAGAGGTCTATGAGTTCTCTATAAGAGAATTTGGCTTATCCAGAACTCTAATCTTCATATCTTCACTTTGGCTTATCGATATCTCTGAGTTCTCTAGTGACTTATTGACTTGTGGATAACTCATAGTTCTCTAGTCAAATTTGACTTGTCGATAACTCAGAGTTCTCAAGTGAATTTTAGCTTGTCGATATCTCTGAGTTCTCTAGTGAAATTTAACTTATCGATAACTCAGAGTTCTCTAATGAATTTTGACTTGTCGATAACTCTGAGTTCTCTACTGAAGAAATGACTTGTCTACATCTCCAATCTTTATGTCTTCAATTTAACTTGTTGATATCTCTCTGAGTTCTCTAGCAGCTTTCCTGACTTCTCGAT
The DNA here is from genome assembly GCF_009905375.1 of Apium graveolens. Lineage (NCBI taxonomy): Eukaryota > Viridiplantae > Streptophyta > Magnoliopsida > Apiales > Apiaceae > Apium > Apium graveolens. The sequence goes on from NC_133654.1 coordinate 222,212,381, forward strand.
AAGTCATTTGGAGTTCTCGAATGACTTCTCTATAACATTAAATATGTGACTTGTAGAGATCTTGACTTGGAATATTTTTCCCAAAACAGATTTATTCAACTCTAAGCTTCTTCATAATTCTTCTGAGGCATGATCTTCTTGATCTTCTTCCAGATAGAATTCTTAGGCTTGATACTGTTTAAAGAAAAAGACTCCAGTCTGCTCCTTTGACATTTTACAGACTTTAAATGTTACTAGTAAAAAATGCAAACTAAGATTACAATACAACTTACTTAGGGTTGTCAATTTGACTTAGTCTTATTAAAGTACAGGCATGACTTGCACAACACATAGTCACGTAATCAATATTCATATAAGGATAGAACATTTTATATCGTAAAGTATGTTTCTTGTATTTAAAAATAATTTTAGAAAATTTTAACAACGACTCCTCTATTTATAAGCCTACCCGTCGAAACATCATTGACGTCCAATTCTCAACAAAACACAATCCACAATTCAAATCCCAGCACGATTTTTAAAATAACAATTCATTTTCGTTTCGAAATATAATTTTATAAATTATTTTATTTATTTATAAATTTAGGACCCAGATAATGATCATCACCGTCAACCGTCCGCTCGTAAAAATTCATCGTGGACGGAGGCAAAATTTATTGGTGCCCGAAAATATTCGGGTATCCGAATAAATTTTACCGATTAATATAATTCCCTGCAATGAAGTTATTAATATCACGGATATTTATTCAAATATTTACTGCATAAAAAGGAATTAAATGAGGATTAAAATAACCAAACAAACTGCATACATTCGGCCCCAACAATAGAGGCACAAACAATAAGGCCCAATAACAGGCCCAACAATCAGTCCAACAGTGAAGCAGGAAGCACAGCCGCAACACGACCACACCGCCAAAGCCAACACACACAACCATGATTACACACATACACAGTCACTAACACATACACACACACTAATACGCACACAACACACACTGATAACATACATAATCGAGCATATATATATATATATAAGCATATACATACATATATCCTAATTCGAACAGAAGCTAAGCAAAAAGGGAATCACCGGAAAAAAATCCGGCCGAACTCACCAGAAAACCAGAAACCGGGGAAGAATAAAAAAGAACAGAGAGAGAGAGAATAAAGAACGAGAGAAAGAAAGGGAGAGATATAGAGAGGAGAAAGAGATTGAGAGATTTTGCGAGAGAGAGAGAGACTGAGAGTGTAGAGATATTACAGTCGAAACCGATGAAGAACAAAGGGGGGTTGTGTTTCTAATTTTTTTATTTAAGTCTCCTGCAGCCACGTATCAGAGCAAGTAACAAAATGCGTACACGTGTCCTACTATTCCAATATGTTCCAACAATTCACAATTATCGAACCAAGTTGCGGGTAAAATAAATTTGAAAAATTACCAAAATAGTTTTAAAATTTCATAAATATCCTGAAACTAAATAAACATAAATTTCATAATTTATAAATCATTTTTTGAGTGCAACTTATATCCGCATTTAACGATTAAACGAGTCGACGCGCGGGTGAAATTAATCCCAAAAATTTCCAAATAATTTTAAAATTCTCAGAATATTATAAACTTCATAAAATATGAGTTTCGTAATTTTTGAAGAATCCTGGAATTAAATACTGACTTTACAATTAAATGCAATCAGAAAATCATTTAAGGATAAATAATCAATGAAATATTGATTTCTCAATTTTATAAAATCCCAAAAATATTTGTTGAAATTATAAAATCTTAAAAACAAATTTAGAGACAATTTAAATATTTATAAAAATAAAACTGCAATAAAATCACTTTTAAAAGTGAAACAAAACAATACAACTCAATAATTAATTACACAATTCAACCCTATACACCAATAAATCACACATATAATAGAGAACAACACAGTTGTCAAAACCGACACACATACTTTATTTAATTAATTATTCAACAATTACACTTTTAAAAAAATACAAAATATACGAGTCGTTATAAGAAAGGTTTTTCATTTTTGATTCGGAACAATATTTTTTCTTTTTCATTGAATAATGTTACCTATGGGGTTGCGCGTTTGTTTAATGGTTTTTATGTTCTTGATTTAGATACTCCTTTGTATAACATAAATAATGATAATAAACATATTAAGATGAAAGACTCAAATCAAACATACCTTTGATATTGTCATTTAGGTCACATAAATGAGAAACACATTTCAAAATTACATCAAGATCGTTACTTGGATAAGTTTAATTTTGAATCATACGATGTTAGGCCCTTAATCAAATGTAGAGGGGGATGAATACAGTTAATATGATCAACTAGATAAAGCTTCAACAGAAAGAAACAGTTTTTATATCAATCTTATAAAAACTTATTACCCAAGTACTATCTCGAAAGGATGAACAAATATCCTTGAGAGCTGTTAGGTTATGCGAAAGATAAAACAATGTCGTAGTGCATATAGCATGAACCTAAACTATGCTTTATATAGAGTACAACTACCAATGTATAAGGAATCCTATTCTATTAACAACAAGGAAACCTATACTATTGCTTCTGAGATAAAGTCCTCCACCGACTTGAAATTCCTATTTTCTTTTCCTCTTCAAAGATCAACTGATGTAACAAATACTGATTTCATCATCCGTTGACATCATCATCCGTCAAATACCAACATCCATTATCATCATCATCCATTGATGCATCTGATAGTTTATGTTTGATATCATCAATTGCTCCTAACAATCTCCCCCTACTTGTTCATTATGGAATTATGGACAAGTTCCAATTGATGAAAATGCAGGAACCAAGTATGCATATTCAATGTTACTTCAGTGAATATCAAACTTTAAATCTTCATCCTGAACTGCTTCTTTAACTTGAGCAATGTCAGAGGTTAACTCCACTTCCTCAGCTCAGATTGCTTCCAGAAATCTTCCTATAATCACCAGCTTGAATGATTTCTGCTTCGATTAGATTTTCTTCAGTATCAAGAGCATTAACTACTGTATAGATTAAATCTATCAGAGTTTAAGATTTAATATTCTTAGATACTGTCTTCAATTTTGGCTTTTGACTTTGAAATCTTTGACTTTTCTTCTATCTTCTCCTTTCCATTAAGCTTCATATCAGCAGTTCCAATAGCTTGTGATCTGAGAGATCTTTCACCTTCTTCCTGACTGATTTCCCTTATAACTATACCTATGGTTGGTTTGTTAGAAGGATCATCTTCATAAAGTACTTGAGAAACAACAGCAATATCAGCATTTGTTGTCTTTATAGAATTTTTAAAGTCTTCCTCCGTTTGTCTTAGCTGTTCAAGATCAACTCCAGGATTTTCCTTTGCAAATATTCTTGTACTTACTTCAAAATCAAATAATTGAATCTTTGGATCTTTGTAGAATAGAGTTGTCTTTCTTCCTTTAACTTTCAGAGTTTGGAGATATTGGCTTACTTCAGCACCAGTGTAACGACTGGGAAATTACGCTTGTATTATATCGTAATAAAGATAAATTATGTGTTTTATTATGTCATTTATGTGTAATTAGCTATAAAAACTAACTGCTACGTGCTATGTGTATTCCGTATCGTCGGGATATTTTCCAAGTATTTTTTGAATATTTTATTTCGTATTAAAAGCTTTCATATCAAAAGTTATACGACCCGAACTATGTTTTAATAGCTCATATTTCAAATAAAATAATTGGCCTTATTTTCCCTATAACGGCTTGTACATTCGCGTTATTTTGAACATCTAGATATTTTATAAATTTTCTCGTTCCGCGAAAAATGACTTTTCCGGGCCCCATTTGGTGTTAAAAACCCCACAAAAATCACATTTTTATTTTTATAAAATTATAGGAATTTTATTTATACCATTTCTTTGTATTTTTGAATTATTCACAATTTTTGGGAATTTTCGGCATATATATTGTATATATAAAATATTTAAAAATTAATAATTAGTACTCAAAAATTATAAAATTAAGGGCCAATTAATTTTAATAGATGTATAATTAGGGGCTTAATTTTAATTAGGAGTATTATTTTACTTGCTATAAATAACCTAATTTTTATTTAATTATTGTTAATTAATTATTAAAAATCAGAAAAATACACAATTCTCTGAAATTCGGGTCGGATTTTCGGGTTCGGGTTGCACAATCAAACGTTGATTTTGATTTGATTTCTGCATCAAATCGAGTGATTCAAGTACTCAAATCGAAGGTTTTGATCTGTTCTTTCTGTTTTTGATATCAATTTCATGTTTTAATTCGTATATTTTGATTTTCGATTTCTAAGGTTTATGTTCGAATTGGGTCTTTTTGATTCTAGGGTTACACTACAAGAAAATATGGTAAAACCGACCGGACATAACCGACCGACGTCGATTTGGTCACCTTAAAACCAACCGACGTCAGTGGTCGGTTATATGCCAACAAAACGACACCGTATCGATGACGTGGCACACATAAAACTGACCATCCACTGGTGGTCGGTTTTATTGAAAAAAAACGACACCGATTTGCTGATGTGTCACTTTTAAAACCGACCACCTACATGTGGTCGGTTATATCCACAAATTCTGCAGGTTAAAACCGACCATATATGGTGGTCGGTTTTGTAGAATAATAAAAAATTAATTTAAAGTACAAAAAAGTGCCTGTTATAGAGAAAACGGTATCGTTTTATTCTTCAAAAGGTGTACACAGTAACCCCACATTTTAGTAAAATGCCCAGGCACTTAACCGACCACTGTGTTGGTCGGTTATGAGGCTTAAATCCGACCAAAAGTCATAACCGACCAGGCTAAAACTGACCACATCCTAGGGTCGGTTATGACCCTTTTAACCAACCGTTTTGTCTCTTAACCGACCGTTTTTTACGGTCGATTTTGTCCTGTTTTCTTGTAGTGTTAGTGAGATGATTTGATGATTGATATAGCTTCATATGATTATTTCTGATCGATTCATGGTATTTAATTGAATAAACGATTCCTGGATAGTAAAGTTTGATTGTTAGGGTTTATGTCAATTTTTGATTTATACGTTTTTTATTTTGATGAATATTTGGTTCCTTAGATGTTAGGGCTTTGATTATACAGTGTTCAAACTTTGATTTGAGCTATTAAAATCAAAGTTTCATGTACAAACGAAGAAAATCGATGTTTCGCCGGAGATGGAGTTGGTTTGGTTGGAGAAATTGATCTGAGGGTTATTCAGTGATGATATGGCCGGACTTAGATTGCTAGGATGATTTGGAATGAAAACCCTGTAAAAATCACATCAAACGATGTTGTTTTTGGCCTGAAATTGGGTCACCGGAATCCTGGCCGGTCTCCGGATTCTGGGGAATTTCCGATCATGTTCTTCATGACCCGGATTTGACCTGGTTGACCCGTTTCCAGCACCCGATTTTGATTCGTTTTGTCAGAAATTGAATTTCTCACAAGTGTTTCTGGGAAATTATTTTTATTTTTATTAATTATAAAATCAGTTTTATTTATTTTATAAATTGATTATTTAATTATTTAATTAATTGATTTATATTATAAAATATTCTGAATTTTTTTATAAAAATCAGAATTATTTATTTCCTTAATTATTTATTATTTATTAATTATTTAAAATGATTAATTATTTTGATAATTAATTAAATAATTTTTAATAAATTATAATAAATTCATTTTAATTCCAAAAATTATGGAAAAATCATTTTTAATTCTGATTTTTCCAAAATAATAATTAAAAAATATTTTTAGGGTTCAATAATTAAGAATAATTATTTATATTGAATAATAAATTGATCTATCTGTATTTATTGAGTAATAATTGAACCGTTTATCCGATTTAAACAAAACGAAAGCCCCTTGACTCAGAAAAATGATTTATTTTTATTAAAAATAGTTATAAATCTTAATTTCCTTTAGAAGCGGGCAGGCTTTCGATATTTATTTACTTATAAGTGTTATTGTGTATAGAGACGAGTCCAATAAATTCTGAGAAATAGGAAACGAGTCAGATATTGTTAAGTAAGGTGAATAGCGAGTCGATTTCGATTCTAAAAATTATTTTAAACCTAGAATGACTATGTGGCTGATGTGTTATATGAATTATGTGGTTAATCGTGTCCTAATTGTTATCAATTATTATACGAGCCAATAATACACAAACGGGTAGATGATAAGGACTATGTGAAGTCGGTTTAAGGCGCGATTGAGATGCGAGATGACTAAATAAGCCTATTTCTTTGATAAAGACGAAGACAACAAGGAAGATCTAGCCGGTGATAGAGGAAGGTGATACATTTGCGGTAGATCACGTGAAAGTCAAGTTTTTTCTCTATTCCAAATTCAAAATAGTGAATTACTTTCAGATTCTTATCGCAGTTACACACTGATAATTCCTGTTCACAATCACTGATACACAATTATCATGCCTTAGTTCATATTTCTTTTCGATTTCTGATTTCTCCTGATTCGATGAATCCTCTATTCATATTCCAATAGTTGTATATATATATGTATATTCTGATATATTCCGATGTTGGGATACATCAAAGCATACTGATTGTTCCGGTTGCCTCTCTATGGATTGGATGCTGGTGAGTAGGTTCAGGTTACACTTGATCCTAAGGACCCGAAATTAACAGGATCCTTGTGTTGGGCCGTAGAGCCTGGCTACCCGAATAGATCTATACATTGATGTATGGATCTGCACTGTATCCTGGTTGATCAGCAGGATATAGGTGCGAACTTGTGTCTAGTTTAGTTTATTAATACTCGCCAATAATGGCCTTCGTTCTTTTCTTGCGAGGTTATATTTTTGTAGATGTAACTAAATTACCGGTTCATTTAATTTACTATAAACTCTTTATATGTTATGGACTTGTTGTGTAACTTATGGCTCACCCCCTTTTTTGTTATTATCCTCCTTATTGTTTTCAGTTAAGAAGAAAAATGAAACCTATCAAGACTCGCATGGTAAAGAAATGAGTCAAGCCGTGGAATCCTCTCATACCAAGAGTACTGATCCCAATTCAGGAGGAAAGCTTTGAGTTGCCTGAGCAGGTGTAGTGTAGTTAGATAATGGGTGATTTTGAATAAAGATGAATTTAGTTTTAAAACTTGTTAGACGATGGCTTGTAATAAAGAGAGTTTTGTGAGATTTTAAATTTGGGTTGTAATAAAGTTAGATTGTGGTTCTTGTTTTCACACTTTAACCTAAAAAGATCCTGGTTAGTGTTAAAGGGATTCAATATATATATATATATGTTTAATTGTTATACAAGTGTGCACAGGTTTGGTTGTTAGCTAGTAACCCCAAAACTTATACCCCGGGTTTGGAGGGCCTTACAGTTTTGGCATTAGAGCTATAGGTTTAGGTCCTTAAAAACAAGAACATTAGGATTAAGACAAGATAAGAAGATCACATAAGATAGGGATAGGAGTGTTAGAATTTAGATAAGTTTAGACTAGGAATTTATAAGTTCTAGGATTGTTAAGTGACCATTTTTCTTTCTTTGTTATATTATCATATGGCATCGTCAGCATCTTCCGATAGGACTGTTACTGGACCGGTTACACCAGTTATGCCGCCAGTGTCCGCCGAGATACCAGTTCAGGTACCACTAGCACAGATATTTCCACCACTTTCACCACCACCACCATTACCCCAGGAGCCAGCACCACCAGTTCCAAAGCCATTACGAGATCCTATGCAGATGTGTGATCCTTTAGAGTTCCTTGAGCCACTACTTCCACCTCCACTTCCGGTAGAGTATCAGTTCATACCAGAGATGGAGCCAGAGATTCCACCAGCAGTATTACCTCCTTTGCCTGTATATGCTCCAGCACCAGAGATAGTTTAGATGGCCCCGGTCGAGAGGATGGATGTAACACCCCCAAATCCGGGGTCGGGGATCCGGGTTGTCACGAGTTCCATTTCCCTTAATAACACCCAATCTTAATAATTAATCAACTACTCTGTACTGTGACCCCACAATAAACACACACACCACACGTTATAGTCTCAGAGATGAACATCCAAAAATAATCACAAGTCATTTTATTCCACAATTATCTGCCAATACACCTTAAAAGGTTTCTGAATAAATTTACATTTCTTTGCCATTATTACAATTCATAAATATACATAATCTAATACATCAAAAGTTGAAAGCCTAGCCTATTGGTAGTTCCTACCTCAGCTATAGCGACATCAACGCCTATAGGAAACTGCGGAACGTTTCCTATCCGCTCGCGAATTGGGAGCTTGGTCCTGTTCATCTTGTCTATCTGATGTTGTGTGATGAAAGAAGAAAGCAAGGGTGAGCAGCAAGCCCACCAAAATAATATGTATAATGATTAACAATATATGAGCCTTCTCATAGTACTCATGAAAGTCTTGGTCAAAAGAAATGAACCAAGTTGATAACTTAATGCGATGAAGTCGCAAAATATTCAGTATATATATATATACTTTTCAAAATATTGGAAGTCCTCTTCCATGCATAATATACACAGAGTACAGTTTAGAACTGTATAAAACTATCGTTGCAAGGTGATCTCATATATCTAACCTTGTCTCAACGTTTTTCTAAAAATCTTTGACATGCATAAGATAGTCATTTACTAGATATAAGTTTAAAAGATGAAGTTACAAGATACTCCACTATACTTATATCTTTTCCAAATACTACTTGAACTACCACCGTTCAAGTTATAATTAGTTTCAAAAGTTCATCACATAGATGAGACTACAAGATAATACTTGAATAGATTCAATCTTTGAAATATTATTGAATGAAATGAAGTTACGAGATACTTCATTAAGTCCCGATATATATATATATACCTATATATATCTCTCGTACATTTCCTGAAAATCTCTGTCATGAAAAGTATGAACAGAGTTACAATATCCAATGAATTTGGAAAGAAAAGAATTTTGGCATAAACTTGATATCTTGCTGATCAGGAAAAGATACCAATAAGTAACCTTTTCTACTAGTAGATGGATGAATCCCCCATCGGTCATCACCCTGGCCACATAAGGACCTTGTGCTGGACCGCCACCCGGCCTCTTACGTGTTGATGGACTGCCACCCAGTCACTTACACTTTGATAGACCGTACCCCGGCCTGTCGCTTATGCCGACTCAATTAGATGGGCTTACTTCCCGAACATTGGGCAAGTAATCAATTCATTCATCAAAACAGCAACCTCGTTGCGAATATAAAATACACCACAGAGCCGGATCCCTTAGATTTTTGAGCGAGTATTCAAGTCCCCTTAAAATGGAAGATCTTGAATTTGAAAACAAGTTTTGGGATCCGCTCTACCTTTTAAAATCATTTTGAAGACTCGAAAACATTTTTAAGAATGTTTGGAGTAATGCTGATTTATTAAAATAAATCAGTCCCGATATATTAGGAATATCTGAATATTATTATTTAAATAATATTCTCATAAAGATAATCCTTATAAAAATATTCGAAGTAGAAGTGTTAAAAGTCATACTTGAAATGAATATTAAATAACCAAAGACATACTTATACGAAAGTACTATCTTTATTTGAATAACCGAAAATAAGTTTGATTATCGAAACATTATTCTTTAATAAAATAAAGAATATTATTAAATAATAAGCGGAGTCATAATACCTCGAATGAATATTATAAATAATATTCATTAAATAAAATAACAGAGTCATACATCCTCAAATAAATATCCAAATAATATTTATTAAATAATATAAACTGAGTCATAAGCCCTCGAATGAATATTCATAATAATATTCAATAATAAAATAAAGGAGTCATAAGTCCTCGGATGAATATTCGAAATAATATTCTAATAATAAAATTAAGTAAAAGTATCGAATAAACCTTATTCCATTAATAGTTTTGAAAACTATAACCATATATATATAAATATATATATATTATACTCGAGAACATCGACTCCCGGTTTAGAAATATGTTCACCTTTTGATCCCCTATACTAAGGGTAAATTCAAATACCGCTTATCTCTAGCATAGGTATTATGCAACTGTAAGCATTTTAACCAACAGATATATAATCCAAGAATATGAAACAGGCATGCATATATACCATATCACATGTTACAATATATCGCAAGAATTTGCTAATAACAAATATGCATTTATCGCAAGATCATGCATATACACATATACATCACAACAACAGTATAACGAGTAGAAAACTTGCCTGAGCGACTGGGGTTTACGAATGGCTCGGGACGAGTCTGGTAACCTATAAGCAACAAGTAAGTTGGAATTAAACCAAAGTCACTTGTAAATCTATACTCTAACCAACTTAGACTCTAACGCTCGTTTTGCGCTTACTGATTCTCTTAAGTCACTCGAGTACCCTCGGCTCCACCATTTTTAATAATTTAACCATTATGAGTTTTAAGGCGATTCTTTCGCGAGTGTCTTACCAACTGCCTATTACACCTTACATAAATGTTTCATACTTCAATTAGTCCTTTAAGGTCTTTAACCTATGTTTCAAAGTAAGGCGAGGGGAAATGTTTCGTTCGCGAAATGCCGTTACTTAAAACGGTCGTTTCTCCTAAACCGTACATCGGAATCAAACGAACCACATATCAAAACGAAGCTCGTAATATGAACTATCTAAACACAGCAATGTTCATAATCTAGAAGGGAGTTCTCGGGTCCAAATGTTATGAACAAAAGCAGTCTAAAGTAAATCGGACATTACGACGGCTATGTTTACGCGATTTCCCAAATTTAAACCAACTCAAAACAACCACAATTCAACCCCAATTCACAACCCAATCCAAACTCCATCCAAAATACATTACAACAGCCCCAAACCAACTCATCATAATCCATTTACTTACTCCTAAAACTTGAATTTAAACTATACTACATTTTTTTAACCAAATCTTAAGATTTCAACAATTCAATCACCACCATTCCAACCCAAACTCTTAAACAAACAAGTTTCATGCTTCACATATACTATAATACTCATAACCATTCCTAAATACTCAAAACTAAAGCTAGGGTTTGGAGTTTATACCTTCCTTGAAGCTTTTAATCCACGAAAGATCCTTGGAATGCCCATGAAAGCCTTGATCTATGCTTAAGCTACCTTGTCCTTACAAATAAAATCAAGAATCAAAAATTTGTTCTTGAAAGTTACTATTCACCCTAAACTTTTAGGAATTGATTAACTAGGTAAACCTTGGATTCTTGGATCCAAACTTATAGCATAACTAAGTTATGAATTATGGAAGCTAAAGAAACAAACCTTATAATTTTTGAAGGTGTGTAGCTTGAGTTTTTGAAAAACTCCTCCTTGTTTTTCTTTCAAAAGCCGAGAGCAAGATGATGAAGATGAAAAAATTTTTGTGTTTTGTTTTGATTTGTTTTGGTTGGTTGTTTTTAGCTTGCTTTTGGTTAATTACCTCTTTAACCATGAACTTTGTGTGGTTCTAAATCAACCACACCTCCTTCCCCCTCATGTCATGCTTATGTCACATTTGTTATGTCATCATCCCTTACTTGTCCTCTTCTCATTGGTTGGGTGACATCATCCCCTCTAATCTCTTTGATTAGCTTCCTAATTGTTTGCCTAATGACCGCTGATCTGTTATACGGTTCGCTTAACTTTCGTTTTTGTTTATCGTTTGAGGGATCATACCCGGGATCTTATTACTTGGGTTTCCTTAACCTTTCTCAATACATTATATTCCTTTTATGATCCTCTCTTATAATCCTTTAATTTAAATCCTTCTTATTCTGTTACCTTATACTTAATTCTTTCTGTATCTAGTGGATTTCCGGGAAAAATCAAAGTGTTCGGAATTGGATTCTGACGATCTTTACATACACTTATATGTCATATAGAGTGCCAATAAAATCTCAGAATATCCATAAAAGAACCCCTACCTAGTGTGGCATGAAAAGTTTTCTCATTCAACAAAAACACTATTCATAAGGGTTTCAAAAATTTTCCAAAAATTGGGGTTATTACAGTCTCCCCTCCTTAAAAGGATTCCGTCCCGGAATCAGATAGAAAATGAATAAGGATACTTTCTTAACATTGCACTTTCTAACTCTCGAGTAAATTTTCCCACATTGTGGTTCTTCCATCAAACTCTGACTAGTTTGATAATCCTTCTCCTAAGCACTTGTTCCTTTTCACTCTATTACCCTTCCTGGTTGCTCCATATAGGTTACGTCGGGTTGCATGTCTATGCGCTCATATGCCCCTATTTGTCTGGCATCCGAATTACACTTCCTTAACATTGATACGTGAAACACGTTATGACTTTCTACATGTTCTGGGGTAAGGCTAGCTCATATGCTAACTTCCCAATACTTCTTAATATATCCAAGGGTCCAACATTTTGTGGACTTAGCTTTCCTTTCTTTCCGAACCTCATCAATCCTTTCCAAGGGATACCTATAACATTACTAGGTCCCCTATTTCATACTCTTTGTCCTTTCGAGTCAAATCAGCATACCTCTTATGTCCATCTTGGGCTACTACCAGCCGTCCTCTGATTAGATCTATTATGTCCTTGGTCCCTTGGACCACTGCTGGTCCGAACATCTAGCACTCTGCAACTTCGTTCTGATACAAGGGAGATCGGCATCTCTTTCTGTATAGGGCCTCGTAAGGCGACATTCCAACACTGTCATATCATCCATCGTCATAAGAAAACTCAATTCGTGCTAAGTGATCATTCCAAACTCTTTCAAGTCTATCGCACAGACTCTCATCATAGCTTCTAGCATAGCTTTTGCTTTTTAATACCCACTCTTTTCCAGTTCGTAATTGTTACTATCTTCCGTACCTAATATCATACTGGTTACACTTTTGGTTTGTTAGCGTTCTATAACCTTTTAATAACCACGTCACCCTTAGTATCACGAATGTGTTTCCATCCTGAATACCACCATAGATTTACTACTCCTTTTTCAGCTGTTTCTATTTTTGAAAGCTTGATCCATCATATAGAAGTAAAAGAATTCATTGAGAGATCACTATGATCATGAACACTTGTTATATTGCATAGTTAGTACAGAAGGTGGCCAGCCTTTAGTACTTGACAAGCAATTAAACAATAGCTGGTATCCTACTCGGCTTCTATCACACAGATAGATAGTCATTCGGCAATACCTCCCCTTCTGGAAGGGTTGTTCTTCTCAGTTTATATGAAATGAAAAGAAGAGAAAAGAACGAATTGAAGAGAATTGTATATATAAAAAAAATATACTGCCACAAAATATCTGGCTTGGAATCTACCTCTGAACTATAGAGGTCTGTCATAGGAGAACAAAACATATATGTATTTATATCAACATCAAGTATTATAGCATCGTATTTCTCATGCTTAAATATTTATTATTCCACCCATCATTCTACGGACCCATGCTCTTCCTCGAGCTTATACTCAATCACCTTTGAAACTCCCTCGACATCGAAAATCGAATCTGGAATCTCATTTTATACATCATCG